>NW_025401063.1:8497231-8508303 GCF_015345945.1 Tribolium madens
TGAAAATCTGTAAAAACATTTAAGAAACAATGAACTGCCTAATTTTTGAAAAAAAATCAAAAAAATGCTTTAGATTTTTTTATATTTGTAAAAAAATTCAAAATTGTAAAAGAGCTGAAAAGAATTGTTTTTCTCATCTTGACGAAGATTAGACGATGTTCAGAAATAATATGTATGTACAATTGTTTCTTTATCTCTTTTGCCAAATTTTGAACAATCGATCCGAGAAAACAGTTTGATGGATCGATTTAAAAATTTACGGGGATATGGGGGGACATTAAGCTGTAAAAACATCTAAAAACATTGTTGGAAAGTGTCAATGCTTTTGGTTTCACTTGAGGAAAATATGCGTTTGAAATAGTTCTGAATTAAATTTTATTTAGCTGTTTCGTTTATTTTGAGAAACAAAAAAGAAATTTACGGTACAGTAAAGGTGGCACTAGACCATTAAACATTAAAACAACGTTTTATGTCAATCGACGCATTCCAGCACTTGTTAACAAATTCACAAGTTCCGCCAACTTAAAACTGCATGTCTCACATAAACTAAACCATGCATTTATGAAATTTAAAAATAATTTTAATCAGAACTGAAATTCTTGTCGATTGTGCTGAGTTCAGATTAGAGTTTGGGGAGCACTTTGACTGTGATAAATTTATCCCTCGGACTGTACAGTTTTACAGGCAGTCTGGAACCGTGGAGGCAAATGCGCCAACATAAATTACTTTAGCCAGATCAAAGCAGGCCAAGTCTGTCGCTATGTTTTTGTTTTAGAAACTGTGTTGTGTGTCGGTATTAGCGACTCCGACAATGTCAACACATGTTAGATCATGCATCACGGCTAGGGAGTCAGTCTTTGAGCCAACTTTATTAGTTGGATAGATTTGTTTGCTTCAGAAAATTTACGGTCCAGTTAAATTTATTTAATAATTTTCCCCGCGTGTCTAATGAGTTTTCATCATTTGGCACGTCAAGCACAACCTAATTTGTCGTGGACGACGGAAAAATCATCGTTTTAATAAAAAGTTATCGTCTCTTACTGAACCAGTCAAAGGTTATCAAGGCGACAACTGATAGAGCGATTTAGCTTTCACTTAAACATCTTTAAGCCTCACTTGTTCTCAATAGTCTATGCACTAGCACATTTTATTGTCATTAATAAAGATTTCATATTTCTGCCTACACACAAGATTCTAAAACACCCAAAAATCTCATCTATAATAACTTCTGTGAACCACAACTGTCTAATTAGATGTTTTTTTCTAAAATCAAATTTCTATTTAAGTACATAAGGTGAGTTGAGTTTCATAAACACAAATAACACAAACAACTTCAATAATAATAGGAAAATATGTAAAAATCAACAAATTTATAGAAACACGAAATTTGAAATGTTTTGGTGTTGATTTGTATACATTGGAACTTACTCATTCGAGGTGACCTTCATCTAACCCATGACATAATAAATTTTAACTTATCTTATTTATTTTTTATGTCATTCTTGTAACACACTAAAGTGCAATATAAACTTTGATGTGTGGCAATACACGGATATCTTGTTATTTTAAAATTATTTTTTTAGATCTCTGTCACATTTAACCAAAGATAACACTCAAGTTTTGCAAAATCATTTAGTCTCAATATTAAAAATTGAAACTGTTATCTTACAAATGTTACATTGTATTCAATTTGACTTTTGGAAAATTTATTTGTTATACATGGATTTTTCCAGAATCAAAATCCATTTATGGTTTGATGTCAATATTTATGTCTAGTGTAATAAGACCAAATAAAATATTAATATCAGTGAGGGGAAAGTTGCTGTATTAAATTAAATATTTTGTCTCAAATGATTTACTGACCGATCAATTTTTTGATATTGAAAAGTTGTATTTGAAGTGGAATTTATTATTGATTTTTACTTATTTAATAAGAGAGCTTAAAAGCTTACTGATTGATTTTATAATTAATTCTGTGTATATGAAATCGAAAAAGATCTAAGTTTCGAAAGTTGTACATTGTAGCGAGGGCATTCGCGTACACCTGAGTAAGAAACAGCGATTGCAAGAGTAATATTCTATTGTTGGTAACAATTCGATAAAGAGAATGCCTAAACAAGCATAGTTAAAACGTGGTAAGTTGGCGGTAAACAACGTTTAACGCGTGACAGAAAGTGAATGCGTATTTTTTCAGTAAAACGGTGTGTTCAACCACTGGTGGCAAAAGAGCAATTGCTTCTCTAATGTTTACCCAACATGAAGAGATTTAAAAATGTGTCCCTCTAAACCAATAATCTCTTCGTTGTTTGCTTTGTGTAAATTTGTTCAGTAAATGGATTTGGACGCCGGAGGTGTTCAATGTTCTGTTCCTGTCTCAAGTGGCGAAAATACAAATATTTCATATTAGCCTGGCAATATTATTACAAATAGCTTTCGACATACAGGCGCTTGAGAGGTCTTCCACTTTAGCCACTCTGGTTAACGCAAATTGCGTATTTCCAAGAATTTTATAATTATAGTTTTTAAGTTTAATGAATTTATGTAAAAAGTTGTTCTGTACAATATGTTGAGACTAAATTTATAAAAATTATGCTTGAGTATTTTTTTAACATAACTTTTTATACTTGTAGTTAGAAAGATAAGTTTTAAGATTTTTAAGGTTTCTTATCATTTTTATTTCATTAATTATTAAGAAACGAGTCATGAATAGGTGGAAAAATATTGTTCTCTTATTGAAGGGCTGCTCTCATCTAGTTCAGATTTATACGTTTTTTAATGGATACTTAAACCCTTGTCTTATTTCAAATAGAAGAAATTCAAGAGGTTCACATGAGGTAAAATCGCGAAGCAAAATTCTTTTAAAACCAAGCGCCCACCATCTTTTTGCAGTCAATCCTAGTTCCTAGATGATACCGAGATTTGTTGGAATGTACCATGTGGATTGGTATATGTATAACCACACTAAAAATGATTGAAATTTCTTTCAACAGTTTCAATGATAAATTATTACACGACACTCTGATGAGATTGAATGACACTTGTAGAGATATGAGTTGTATTTTTAATATTTAAATTAAAGACGTACAGAATATTCATTTCTTGAAACTCACCGTCATAACCACACGGGTGGTTCAAAATTGTTTTTATTTTGTTATAGTAGAATGTAAAACGCTCAACTGGTCCGTAACGAATCGTTTTTTACTACTCAGATCAGAATATTGATGGCGTTTTGACATGTTGGAAATTAAGACCGTCGATGTGAGACGAATCCTTTATGAAATTATGATTTTGAACGACGCATTTCGAACGTAAAACCCTATATAGAACTTATATTGAAATCAAAAACTTTCTAGGTATGTGTTATAGTACTTACATAAGAATTTAAACAAGTACCTATAGATTTAAGTAATTATCTATTTGTCGAGTGATTACTAAAAAATCAACATAATTGGGTAAACCCGAGAGAAATGGACCAGTGAGAGAGAGTGGGAGTTTGGAAGTTAGAACTCTTCAAGGGCTCCATCTCACTTATACTCCTAGTATACAGGGTGCGGCAGAACTCGCGCCCCAGAGAAAAATTTCAAGTAAGATAAGTTACCAGGAACATGAAAAAAATGTTTAAAAAATTCGATCTGTCAAATAATTTTGACATTTTTTTGTGTCTATTTAATAGGGTAAACTTGGTATAGATGCCCCCTTGGGATATATGGCCACTTATTTAAAAATTGCGCGTTTGCAGTAGCTTTTCTGCAGTTTGGCCATCCAATTTTTGGTTTTTTAAATTTTAGATGTTAGGCAAAACCTGGACAGTTTTCTTGCTTCTGTCATTCGTGTATCTGGCATTAAAGGTAAGTACTTTTTAAACCGGTACTTGAACGTTGGGATTGTAGAAATGAAATTTTGGTTTTAACTAATTCAAACACATAATTTTAGCATATCGGTTGTTTTGTTGCAAAACTAATGTTTTTTTTTACTCCTTTTTTGACGTTATATTTGCGCTTTTTTAATGTTTGACATAGTTATTTAGAAGGGCATCTATCCCCAACAGTGAGGATATATGCCCTCTCAAATTATGGGATWTACGCCGTTACWAAACATGTAGTGTTTTTCTCTTCTAGAGTGACAAAATGCCACGAAAATACGTTCGGAAGCCAAATTGTAAGCCCCGAGCTTATGGAAAGACATCCTGAATTATCGGTTAGACAAAGTGAAGGCCTCTCAGTTGCTCGAGCCAAAGGAATGTGCTGAGAAAAAATCGAAAAATTTTGTTGATAACAGTTGTGAAATTATTAATATTAGTGATATGCCTTCTGGTTTTTTTGAACTTGATGAAAATTACATATTTGCGGAAGATAACTCTCTGTTAAAAGACATAAACTTTAATAATATGTCAAATAATGTTGTTAATGTAGTACATACATCATTCACCTGAACATGACTTTGACCAACAGGTGGTATCTGAAAATATCATAGAAGTACCAACACCTTCAAAAATTTTAGAAAATCTTGTACCAGTTTCGAAAATTCCTGTTACAAAAAGTAAACGAAAAAGATCTGTTACTATTCTAACAAAAAGTGATAAACTCAGTGTCAAAAAGTGTATAACACAGAAGACAGAAACCTTAATGAAAAATACAATTAGAAAAGTTGAAGACAAAAAAGCTAAAAAAAAAAACTAAAAAAGAAAGGTGTCATAAAGGATCAAGAAAATGCGAGTAGTTCCGATGAAGACGCAAAATGTGCTGAATGTTTGGAGGACTACTATAGTACAACTTAAAGAAGTGATTGGATTAAATGTGTAGATTGCAGTCATTGGCTACATGAAACGTGTAGGTACAATGTATGATCCCAGATGTAATGAATGCAGAAGAAAATTTAAGCGATTGGAAAAAAAGTGCAAAAAAAGAATTTAGTTATTTTTGTTACTTTTATGTATATCTACTAAAAATGTAAAAATCAAATTTCTAAGTTTAAAATATTTTTTTAATAATTTTTTACTCCAAAATTTAAAATAAATACTTTTGTTTAAGTAAATATGCCTACTATCCCACAAAGTGGCGTTAATCCCATACATCAAAGGCAACTATACCTTAATGCCGGATAGTTGGCCATTTTAAAGATTGCACAAAAATGACTTTTATAACTTTAAAAAAGGTTTAAAAAATTTTAATCAGTATAAAATGACGTCTAAATTAAGAGCAAAATTAAAATAAAAAAGTCTTAATTTAGTAAAATAAGTTAAATTGTCTGTTGAAGAAAAATTAGTTTTGGGGGGCATATATCCCGAGTTTACCCTAATACTGATAATCTTGTATGTATGTTTTTTTCTCAATTATTGAGTAAAAGTACAAAAATTTTGCCAGTAAAAGCCACAAATAAGATTGAACAGAGTTACAATTTAAAATACACCTTCTTTGTTTCTTCTTTCTAATAGACTGTAGCAAAAAAACTTGGAAAATTATTTTTCCAACAGAAATAAATAAAGTCAAGGTGCAAATTTTAACTCTCATAACTTCGAAATTTTTTTTAACATTTTTTCGTGTTCCTGGCATCTTACCTTTTTCTGTAATTATAAAATGTCAACGTGATCGAAAATTTTTAGCACCTTGCACAGTCGTCTCAGTTCAACGGCGGCAAGTTTTCATGTATAACATAAATTATACCTAATCTAAAAGTTTTTTATTCAAGTTTCGAAATTTGATCCGAAGATCAGAAGTAATTTAGTGTATATCTTTCCTCTCGGAAATAGATGGATTACCTTTATTGAAGACAGTTTTTCTATGTATCGTGAATGGAAGCATCATCATACATCCAATTTACATTAGAAAAAAGTGCGCCAAATGCAGATAAACGGTAAAAAAAATTACAAAAGACAATAAATGCCGTAACTATTAAGAAAATACTTAAAATGGAGGGCCGCCGCAAGAGGTTTCAACGCCTGCGTGCAAATTTTAATTTGGCGCCCCCTTTTTTTGTTTATAAAGTATGGGTATTCCTTTGTACATAGAAAAAATATATTCAGAGAATTTTGTTAAGATCAAAAAGTAAAAAGAAGTTTTATTAAATTTGGTTATCAAGAAGTGTCAATAAATTAAAGTAAAGAAATATTAATTAAAAAGTATTTAAAATGTTGTTATTGTTGTTAATAATCAAATAAGTTTTACATTGAAAATTTTACTTAAAAAAAAACTGTACTTTTCTAAATTTCATACTAACTTACAGTCCCGTTTAATCAAATTTGATAAGACCGAGGAGAGGACCAACGCTACGAAATAAAAATTCGGTTAAAGCGGAACAAAGAATTTTTACATTTTTAAGCTTTTATTTGAATGATATTTTGTAAAATGAAATATTAGATTCTGAAGAAAATCGTGATGAAACAACTAATACAATTTTGTAAAAGGCATGTAAAGGAGTTTTATGGGTAGTAGCAATATTCCAAATATTTTCATCAGAGTATCAAAAAGTCTAGGTACAGATATGACACCGCAATTGTTTAACTGCATCTATTTTGTCCGGACTTCCGGACCTCCAATATGATGAATTCCTCCGCATATTGTGGTGTAGTTTGTTTTAAATTTTGTTTGTTTATTTTTTTTTGCATCTATTGTTTGAGTATTAAAATTTGTTGCTTGTCTGGCGCCCCCCGACTATGGCCCCCGCATGCGCCGCACGCCCTGCACCCCCGCTTGTGGCGGCCCTATTACCTACCTACCAAAATTAACATTTTTGAAGTTAGTAAATTAAATTCACAAATTTTGTACATGAATAGATCAACAATGCAGAAAACACTGTTAACAAAAAAATAATAATTAGAAACTATTCCGCCCGTGGCACATACAGTGTGGAAAAGAGGGACTTTTACATATCAGAATATTATTTTTTATGTACCTATTTAAAAAAATGTTTTCAAAATATGTAGGTGCGTTCATCCATCCCGAACTTATCCTAGAAATATTTTGTCTGAAATTGCAAGATTAGGTGTAATCCATAAGCATATACTTGACAAAATATTAGAAAAACTGAATTGTTTGAATTGAAGAAATATTTAAAGATCATAATTTTACAGCAGGTTTTTCAAAATGTGGTCCATCTCCCCAGGATTTACCCTACCTACAATTTTCTACTTAAAGAAAGTTTTCTCTCTTTTTTTTTAGAAATGTTTAACGTAAACATCCTTTATACCACTATAGGTATAACATTATTTTTGTTAAATCTTTACAAAGCAGATATAGCCTTAATAGCCTCAAGAAATTGCTTATTCATATTTTCTAATTTATTATGATGGGTTTCCTTATTATTGTTATGACTATTAAAAAAAAGTTATTATTTAAATGTATGACATTTTCATTAACAACATTTTTGGCAGTCTTAATATTTCTTTTTATGAGTAAACCAGTGGGAATAAATTAGTTTAAAAAGCTTGACTATAGGTATATGATGTTTGCGGCCGACGATTGCATATTATGCATCATATTAACATTGAATTGCGCCTATAAGACAAAAAGACATCATACTCGTACCTTATACATTTTTGCTTTCATATAACTTATATAAGGCAATATTTTGATTATATTTAATTTTTTTGCACCAATTCTTAACTGTATTTTTCGGAAGGTTGCATCAAGTGATATGTCAACATCAACAGCTCTTTGATGAAAATATGTACTTTGGTTGGAAGTCCAAACTGACAAACTACCAAATGCGAAACAAATTATGAGATTTGTCCATTAAGACCTCCGAAAATATCGTGTTGACAGAAAGATTTGGGTTATGTTTACTTTAACCGTTGGGTGTTTGTATTTCATTAAGACCAGTAGTCTCTTCAAACAATGTCAACAAAAAAATTTACTAACCATTAAATAATATTAAACGAGTAACGCACTTTAGTGCCTGCTTCAATTATTGTTTAAAGCTGTTCGTTCACTCACTTATCTTGTGTTAAGTTTCACAACCGCGTGCACTCAAGTAGGTATGTGTTCAGCGACGGCAAAATTACCTATGTACAACCTACATGTACAATATTTTTTCTGTTAATTTTATTATGAAAATGTATTTGAAAATTTATTACAAAATTACAAAATTCACAAAACAATAGAAACATAACAAAAATGTATTAGGAATAATAAAGCAAATGTCTTTTCCGATTGTTTAAAATTTATGTAGGTATTATAAATATGAAATACTAAATACTCAATTTATTTATTTATAATGTCTATAGCCCTTTTTATAAATGTAGAAGAAAAACTTATTATACTCATCTGAGCTGAACTTTAATCAAATGTTTATCAATGGTGGAATAATGGGGGATTGAGAACAACTCACCAGTATCCATTATCGATAAAATCCAGGACTCCTCCGCCACAACGCACAATAAAATTCCACAATCCACACAAAAAGAACCGCCACTTCACTCAATTGAATATTATTCAAACTGCGAAATGTCAACATACAGATATTGATTATAACTTAACCATGAAATTAGTTAATTATATGAAAACAATATGTTCGATTTATTGAAAAAACTAAAGGGATCTATAACGCACAACAGCTGTTCTTTTGAATCTCTCAGACCATTTGAGTGGAAACTTCATGGTCTAAACGTTATATTGATGTGTATGTGTGTGTGTTATTAGAAGCTCCACCTTTGCACGCCTTTATATTATAAAATGGCCGATTTACAGTGTCGGCCAATCAACTTCGTTATGGTTGGGGGATCAGGAGGTTCTTATTGGTCGATTCGATGGGCATGACTGTTCTGAGCTTCAGGGACTAATTAAGGACTCTTAACTGGAAGTATCCTTTGCCCTTTTTTGCCAGTGAATTCAATAAACAGAACAAAGACGAAACATAAATTGTAAATTTTGTAAATTTCCTTTTTTTTAAAAAATCAAAAAAGATATCTACAATTTTTGAAATACATTTATTCGAAATATGTATTTATTCACAAAAACATTTTATTATTCTAGGTATATGTTTTACTAAACAAGCAGAAGTAAATATCATTTAAAATAATGAAAAAATATTGATATTCAGACTATTGAAATTTGTTTCATCAGTGGGTTTTAAGTATTATAGTCGTAATCATCAGGATTGGGATTGACGTATGCAAGGCTTTATTGAGGGTTAAGCAGCTTAGCGGTCGGCCGTAATAATTTTTCTCTGCTGGTGTTACTACCCTGAAGATTTACAAAAGAGCCGTATTTTGGAATTTTCGTGGTAGGCTTTTAATTTATTACATCAGGCATAAATTTGGCAATTTATACTTACCTATATGTATGTATTAATTTTATATTAAAGTGATAATGCAGATCAGTTCATTTGTAAAGAAACATTCTCAAAATACACCTAGCTAAATATTAAAATTAATTAAATTTTTTTTTGATGAAAGCTCAAAAACAAATTTCTGTTACGGACCATCTCTTCCTATAAACCTTTGAAATGTGTCTGTCCATGAACTACCGTTGGGGGGTAATCGTCTTATTCCATAATGAGTCTCAGATATTGTTGGTACCAACTATAAAAGAAAATTAAAAATAATTTACACCTCAGCGTCCGTCCACTCGTCTAAACAAATACAGTGCTATCAAAAAGTCTGTCTATGAAGCAAGCGTAGAAATTTAAAACGTATGTCTGTGGAAGATAAAATGTCACAATGACAAATGAGAAATGTCAAAATATTTTTTATGTAAATTATGGACAGGAAACCGAGGTGAACGATTTTTATGAATAAACACCAACAAGATCTCATTTTAGTTTGTTTTGAGACGTTTCATAGAATAATTCAATTTAATTAGCTCAAGGTTTTAATTTTTATAAAATCATTTTTTGACATCTAGATAACATACGAACTGCCATGCAACATACGTCCTCAACTAGAACGCCTACTTGATAGAAAGACTTTTTGATCGCACTGTATCTAAAATTTTTATTTTTTAACAATAGACTATGCATGGTGCGCCAGAACTCGCGTCCCAGAGAAAAATGCCATGTGAGGTATAAGATACCAGGAACATGGAAAAAATGTTAAAAAGAATTATCTATAAAAATTTCGAAATTATAAGAGTTCAAAATTAGCTCTTTGACTCTATTTATTTCTGCTGGAAAAATAATTTTCCAAGTTTTTTGCTACAGGCTATATATTAGAAGAGGAAACAAGGAAGTTAAATTGTAACTCTGTTTAATGTTATTTGATGGCTTTTATTGACAAAATTTTTGTACCCTTACTAAATAATTATTTAAAAAAAAACATAAAAAGCCTGTTTTGTCCCTAGAAATTTTGTTAAATAATTATCGTTATGTTTTAAAATGGAGATGTTGTCAAAATTTTGACTTATGAATCTTGTGTGTCAAATGTTTGCTCTTTGAAAGCGCTATAATTGAATACCTAAGAACAGACATCACTACCTAAGATCTAAAGTCAAAATTCAGTGCTAATAATTTTGATAGAAACACACCGCAAGTAAGTACAATGTTGTGGACAAAAGTGAGGTTTTTGCTACAAAAACTTTGAAGAAAAAGGATGTATATACAGAAAAAGTTATTTAGCAAAAGATACAGGTACGTACTACGATGATTGACAATAAATTTTTTGTAATTTATTGAAATGAGCTCGCAAGCTTGATGCATTTTGTAATTTCTTCTTCAGCTTTAGTTTCAAAATTGTTATACTTTTTGAACTCGTTCCTCAAAAACCATGCACAAGACACTAATTTAATTGCGTTCTTTCTTTCAGTCTTATATAACTCGCTTACGGTTAGTCCTACAACAAAAATGCAAAAAAACATTTTCGTATGAAATTTTGTAAGCTTTAATTTTGATAAGAAGATAAAAATCGATAGGAGTGATCGTTTCTAAGATATAAACAAAAAACCAAAAAAAAAACTTTTATCCCCCTCCCCCTCCTCGAGCTCGCCCTCCATCTTCGGGGACTTTTGATATATGTCTGTCTATAGGTAGTGTAAAGAAAGCGTTTTAAAAAAAAAACAACTCCCTAAGATTTTTTAAAGACCAATTTGTCGAATTTGACTAGGTTAATTATTTTTTCTGTATTCTTAACAGGTTTCCCTCTA
>NW_025401063.1:8511668-8855001 GCF_015345945.1 Tribolium madens
ACGTGCAATTACTGGACACATATCATTAGTTGATAGCAACACTATCCCTAATGATCAGCCTCCTTGGCCACGTGGAAAATGGTCAATGCCCAAATTTTTTTTTTTTTTATAATAATAATCATAATAATATACAAATGAAGGGTTAGTTTTCTATTTTACAACATAGAAACACATTTTGGCCGAAGTTTTGAGATGAAGTAAATATTACGATTTCTGACTATTTATATAAAAATTTATATAAAAATTAACTTTACCTGAAAAAAAGAGTAATTTGAAACAATGATGAACGCCCACAAAAAAGCAACATAAAAAAATACAATTAGAAAAGTATTGCTTTAAAAAATTAAGACGATAGTTTTTTAGTTATTTTATTATTTAATTCAAACTTACATATTAGTCATATATTTTTAATTTTAAGATAATATGTACAATATCTATAATCGGAGTACGTGTATCTCTTTGTTACACTTCAATTTTTTAAACTATTCCTACATTTAGTTAAATAGGTAGGTACAGTCGTAGGTTTTTTTTTGAATATTTCAAGCATTTTAAATGCTACATTGATCAAAGAAAAAATTTTGTTTCAAGTGTTAATAATGTGTGGTATAATATGGCAAATTTAAGGATGTTTAAGCAACTAAAACCAGCATGTAATGATGTAAAACGAGTGATATTTTACAGGAAACTAGGCAAGGCAGAACTAGTGATAGGATTTCGTGCACGGAGACACTCTTCAGCCGTATCTAACGATGTTCATTCTCCAACACTTCTGCCATCATTACATAGGTAAAGTGGATCTACATGATGAAATATGAATTCAACTGTTCAAAAAAAGTTTGTAGGTATTTCTAAAAAAAAATTATAAAAATAATTGAACTTGGCAAGTTTTTATTACAATTAAAAGCTGATGTTTACTAGATGCTAATTAAAATTATAAACAATGCATATAGCATAATTATAAATGATTGTCAGAATACAAACATATAGTTTAAAAAGATGCAAAATGTATGTAAATAATGTATACTTAATTTCTTAATTAAAAAACGTTTTTCAATAATATACATAAATATCCAAAGTCCATTCTTCAAAAAATCGTTAATTGATCTTAAATAATATAATTAAATTATAAAAGCTTTCTTTTTCTACTGAGCGATTCAATTAAAGTGGCTACGCTCTTCAACTACCTATTAAAAAAACAAAATGTTTAAAAATTATAATAATTGGCCATTTCGGCTATTGACAGTTTCGTCTAAACTGTGGTACAATAAAACTTGCTCTTATCTAAAAAAAACTAAAGTGTTAAATGAGTCTCAGGTTCTTGAATCCAATATCGCGCTCAAAAAGAAAGTTATGTTTGCAATGGCGAGACGAGACGCGCAGTCTACATCATTAGCGAGTGAAATGGGCCGTCACAAATACTGAAGGATATCTCTGAAACGCCGCCGCCGTTTTCTGACAGCATGCGCCTGACCCCTGGGTGACAGATGAGAGGGTTCTGCTTTTTCGTATCAAGCCACACTAAACAAATTAACCGCAGATGATTATCATTAATATACTTACACAATATACACTTAGTTGGGTATTGTTTTTATGTTGTAATAAGCAATAATTTAATTACTATTCGTATAATTAACCAGAAAAAGATACACCAAACAGCATGCTTTATGCCTTATTTACCTACCATTTAGCTTCACAGCCCATTCAAAAACGTTTCATTATAGCATGCTACATACTCAATTAAACAACAAACGGGCCGATAAAATAATCGCGTAATTACTTAATTCACGGATTTAAATTACTTATCACTTCTAAAACAAGGCAACACTTTACCAAAAAACATAAATAATACCTATACATTGCAGAATATCTTATCTATAAAATTTTAAAACAAAAAAATAAGATAAGGGCAACGTGGTAACACATTGCTATGTGTACCTATATGATGTATGGGTAGTTCTTTTCAGTCCTTTCCGTCAATGATGTTTTATCTTGGAAAATTAAATTTCACGGTCTATGTACCATGGGAAACCGTTATTAAAAAAAGTAGAAACATTTATCGATAGAATTTTAATTAAAAGAAATAAAGTCATGGAATAACAATTAATAAAAGAAAGATAAAGGGTTGTGTGTAACGTTTCGAAAGTTTTTAATAATGGATTTTTCCAGTAGGTAATAATTAAATTAAAATTATTTTTGGAGAAAGTTAGGGATACGAAAACTAGTGTAATTTTATCATTTTGACGACATATGGGTGTAGACATTTGCTTTGTTCGAGAGACAACTTTCGTTTTAACATAATATTTAATGCATGAATTACGATATAATCTGTGATAAATTTGTGTTACACAAAAAAAAATAAGTTTTCTTAACAATCTTGGTTTGTTTTGGATTATTTTATCTAGGTGCCTAGGTACTACATATACCTACCTACTTTTATAGAAACATATTTTTATAATTCCTAATTAAGAGAGGCATATTTTGTTCGTATACCCAATATTAATTAAAAGCAATAAAAACACCATTTTTTCATTCTAGATTGTAATAAATGCAGATATATTCAAAAATATTTTGTACCAATTATAAATAAGTAAACTTTAATATTGTGATATTCTTAGAAATAGATGTTATCTAAATTCAAAACATACTTGTAAGTATGTTATTGTGCAAAAAAATAAGCAAATTCCTACTTAATAAGAAACAATTATTTGAATCCAAAGCATTTTCATTTCTCTTATTCCAAGTATTATTTCATGTCTTTGAGAGATTTAAATTTACACTCAATTTAATCCGGAATTTAGATGGGTTGTGAATGTTCTAATACTATAAATAATTCCGTTCTAAAGATCAAAACCATTAATTTACGGTGTCACTTAATTTATTTTTACTTATTTGTCGATTGTCGTCAACTATCTATATCTATCTCACTTATTGTAACATGTACTCGTAATTCTATAGAGTTTTCAATAAATAATTCAATTGTTTCTTCTATTTTTTTAGCTACTTACTTATATAAAAAAAAAGCCAGATAATCAAATTTGTGTAACTATCAGTTTATTTCCTATAATGTTTCATGTATTTATAGATTTCCACAATTAAAACTATACTTAGAGATACTAACATAAACAGAAATTTGTATGAACCATATCACTTTTTACCCTCCATAATAATGTATTTCTTTATATTCCTTTGTCAATAAAGATCATAAAACAATACTTTAAGAACATGTATTTTTGTATTTCATTATAAGGTATACCTACCCTATCTCTATTCCAACAGATAATTAATTTTATTCTTCGACACTGTCAAAATTTACGGTTTTTCTCCCGTGTAAGGAAGTTTTGACAACTGTTTGGCATTTCTCAATACGAAACGTCAGATTATTTTTAACAGATTTAAAGCAAGTTTAAGCCTTATTGAGTCTAATTCGAAGAATAAAATGTTGTATTCAACTCGTTTGAGTGTAAATCGGACGCTTTATTCCACCTTGTGGATGATAAACCACTCGTTACACTCGTGGTTTAATAACCCACTCAGTGAAATATTCCGATTTACACTAAAACTCGTCGAATAAATAACTATTATGCGTTCCATTATATGCAATTTCAAACGTTACAGATTATCTTTAACAGTGCATTATTGTCCTTATTGCCATAATCGCACAAAATTGCAAAATTTTGGAAAATACAAAAATTCAACTTTGTGCGTGGTGTGAACCAATAATTCAAATTCGGTGCTACTTGAATATCGGATTTGGACATTTTAGAAAAATTATAGAATCATAAGCAGTCAATTTTCTCATTTCAAGAGATCAACTTTAAACAAAAATGAATTTTCAATACTAATATCTCGAGTGCATGCCAAATTATGGATATATAATTTTGTTGAGTGCACAAAATATACAAGGTGATTCTTTTAGGGCCTACATTAGAAACTTTTTAACTTCTAATGCAGATAGGAATTTGAAATTTTGTACACAACCCAAATCAACCAGTCTGAGTTCAACTAAATTATTTTCAAAATGGCTGAACTTCCGGAACTACGAGAAATTGGCAATTTTAAATGGTACCCACTTATTTTTATTGCATTTTTGAATTCTCCTCTTTAAACTAAGGAAAATGTACCTAGTTGTTAGTACTTATCTGTCATAGTTTTTGACATATGTCAATTTTTTGGTCAAAATTCTCACTTGCAGCGGTTCATTCAAAACATCACAGCTCTTGAACCCTTTGCGATAAGTGAATATTTTTTGTTGCATTCGATAACCAAAGGTTCGAAAAGTTTTCTAGAATTTTCAAAATTGTCGACTGTCAAATTGCAAGGCTAGTATGATTTTTTGAAAATGATCATTAACAAACAGCTATAACTCAGTTTTTTCAAATGAAATGACTTTATTCTCAACGGCAATCAAAACTACATCAATTTGTAGAAGGACTTTTATCAACATGTCCTATACCTATCTCTTATAGTTTTTGAAATAATCACAAAAAACATGTTAATGTTTTTATTTTTATAGTTAATCACGTAGGCTTTGGAAAAATACAATAAGATATACTTATAATTAATACAGATGTTCGATATGTTTACCATTTTCAAACAGTCTAAAACTCGATGGTGAACTGATTTGAGTGGCTCCCATTAGTTCATTTGGTTGAAGATTATTAAATGCCGCCTCAATTCTTTGTAATTCCGGATGGGTGTTGTGTAGACTAATAAATCTTTAATTTGTTTTGATCATTTTCCAAAAGCTACGTGATTTACTATAAAAATAAAAAACAAAACCACGTTTTTCGTGATTATTTCAGAAAGTGTAAGAGATGGATATAGGACATGTTGATAAAAGTCCTTCTACAAATCGATGTACTTTCAATTGCCGTTGAGAAAATGGGGTCATTTTATTTGAAAAAACTGAGTTATAGCTGTTTGTTACATATCATTTTCAAAAAATCATATAAGCTTTGCAATTTGACAGTTGACAATTTTGAAAATTTTAGGAAACTCTTCGAACCTTTGGTTATCAAATGCAAGAAACATTATTTACTTATTGCAAACGGTTCAAGAGCTGTGATGTTTTTAATAAACCTCTGCAAATGAAAATTTTGAGTAAAAAATTGACATATGTCAAAAACTATGATAGATAAGTACTAACAACTAGGTACATTTTACTCAGTTTGGAGAGGAGAATTCAAAAATGCAATAAAAATAATTGGTTACCATTTAAAATTTCAAAGTTGGCGCCAAATTCTCGTAGTTCCGGAAGTTCAGCCATTTTGAAAATAATTTAGTTGAACTCAGACTGGTTGATTTGGGTTGTGTACAAAATTTCAAATTTCTATTTGCATTAGAAGTTAAAAAGTTTCTAATATAGGTCCTAAAAGAATCACCTTGTATACACGAGACACAATTAGAATCAATATGGCATGCACGAAGGGACTATTTCCCAAACAAAATTTGCAAAAATATTATACTTATTAAGAAATTTAAAAAAAATATGTCAAAAAGTTTTTCAAATTTCTGAGATTCATCCAGTAAGATTCTCGGTAATTTACCACACGGGCAAATTATCAATAATAATAAATAAATATAAACCTGATTAGATAAATCTCAGAAATGTGCAAGATTTAACTGGATTAAATTTTGTGGCGGAAATAATCGGTAAAAGTTTGTGTTTGGAGGCATCAAGACGCTATCCCGTAGCCAATCAGATGCAAGCATCATGACGTCAGGTCAGGTAAATCGGAAGGTTGTTTGATCGTACGATTAACAATCAATTTCTTGTGTAAACAAGTGTAAAGAGCACAAAAAATTTTAAAGGTGGAATTGTGTAATATTCGAATTACTTTGTGACGTTGCGAATGACGGGATTACGCAAACAAAGGCTTTTTACCTTAAGTGTTACGAAATGGGTTTTTGTAGATCCTGCCGTTTTTGAGGAAATTATTACAATAACGAGTCAGTCTTAGCCAAGCTCCCGTACGAGTTACTTAAATTGTAATAATTGTCCGGATAAATTATTAGTTAGGTATTATTTGGTGGTTCAGTGCGAAATTTGTGTTGAAATGAGAGTTGTACACGTGTGCCTATTAGTGAGTGTCTAATAAATTAGCTATACTTTTTAAATTTTATTTTTTTTTAACTAATTTAATAACACGTTGTACTGATTTTCTGTTTCTTTATTTTCAGTAGGTCCGTGTAAGAAGCAGAGGCGAATTGCTACAAAAGGTAGCCATAAAGGTAAGTGTATTTTATTTCTTTATTTTTGTTTGTTTATTGCAGTGAAGTGAGTAAATTTGTGATTTTGTGATTTGAGTGCAACAGTAAATATTTATTAAATTAAGAATAGAAATTAATTGTGTTTTAGATAAAATGTATTATTTCTCAAATTCTATTTGAGAAGATTTGTAGAAAACGAATGCAAATTTATTTTTACAATAATTTTAACTAAAAACTTGGACCTTTTGTCCATATTAAAGGTACATCAGCCATCTAAAAATTTTTAGAATGATGAGGGTATACAGTGAGCGACAAAATTATAGAATTCTTCTAAGTCTTATTTATTAAAACTGAAAATATTTTGTTTTGGAAAAATGCTCGAACAGGTCAATTTTTTTAATACAAAATTTTTAACTTGATTTAAAATTCTATCTTTGTTTTTTATTGATATTATTTCACTTTTTGGATATATTTTTTTTTTGAAAACTAGGGGATATGCGGGCAAAACGGGGTAGGTGCCTAAAACGGGGTACCATGTTTTTTTTCTATACCACTAGCTTTATCTACCCAACGTTTTCAAAATTATATTACACACGCGGGCATACGATCTTTGTCATAAAGCAGAAATCTGTAGTTGTTAGCCGATCGTTGTAGTTAGCACATGTGCCTTTATAGTAAACACAGTTTCAATATCGCCGGAGAATAAATTCATCGTAGTAGGACTAAACCAATTTATTATTAAAAAATATTAATGCCAACTAAAAGATTTTCTTTGTTATTGTGTTAAAAAAAATTACTTCTAATAAAATAAATACGTCATAACCTAAAAGTCTTCGCATTTGGGCAAAATGGGGTACCAGCAGGTACGGTAAAACGGGGTACCCCATTTTGCCCTATTTTTATGCAACTTTCCAGTAAATATTTTTGGTTTTGTCTCTACATAGATGGTGTCTAAGTACAAAAGAAAGAGATACTCCAGGTTATTCCGTTTCAAAAGTTTTGGGCAGTAAAAGGCCCGTTTTTACTACCCAACAAGAACAAGAACTTGTTAATTATCTTAAAGATATGGATGCGAGATTATTTGGACTGACTATTACAGAATGCAGGCAACTTGCCTTTCAACTTGCTGAACAAAATCGGATTGAATACCCCTTTAACAAAAATCTTAAAATGGCTGGAACGGGATGGATACGGGMTTTTTTTAATAGACKTAAAYACTTGACCATCAGAAAGCCCGAGACTAAGTCAGGTGCCCGTGCAATGGGCTTTAACAAGGTGGCTGTACAACAGTTCTTTAAACTGTTAGAAGAAACTGTCAATGAGATTTTTTCAGTTTAGACATATTACCCCATTTTGCCCTATGCGACGGGCATAATGGGGCAAATTGCATTACTATTTTTTTTATTCAATATAAAATAAATGTTTTGTTTTTTATAAGTTAAAATGTTAGTAATAAATAATTAATACTGTAACAATAATATTGCCTCATTTACAGACTCTCATAGTTTTAAGTTTTTTTAAAATTCGACTTCAAACATTAAGTACCCCATTTTGCCCGCCTCTCCCCTATGTAATACATAATATTTTGGTGTTGCCATTTCGACAATTAAAAAATCTATCGAATTCGCTAAAAAAATTAGTGGTTTCCATAAAAAAATGTCAATGCTGTGATTACCCAAAAACCAAAAAGTGTAGAATTTTAAAACAAGTTGAAAATTGTGTATAAGGTGTTCTAGCGAGTTGATAAAGTTCATTATTCAAAAAGATATAAACTTAATTTAATTAGATACCTAAGATGTGGCCCAAAGAAAATTACAATTGATGATTTCTTTTTAAATTAGTAAAAACTAAGTAAGTATCGAGAGATCAAGATAATTTGTCCTTGTATCCGGAAACGTATGTCCTGTGCGTAAGTCTGTGAAACGTCAAATAAAATGACATGTGGAAAAGTTAAATCCCATGATCAAAAAGATAACTAAATTTATGATTTACCTTCAAAAAAGTACGGTCTTATTATTATACGTCGGCGACTAATTACAGCCCATTTTGCCGTTTTCGACTTGTCATTTTATTTGACGTTTCACGTGACGTTAGTTCAAAAACAGACATACCTACAGTTGCGGAATTAAAAATTCGAGCAGTACCTGTTTTTCTGTCACTTTAAAAAGTTCACTGTAAACTACCTTTTACTGTCATCATGACTGACATTTGACAATTAAACTTATTTTTATTTGTTGTTAAATTTGTTACTTAAACAATTTGTCTGTCTTAGGAAATTTATTAATTGAACTAAGTGTTATTAAATCATCGCTTTGATATGCTGACTACCCTTTATTATGCCACAAATCACTATTTTTGAAAGTAAATAAGTCAAAATGACATAAATATAACAAGAGTCCAAAATGAAGTTATTAATATAAAGGTTCTTTTAGAGTTTACATTATAAAAATGACAGTACTGCCCGAAATTTTAATTGCGCAACTGTACGTTTTCGGATCCAAAAATGACTCGATTACAAATTATTTTGATCTCTCGGTATATGTATGATTTGTCTTAATAAGTGTGATTTAAAAAGAATTCTAATGTTTTTATTTAAAAAACTTTAAGTCATAAGGTTTTTATATTAAAATTTAAATATAAAAAATTGAAGCTTATGGCGGCAATTGGGGGGGGGGGATCCTGCCCCCCTGGGCCCCTCCCTTGGATCCGCCCTTGACATCAGCATCAGCAAGAACAATTCTAATAAGTATTGCACAAACCTAATTTTATTTCAGGATAAATGGTTAATTTTACTTTTGTTTCAGAAACTCCAATGACCAGTGAGTGAGTGTTGTGTTTTTTAACTGTAATGGGAATAAACATTTCGTAGTGCACGATTTTTAAAATTTCGAGTTATTAAACTTGGAGCTTTTGTCTATATTATTAAAGAAACTTTAGCAAGAACAAGACAAGTATTGTACGAATTTTTTTTCTAGAATAAGTGATTATTCTTTTTGTTTCAGAAACTTCAGTGACCAGGGAGTGCGTGTTGTGTAATTTCAAGTGCCTTCGGGAGAATGGAGGAAGTAATTGTGCTACAAGGATCCGGATTAAAGAGTATAAATCAGCAATACCTTTTATTTTTTTAGAAAAATTACACTTATTAAATTTTATTTAATATTTTCAACTTATTTAATAACCAATTAAACTGATTTTCTGTGTTTTTTTTTATTACAGTAGGTCCGTTCTTTGAAGACGAGGGGAACTGCTACAAAAGGTAGCATTAGAAGATGCCACATAAAATCAGTGCATTTTAATTTTAATTTTTTGTGTATTGCAAAGTGAAGTGTGAGAATTTGTGATTTTTGAGTGCAACAGTAGGTAAGTGTTTATTAAATTATGAATAGGAATTGTCTTTTAAATAAAATGTATTATTTTTCAAAATCTTTTTCAAAATTTGTAGAAGACATGCGTGCAAATTTACGTTTAAAATAATTTTATATGATATCTATACTCGTATGATATCTACAGCTGTTGTCTAGTTCTTTGAAAAGCCTAAAAGCTTTTATTTCAAATTTTGTATTTTTGTTAATAATAATCATTTCATTTATTTCATTTGATCAATTAAATTTACTATTGTAAAATTTTCATCACTCCAACAAATAGTTTTAATCAAAATATTATTATTACTCTGATCCAAAGAATATTTATTTACTATCTAAATTAAATAGGTTTAAAAAACCACGGCCTCCATTTTCTTTTGATAAAAAAATCTTATTTATTATTATTATTGTTTTTGAATTACCTATGTCATTCCCATAATGATTACAAAAAGGTCAGAGATGATTCAACAGATTACCCTTCACATTTTTAAACGACAAATAAACTTGCCTACTCGTAAGTAGAGTTACATTAGTTTAAGGCCCAATTATTTTCATTTTTTATAAACAAATTTTTTCGTATAAACCAAACACTGTTTAAGCTATATATCAGACGATAATTTTTGTGTATTGTCTCTTAATTTTGAAGTCTTTGAGGTAAGCAAATTGCTATTGCGTGAGTGCTTTGAAACGGGAGCGGTTCGCTAATCTCGATGAACGCTACGCAATAAATAAATTCCGTGTCGGGCATTTTATGACTGGATCTGGTTATAAAACAACACCGGCCTCTTTGAAGGAATCTGAGATCGTGTAATTATTTTTGTGGCATATAACAGAGACTGATCGGTTCTATATCCGTCACGGATTTGCATACACAGACGTAAAATTGAAATTGCATTTTGTATTAAAGGTAAACTTATCCGCAAGGTTAAAGTTTAATATAAAAGTTATTTCTATATTATGTGCTTGTCGTCACGTTCGTGAATTATAGCCCTTTATGCATCAACGAATTCAAAATCGACAGTTGGATTTTTAAGAGTTTTATTTTCAGCCAGTCAATAACAAACTTGATACACTTATTTATACATTATACAAACTTATTTCTATATTTAATAAAAATTTACAATCAAAGACTTTCATCATTATCCACTTGCATTTGCTCCTCCTGTGCTGCACTTTTTTCGGGCTCCTTGTTTTCTGGGATTCTTTCACCATCCCAATTTTCTTCCTGCGTACTCAACTCGTCATTCTTTCCTTCAATTGCTTCAGTTCCATTACTTTCCAGCTGATCAGGAAGTGAAATTTTTTCCTCAGTTGGGTTCTCATGCGCTTCCTCTTGTTCAACATTCTCAGGTTTCTCTTCTGTTGAAGTTTCTAAATCGCCATTCTCTTCAGTTTTCTCGTGTTCATCCTGAGGCTCCTCTTTTGCTTCTTTAGACTTCCTCAACTCAAAATTTTTCTTCATTCTTTCCTCTATGTGTTGAAGCTCATCAAACACCTCTTGTCTCTTCTTGTCAATCATTTCTAAGACAAAATAATTAACTTATATTACTTATATTTAAGCACAACTTACTTTCAATATCTGTTTTACAACCATCTAACAACGCTTTGCTAGCATCATTCATTTTTCTGGGTAAATAATGAATGTGTGGTTTTGCTTTTGTTTGAATAAAATTCATTCTTGGTTTCTGTCTTTCCTCCCACGCTGCGTATTCCTTCATCCGCATCATTTTCAACTCAATCATTTTTATTTCTGCTTGTTTTTTCTTTCTGTTGTAGAATAATTCTTGTCTTTCTTTTTTAATTTCTTCTTTTTCTTTTATCTCATGTTCTTCAATTTTTTTCTCAAGTTGAGCCCTTTTTTCCTCCTGCAAAATATTATAACAAGCCGGACTCACCCAAAACCTCCCACCTTTTGTTTAAGTTTAGTTTCCTCTTGTTGGAACTTCTGTAGAGTACCCAATAAAGCCCCAAACATCCTCCTGTTCCTCTCTTTGGACTTTTCATCCTTACTTTGCGCTGCTAACGCCTCTTGCCGACTCGGCAACTCCTTTGGGGTCACTATAACTTTACTGATCATTTGCTTTTGAGGCTGTTGATGTAAATCCTCTTCGTAGTGAACAGGTCTCTCAGACAGACGTTTAAACACAGAAATTCCACTAGTTCTTCTTTTCGTGGGCGGTTCGTCGTTTTCGTGGTTAAAATTACGATTCCGGCCAACTCTTTGCCGGTTTCTGTCATCATTTTGTGGCCCTCGTTTCAAGTTAGCCCTTGGGGGCAACTCTGAAGGGTCTCTTCCTATTAGCCGTTTTATGTTCTCGTCGACGCCCTTTAAACTATTTTTGGCTTGTTCCAATTCAGATTGAAGGGTGCCAAACGATTTTAAAATTTCCGTACCCATTATTGTTAAATAAATCGATTTTCCAACACAAACACTAACTAACCTGTCATAATGCTTTCGTTAACGTCAGTTGTCAAACTTTCATATTGGCAACACTGAAAAATGCTACTTGTGACGGGAAATTGAAGCTTGATGTTTACCAATAAATAAAATAAACATAATAATAAACGTTAATAATTACTTTATTATCACGTGACAATTTAGCATTCACTTCATCATACGGTGTTTAATTTCTTCGATTCAACGCTTAACCTATAAACTGCCAAATGAAACACAATGCCAATCATGAAACACAAAACTGTTCAATAGCAATTATTGAATTTGGAGTTTTAGAATAAAAAAATAAGCTTAAAGGCAATTCTAAACATGTTTGAAACTTAATAAATCACCATAAATACTGTACATTTGAATCAGAAAGTCAAATGACTCCTATATACATTTTTATAAATATGATTTAAAGCCGTTGAAATTATACCCTCCTTTCTTTCACAGTTAGAATCAAAGAAAAAGTTGTTTTCTACGTCACTAATTGCTTTGAATATGACTCCTTTCAGGGGTTCATTTTTATAACTTTCTATCAAGTCTAAATTTGCTACTTTTTCCTGATCTAGAACTATATTTTCATTGTTTGGTTTATAGTGTGAAGGATCTTCTGGCGGTGGCTCCTTTGGTGGGCTATTTTTTGGTAAAGAAGACTTGGTACCAACTCTTGTTTCTACGAATTAACAATGAAACAGTAGATTTTTTGTTATAACAGTGGAAAATTACCTAATTCTCCAACTTTTCTTGTCAATTCTCTTATGTAAGCTCCTTGTTCTTCTGTTTGAATGAATAAGTCTCTTAAAGCCGTTTGTAGTTCACGCATTTCAAGTTTTCTTGCTTCTTCTTTAGCAGCTTCTTTTTTACTACTCCTGTAAATACAAAGTTTTATCAATCTAAAACAAAGCCAAGAACTAGAAAATTTCTTACCTATTATATTCAGCCAGTAAAACACCGGCAGCTATGAGAAAAATGACAGTTTCACCTAAAAGATTTGCACCTAATTCAATTGAAGCAGCTTCATTTAAGACTGTGATATTCACAGGTTGTCCTAGATGAAGTAGCCACATTTTCGCCTTGACTTCGCACCAGTTGTAGACTATAACATTTCACATTATTTTTAATATTATAAATTGATTAAACTTACACTGTGCAGGAGGAAGACATACGTATTTCCTAAAAATTGGCGAACTTTTTGCACCCTGTTTGACAGCATTAGCGATTGGTTTACTAATCTGTTTTATTAAGAGAGCTCCAAGTTTTGCAGCAGGGAAAGCATGAATTACCATTCTTCCTTAATAATTAATTAAAAATTAAAAATGTTAAATTTCAATGTGCCATTTAAACGTCAAAAAACTGTCAAACTCTTTTATGTAACGTTTCGCCAACATACAAAAGCCAAATGTGTCAATAGTGCCAACATGAACATTTTTGAGAAATTTTTCCATTTTTCACTTTTATAATTATTCGAAAGTGTCTAAATTTAAGAAAGTAAATTAAAAGCTCTCAGTTATCCTTTGAAAACAACTTAAATTTCCTGAAGTCTAAAAAAAATAGTGAATCAATAAACTATGATCGGAAAATGTTGGAAAAAAATTAAGAACGACAAATACTTGTAAAGTTTATTAATAAAGCTTTTCAGGTATAAGTACAATTTTTAAAAATATTATCTACATGTTTACAAAACCATTCCATGGTTGCAAAAAGTGGAAAGAAGTAAAATAAAAATTAATACTGAAGTAAATTCAAACACATGTTACAATCATTTTTTGTCCTTCACAAAATCAAAATTTGAAAATTTCACAGTAAAAAATACTGTTTACAATAAAGAAAAATAAACAAAATACTAAAAAATGGAATTTCTGAAATCTAAAAATGATTGCAATACTGAAAACCCAACAATAACAAACACAACAAGAAAATATTCACAGTTTGATAAATGCAGAGATTATATTCAATAGATAAAAAGGAAATAAATAACGTTAATAAATACATGTCGTGTACACATCTAATTAATTAATTAATACCGTTATTTCACATTAATAAAACAAAACTAATTTACAGATTCATAAAAATAAGTTAAAATCTACAACTACTGAATATTATTATAACCTAAATCATTTTCAGGCCTTTTTCTTCGATTTGTTCGCTTTCACCCTTTTATTCAGTAGTTATAAAAATATATTTGAGATTAAATTTTGGTGTTTTTCTTAATTCCAAATGAGAAACACTCACTATTATTACACAACTAATTTAAGTACTGTGCACAAAAACCAGTTAGTACTTAGCCTAATATACGACATCAAGCACTTTTTACAGGTAGATCTATTTTTTTCTCGTAGTCTGTTGGGGACTTTCGGGTGGAGATTCTTGAACTTCTTGCCTCAGCGACCTCCTTGGAACGCTTTTCAAACTTGAGGAAATTTTTTTCAACGGACGCGGTGATATACTTGTTGATTCCACATTTTGAGACACGTCATGGTTGTTATTGAACCAAACACCGCGCGCGGCATCAGATGCTGAAACTAAAAAAAATTAACACTACAATTTTGTTTACTAGGAAATAATACTTCTAAATTTGGAATCGCTTCTTTGATTAGGTTTGTGAGAATGTCCGTGGGAGTCTAAGAGAGCTGCTGCCAACATGGATGGATTTCCCGTACAAGCCGGCCCATCGCCGGCCCCACTTGAGGTTGAGCCACTAACACAGAAGGGGCTGGGAGTCGCAATGGGGCTGTACACTCGCGAAATAAAATCTTCATACGTTGTGCTGTGTTTGTGTTTTGTCACAACAGTTTCAAGTGACATTGCCCGTTCTTCATAGCTATAAATACAGAAGTTATTAAAAAAAGTCTATAAAAATTGTCAATTTTTACTATTGTTGGTAGAAAGGTAAAGTAGTTCTTTTGGCACGACTAGCACAAATTGCAGTTGCCCTAACCAAACCGGCCAAAACATTACTTTCAACAATAGCTTCATGAAACAGAATACCAAAATGAGGAACCTGCAATTGAAAAATTCAAACAAATGCGAATCGGGTGTCACATGTGACTCACGTCGGGTTTACAGTTGACAGTCACCCTATTTAGATTACTTCCTAATGGGTAGATTGTTATCAAAATATCACAGAACTCAGTGGGAATGATATCACGCCTATAATCCCGACAATGCTCTGACCACACAATATGAACTTCATCGTTTCCCAAATGTCTGGTCTGAAAAAACATCCGTTTAAGCACCAAATATACATTAAAAATTGTCTTACTTTATTGAGAACAGTCTCAGGTGTATCCCCTGGCATCCTCGTTGCCACATGAAAAATAGTTTCCGAAAAACTCGTCGCCACATATGGCGCTGTCAATCCCGTCGACCCTTGTCTTTGGAGACCTCCCAAGAAACCTGTATGACCCTCCAACTCAACCTCCCAAGCTAAAGCCGCAAGAAATTGTTCATAAGCAGCGCTGCCTCCTTGATTTGATAAAATCGAGTTTTTGTCTTCTTGACCAGGCGCAACGTAAATCACGGCCACCTAAATCACATTACTATAAATATACAAAAACAAATGAATAGTAAGTTACTTTGTGCGTCTCTCTACATCTCTGACTGTCCAAATTCCGCAGTTCACGCAATAAACGTTCAGTCTTGTTGAGGAGATGCAACTGTTGGCGACGCTCCCAACCCGCAAGCCCTAACTGAGAAAATAGTAATCTGCATTGTTGGAATGCGTTCTGTTCAACAACACCAGATGAAACTGTAAAACAAGACCTTGGATTAATCGCTACCGAAAAAATACAAGTTGGCCATGTAAATTATAAGTTACAATAATTATCATTTAATTATGTAAAACAACGTACCCTGCTGAATGCTGTTGTCATAACCCGGACTCGAAGCCCCCTCATTCCGGCTACTAGGCCTCGAAATAGGTTGTCCTAGCATAGAGTTCGCAAATTGCATAACTCTATTTTCCTCCACTTCTAAATTCCTCTGGTTAATAACAGACGCTATAGCTTCTTGTTCGATTTCAATCGACAAAGGTGGCAGCGCTGGTTCATTCAACTTGCGATCAAAATTTTCCAAACATTCAGGACTAGTATGGCCCAAATATTGCAACAACTGGAAACAAAACAAGAACGTAAATTTTAAAAAAAAAAACTAAATATAATTAATTACATCGTCTAATTGGTCGAGATCCGGTGCAGAATTTGAGATATCCGGTAAAACATTCGGCGATCGATGTCTCATAGCTCTCTGTGGCAAATTACTAGGACTTCCCATAAAACTTTCGGGTTGTATACTTGCATGCCCCCATTTACCCTGATTCGCATTAGTTTCAATTTCGACTTGACCAATTTGGAACTCCTCACTGTCATTATCGGGAGTGCGATACAAAATTGACGCATCCCAGCTTGCCTTGCCCGACAAATCCCTCAATAACACTCTCACTTGTTTGTCAGCTGTTGACAAGCCAGCTGTAACACCACCCCCAGGTAAATCGAGCACAGGCAACTCGATTAAGCTTGCGATAACGTTTTCAGTAAGCATAAAAAGCTAAAATAACACAGTTATCAAGTGTGAAATATGTTAATAATATTAAAATTACTTGAATATTAGGTGCTGAAAATATATTAGCCGATAATTCATCTGAACTTAAATTAGGAACATCATCGTGTTCCACAACCAAAGAACTAAGTCTCGCAGCTCCGATTGCCATTGGAAAGTGTCCCAAGTGGGTTACAAGATGTGATAGAACTGTTTTAGCACATAAAGTAATGGCTTTTTGACATTGGTGATTTTTGGAGGGTGATAATGAGGGCGATGACTTGTCTACGAGGTCGTCAGAGAGGATATTAGGGTCAAAATCTTCGTTCAGGCTAGGTTGAGACAAACCACCCGAGTGTTCAGACGATGTTTTCCCGACGGCAATTTTATACAAAACCTGTGAACAAGAATTTAGAAGTTGCTTAGTACAATTCTGAAATTGCCGCACTTCGGGGTGTCATAGCAACGGTGTAAATAAACACTTCCGGGCTTGTAAATAAGGCATTATCGTGAGGTAATACATTTTTCTTCAATTGAATAATGTCAATAATGTAATTACTAATTTTTACTCAATTATTTTTTCATTAATGAATTAAAATATTTTATCATCTTGAAATAATTACATTAGAAAAAATGTGACAAATATATAGAACTTTTAACGGAATTCAAGTTTCTAGCACTAGAGGAATAAAAATTAATTGCTATTAAAAAGTCATTTATCAAAAATGTCAATTAACTGTCAAAAACGTAACTAAAGAATATATTTTTTCGTAGATTTTACAATATTCGATTAGTAAGTAATAAAATTTCATATTATTTACTTTCATTATCTCATAATATGCTGACAAAAGAGAAAAAAAGCACAACTAGTTGTTTTATTGAACATCTCCTTTTTCCAGCAACACCTGATAACTTACTGCCCATAAATGATGGAAATTCATTTACCCATTAAAAACAGTTCGAAAACCACCAACACCTTGAAAGAAAACCTGAAAAAAGAAACCCAAGAACGCAAACGAAACATTCTCCATTTGATCTTCAAATACCTCGTCGATAATAACTTGCTCTCAGTCGCTGAAGTTCTCCAAAACGAAACCCAAACTGGAATTTACTACCAAGTTTGCGACAACATTGACTTGGAAATAATTCTTCAAGAATACCAAAGTTACTATTATACAAAATTCCAAAAACAACCAAAAATATTACGAAAAACTACCGAAAATGAAAAAGTCATACCTTTAAAGAAAGAACGCAAATCCGCAGCTAAAGAAAAACAACCCCTAAAACAAGAAAAAAGTAACGATACTTTCCAATTCGAAATTGTCACATTGTCAAAAGAATCTAGCTTGAGTGACATCCAATCAAAACCCTTGATCGACTTTGAAAACTACTCATCAGAATGGCGTGAAATGGCCGATCAAATAATTAAACAAATCGTAACGAAAACATTGGGAATAACCTTTAAGGATTGTATTAGTCTCAGCTCCACTATTGAGACGCTGAAAGAAGCGATAATTTACCCTTTGAGCTATCCTCAACTGTTTGAGAAAGCCTGCACTTGGCGAGGTGTCCTGCTCTACGGCCCTCCAGGCACCGGAAAAACTTTACTAGCCAAAGCTTTAGCATGCGAATCCCCATCTACGTTCATCAACGTCACCAGTAGCGCTTTCATTAGCAAATGGCGTGGAGAATCGGAGAAAATGGTCAAAGTATTATTCGACGTTGCCAAATTCTATTCACCCACGACGATTTTCATCGACGAAATCGACGCTTTAGCCTCGAAATCACACGATTCGGATCACGAAGCTTCGCGTCGTTTCAAAAGCGAGCTTTTAACACAAATCGATGGTATTGTTAAAAATGAGGAAGTGTTTGTTTTGGCTACAACAAACAATCCATGGACCATAGATAATGCCCTTCTGAGACGATTTGAGAAACGAATTTTGGTGCCTCTACCAGATAAAGATTCAAGAAGTGAATTGTTCCAGTATTACTTTTCAAAAAACGGATACGATTTTAAGAATGAAGACTTGACGGCGTTTGTTAATCTGACTGAAAGTTTCTCAGGCTCTGATGTGAAAAACGTGTGCAAAGAAGTTGAAATGATTTTAATAAGGGAAAAATTAGATCAAATTAGAAGAGGTGATAGGAAAAAGTGTGGAACTAGACAAGTGAAAAGTGATGACGTATTAAACGCACTCAAGAAAATCAAACCGTGTATTGAACAAACCGACTATAAGAAGTATTTAGAGTGGGGCCGAAAATATGGGGCCACGTAACACTGATCTTAATGTAATTATTTAAATATTCTTATAAACATAATGACTAAAATAAAACAAATAATTATTCTACTTAAATACCACACATTTGAGTGTTGAACCAGTAATTAAGCCATTGATATTTTTTTAGATACTAACTGTAGAAACTACTGAATTTACTAATGACACTAAAGATTCTCTATTATTATTTTTTTACATAGCGTTTCTGAAAATTGAATTTTCTTAACGAAAAATGCAAAAAAATATCGTGTACGACACGTTTAAAAAATGCCTTTTTTCACTCATTTGCTTGATAAACTCCGACTGCGCCTTCGTTAATCCAATTGCAAATTTAGGAAAAAAAAGTATGACTACTTTCTAACCGCAGGCTCAGGCGTCACCTTAATTAAACATCCTGACATAGCAAATTAGAAGAATTACCAATAATTCAGTGTTAGTAATTGATTTTTTTTTGTCTCAACCAATAATAATCACTAACTTGGTATTAGGTATGAGTAATTATTTCTTAAATTTTTACTTGATTTTAATACAGGGGTTGTGTAAATCACTATGTTTTAAATTATTACCTCCAAAACACTTGCTTTTTTCAACTCATGTCCCACATACGTACCGTAAAAACTTGTAGCAAGAGACACGTTCCCCTCTCTTCTCCATACTCCGACACTTCTAAGAGCCTCCTAGGTCCTAACCGCATACACCACTCGCCCAAACACAGCAACAGCGCCGTCCCCAAAGCTTTATCACTCTCACCCGCCGTAGAACCCAAAGGTGCGTGTCGAAACAAGGCCGCACACAATGTCCGAACTACGGCATTCCCAAGTCTTGGATATTGTGTCCATAACAGAGACGCATGATCGCACAACAAAAACAATATATTGCTTGCCAGTTGTGCAATAATTTTATTATTAAACTGAAAACAAACAAGTACAATCAATCATGTACAAAAAATTAAAATTTTCTCTACCTTGAGCGCCAATAAGAGCACGTTGATGGCGTCAGTGACTTTGGGATGAAACGTCTGATTGGTCAACTCCTTGTACACAAACATTCCCAATGCCGAAAGTGCAATACACCGAGCTTTGCCTTTAGGTTCCCGTCTCCCAGCCCGAAGTAAAATACTAACAACGTGTTCTTTCACATCTGGACATGACCTCACGTGAATATTATCCTCCGGTTGAAGCACAGAAATACTGTTTAGATCGTCAGGTAAACTTAACAAATTCGCAATAATCGAGATCGCCTCGGTTCGTGGCGCCCCTTCGAGATTTTCCTTCGAGTTCAAGACGGTATTACACGCGTGTATAAGATCCAATAACAGCAACGAAAACCCCGGCAACTGCAACGATAAGAATCTAGGCCCGAGAAACTTCAACGTTGTATTAAGAAACGGCTTTGAATTCCCAGCGAGCGACATATGCAAAAATCTATAGAACTGAGGTAAATAATTCCTACGTTTATAATCACAGTTTACGGTGATAGTACACAAGAGCCTCAACGCGTTTAACTTCCCCGCTTCATAATCATCCGGGAGCATTAAAGCCCCGAAACACCAAGGCAAAATCAAAGTTAAAGGCGGTATCAACTCTGGAGCTGGCGGCGTATTCTGATTATCAGCCGAAATACCCTGATTTTGCTTTATTTTGATCAAAGTTTCGCTCAGTTTGACCAAATATTCGAAAACTTGCGCATGCAACTTGGGATCGGCGATGGTATTGACATCACCAAGAGCACCCAACATACGTCTCCAAAGTATCACAGCGACATCTGGAAGCCAACCGCGGATTGAGCCTCCACACACCACTCCTCGGTGTTCACCGGCCGACTCAGAATTCGAATTTTCAGCCGAGAGTACGTCCAACTGAATCGGCGAGTCTTTGATCGAGTTGCTTTCGAGTCCGCTAGAAGGCGCCGGACTTGGAGAGCGAGTTCGGTCTGTCGATTCGGTGTCGGGTTGAGGAATATTGTCCAGTGATAAAGACCGACGGTGTTTTGTCTTAGGAAAAATAAAAATATAGAGCAAATCTAGCCAACATTTAGATAAATACATGTCTTTGTCGTTGCGAGGAGCGCCGTTTTACGTTCAAACTCGTCTCACTGTGACTTCTGGTTAAGCCATGTTTGGCTTTTTTTCGCAAAACGTTGCCGTCGGGTAGGGAAGAGTCTTGACGACACACTGAGATGTGGCTATGGTCGTTTATATTGCACTGAGTCGTACTTTCGGGTCGGTTTGCTGATCGGCGACCGCGTTTTGATTTTTGCTCCATAAGACGGTCCAAAGGCAGGTCGGTTAAGTCTAAATTATACACATGTCGTGCTAAGACTCGTGTTAAAGTTTCCATTGTTTTCTATTTAAATTAAAAAAAAATGTTATGAAATGTTCATTAAAACACTCTTCAAGCACACCTACCGCCCATTCTTTTATAAGCTCTTCCCAGTTGGTCAAAGAAGTCAAAACTAGTAAAAACCGGTCCCACAATTCCCTCGAAATCATAACATTCAAATTAGCTTTGATCCATGTAACGATCAATGTTTGAAAAATCGCTGGTGCTAATTTTCCCCCAAGGGTGTTAATTTTTTTCTTTGGAGGATTTTCCCCCAAAACAAGTGAAGTAATCTGTAGAAGTACCAACAACAATTGTTCCCTAAAAACACCAAATTCACTCAAAATTCAAACAAGTGATAAATCGCACCAAGTGCTACTATCCATCCGCGTATTCATAACCATATATCTGTAAATATTAAGTACTCTTTTACAAGCATCAGTCTGTTCTTCCAACATTTTAGGAATGTGTGGATTTACTTCTAATAAAAACACGTTGGCAGCATGTGTCATAAATAGTTGCAATATGTTCTGCATTCCCGCTCTCACTAACAGATTTTCCCTATGTATAGCCCCCAAATACGAGTCATTTCGTAATCGTGGAGGTCTCATACCTTCGAATATGCCCTCATCCACAAATCTAGGAGCATCTTCGGGAGGTTCTAGCATGTATGAGGGCATCTCAGGTACGTTGAGCTGAATTAGGTCCTTGTAGACTGCTATAATTTTTCTAATTGCAACTACATGACTAAAATTAATTAGGAATGCTTGGCGATATATCTCGTGGATGAAATTAACATTGTCTCGGGAACTACAAAGAACCTCTCGTACGATTTGATTTGCTAGTTCCTCATCGCTTGCAGTTTTGTTCGTCTGAATCGATATCGCTAGAAATTCAAATAAAAAATCGCCATCACATTTTTTTATTCACTCACTCGATTCGAGGCTTGCATGTGCCGACTCGTGTCCCTCCTCGTCATGTGGGGCGGCACCCGCACTAGTGGAATGTGTAATTGAACTAGGTCCCCCATCCGCATTCTTCTTAGGATGGTGCAAATGATTGGCCACCCACATTATCAAAGCAACACGACACAATATAAACTCACTCTCGGCTTCAGGTTTTCTCAAAACCGGCAACTCTAAACAAACATTTTAACTCCCACTTTACATCCAACAAAAATTTACCTAAATTTGGAGTATACAAAGACGTGTCAGAACTAAAACTTGGACAGATCTTTATCAAATAATACGACTTGAATTTTTCCAATAAAAAATTGAAACACCGGTGATGGTGAGCGGCTTTATCGTGCCACTCTAATTTAATAACGGTGTGCACCATATGCTCTAAAAGAGCCTCCAAGAAAAACTTGCTTTGGTGTTCTGGAGCTTTTTCGCCCCCCGAAGGGGGCAGCACTGGGAGCAACTCTGCCGGCGTGACGGGATTTTGGGCGCTGGTGTCGTGAAAAACGCTGCCGCTGATTTGCATCAGAGCTGATGAGGAACTGTTGAAACCTGGTACCAAAGTTTGGAACATGTTATGGACGTAATCAGGGGCATTGTCGTTTAATGCTTGGTACCACATGAGGAAATAACGTATGGCTTGCCGTCGCAGTTTTACGGAGTTTCCGGGGTGTAAAAGTTTGGATAAAATGCGGCCAAGGGAGTGGAGTTGCCATCTTTTGTAGATTAGCTCTGGGAGCAGACACAACACTTGTTCCAGAATCCAGAGAGTACATTCTAGTTCTTCTTTGTGTGCTTTGTGAACTGGAATAATGGGAAATAATAAATAAGGATTTTTAAGTAGGTATAGCACCCAATCCAGACTTACCCAAATGAAAAGAGAGCTCTGAGGCAACAAAAACAGACAATTAGTACAGTTACACAAACAATGAAAATTATTTCAATTGAATCTGTTTACGTAAAAGAAGAAGAGTTATTTTTGAAGGAAACGACAATAATTATCACAAAAGCAAACAGATTCAGGCCAAGTTGAAACAAGCAAAAAACGGTAATTACCTCGTTGTCTTAGATTCCCTTCAGCTTGGATAAAACTGTCGTATAGTATGTTATAAACGTGACTAAAATTGGCTTCAAACAACCCTTTAGCTTCAGCAATATCCACATTATCTGCAAAGACAGGTGAGTTAATTGTCATAACCTAATTCCAGGTGGGGCAAACCCACCGACGATTTATGATAAAACAGAGTACCACCTACCTAAAATGATCTTCAAGTGTTTGATTCTTGTCGCCAAATCTTTTTTCGGATCTTGTATTTTCGAAGTGGATTTTTTAACGTCGACAAGATTTCTTTTACTAAACATTTTAACTAAATTAAAACCATAACATCAAAGGTTTGCACTTAGATTTATTGCTCGTGTTTTTAAGAAGCATCGTAAACAAATAGAATTAATTGTAAAGGTAAATATCACATTTTAAAAGAAATTTCTGTGTTGACGTACATTGACATCTGAAATTTTTTAGTACAGCGCGTTCTGGAGGATGACCGATGAAACCACATTGTAAATAAATCGTGGCGGGACATACAAAAAATTAAATCTTTTGAAACAATAAATTTATTCTGGTAATCATAATACATACATAGAAAAATATAATTACATTTAACTAAACAAAGGTAGTAACACAAAATATATTCACATAAAACAATAACTAATATCATACATACTTTAAAATATTTATAAAATTATTTACATAAACACAACCAGCATGCAAATGTTACAATATTTTTTATATAAAACGTTAATAAATGCCGAGGAAGAATCATGACAAAAATGAAACAATTACTGACATCGTCGATATCATATATTTTAGACTTTAAAAATTGCATATTATGTACACAAAAAGCTTTGTTATTGGTATATGTTTAGAATTCCTTTGAAGAATCAAGACCAACATAATGTAAAAAAATAATTACACTACATTAAAACACTAATATTCTCATTATATATATTTAATGCCGGTTCCGCTATACCTAATCAAAATTGGGAAACAATGCATCAAGATATGTTTGTATCAAGTTTGGTGTATAATGAAGTCCGTATAATTCCATTTAATTCGTTATTTGACATTTTCCCTCTATAATTTTTTAGCCCCCAATTTCATTGGTCCACCTGTCGTCCGACTAGCTCGCCGGGCTTCTAGCTCCTTTTGCCTCATTAATTTCCTTTCTTCGCGCTTCTTCTTGGCTTCTTCTAACTTTGGATTTGTAGTAGATGGTTGCTCTTCTAAAGGTTCAAACTCAGAGTCCCCCCAATTATTCACCGACTTCCTATTACTCAATCCGTGCTCATACGATTCAGGAATAATAGGAGTGGTATCACTGGGACTCCACGCCTCTGAGGGACTCGTGAGTTCAGCTTCGACCTCCTTTAAAATAAAAAAACAACACTGTAATAATCATTAAAAATAAAGAAATCTGACTTACCGGCTCTTCTTCAAGACTGCCCCACTCTTCGTTATCCCACCCGTCTGTAATTTTATTAGTGCCAGACCCCGAGGGGGGGCTCGCGGCGTCGCTAGTGCCTCCACCGCCCCCGCTGCCACTACTGCTAGCCATCTGACCGACAGTCTTCAAACAAATGAAGTTAATTAACAAATAATCGAGACTAGATTACTAAAATTACCTCCATGTCTCCCCAGTTGTCGTTGTCGCCCCAGTGGTCATAATCATAATCAGAAACTGATTCATTCCCTCGACTTCCTTCCTCATGTTCTAAAGACGTCATAGAAGTAACACTAGAAGTGGTCGTTGAAATGCTACTACTCGATGGTTGCTCTAGAAAATTACTTCAAACTTTAAGTCAAATCAAGTTAGATAATCACCTAGTGAAGCCGGTTTCGTCAACATTTTACTAGCCATAGGATTCATTGATTTAACTGTATCTGATTGACTTCTGTAGAATTTCGCTGTTACTGCTGTAACCGCCCACCCGGCCCACGTGGCGGCTGCGTTGCTCAGACTTGGGGTTGCAGTATTGACATCAGCCTCTAAACCACCATTCCCCTCATTATTACAGCAAGAAAATATAAAAAAAAACTTACCCATACTCTCCCTCAAACTGGGATCCTCTGACACCTTCTCCAACTTCCCCAAAAACCCCTTAATCGTCCTAAACACCGAATCACGGACCGACTTCTCCGGATCCATCGTTAACTGACACAAAGCGGGCAAAATTCTCGACGAAACCTCGTTCAAAAGATAATACTGTTGCGTCGCAGCCAAGGCCAAAATCCCCGCATTTCGTGCCGGAGGAAACGGATCCCTCATCGCTCGTATAAATGCCGAAATGAGAACTTTCTGTCGGATTTGTGGATGCAAATGCTGTGCTATTTTCCCCAAACACACTGTAGTGTTGGTGCGAATGCCACCTTGATCATCTTTTGACTGGAGTCGGGCGAAATGCCGCAAAACTTCCACGTTTAAATTGTTGTAACTTAGTTTAGGTGCTAGATGTATCACAGACTGGAAGTTTAAACATAAAAAAAAATCAAGTTGGGGGAGAAAGTTACTTTGACAGTCTGTTCGCGAATTGTGGGGTTGGTATCCATAAACCCGTGAGCAATTTGAGGGAAAATTTGTTCGTTTACGGTCGCAGCTTGCAAGTGACCGATGAAATGTTCGAGTTGTTGCAAAAGTCTAGATCTTGTTGCTCTGTCGTTGCTTACAAATAGTTTGACGACGCACGGGACGATTTTCTTCTGGTAATCGGCTTCGTCGAGCAGTTGGCCCAACTGTGATAAAATCATCGGTATTTTAGGGATAAAATATCGGAAAAAATACCTTAAACATAGGAGCCAAAACTGCAGATCCGGCGTCTCCGTAGTCAAAGGCTGTTATTAATTGAGGCAAAATTTTGTGTTTGCACACACTTTCGGGAAAATTATCTAAATGTGGTGTTAGGTTTGAGAAAAATCGATTTTTCTCATTTTTATCTTTGATCTGAATCTCTTCTAAAAATAGTAAAGTGTCTACAAGATCGTTTTTAAAGTAGCCGCCGAGCTTTCGGCATCTAGTTATAATATCGGCAGGATTAGGCCTTGATGACGGATTTGCTCCAACTAATTCGCAATATAATGGACCCAACTGTTTAGGAATCTTGTCTAGGAGTTTTAAAGAAGACTGTTGATATAAAGGACCATTGAATACTTCCCATATTAAACAACCTAACCCCCACATATCTGCAGAGCTATTAACACAAGCAATAAATAGTCAAATTAAAAAAAAATATATTTGAACAAACCATTTCGTAATTGACCTTTGTTTAGTTGGGTCATTTTTTTCTGGAGGGTCGTACATTTCCAATGATGGTATAATTTTAATAGTAACATTAGAGTTGTCTTGAGCACTTGAGACATATTCAACGCCTCCCAACTTCCACTCTCCAGAAGAATTAACAAAAACTGACCAAATGTTAACATTGTTGTGCCTCAAATTACCATCATTATTCAAAAAAGACAAAGCACGCTAAAAATACAAATTGAGAAACAGAAGCTAGACGTTATAAAAATAATACCGTAATTTGAAAAAGTCCCCAAGCAATATACAGATCTTTTTGGGCACCTTCTATCGTCAACTTTTCTAAATGGCTAGCCAACGGTTCAACATACTCTGTCGCTAAATACAAAACCTTATCCGATTCGTAACTATCTAAATATGTTAAAATACTAGGATGTCTCAATGTTTTTAGTCGTTTAATTGCCGCTTTAGCGATTTCCAATTGTGTTTCTGATCCACCCTTTATATCAAAAACAAACACCGATACTTCTTCGGTTGTGCCCTTAAACATAAGGGTCTTGTTACAACTTAAAGATTTTCAGAAATTTTAACAGAAATACCTTTCTTTTGCCCTTATGCAAACTCCAAACACTCCTTTCGTCAAGTCCCTTGACTAACTCTCCGATTTCAAAACTGAAATCTTTGGAAGGATCGCGCGAGAAAAATGACCACATGACACTAATTTTTCAATAAAATACTGGATTTATATTGTATTATAAGAAATTTGTACAAACTTTTAAAAACCTAACCTAAATGTCACAAATTTTGACGTCGTACATAATTGGCCGATAAAAGAGAAAACTATTAAATTCGTTTATCATTTTCATTTATTTTCAAAATATCATTGTAGTAGAAAGAACTAAAAGAACCACAAAATAATCACTTTCTAAAGTGCAAAAGTATAATTTCAAAATATTTAAATATATTGCAATAACCAATTTATAAAGCATTGGTTACACAATCTTTATACTTTTTATTTAACTTTTACATTAGATTATTGAAGAACGATTTTAATTTTTTTTTAATTTTTCGATTTTAAATATTTCAGAAACTTTGATTACTTATTTGAGGTCTAGGTGGTGCTTTATGCTGTTTTACACTGTTTTACCGGCTGAATTAAACGTCATACTTGTCAAAGTAAAAAAATCAAAATATGGTGATAGTCGCACAAAGGTTTTGTTAACTGTTCTCAAACATTTTACTACAATATAAAGAGCTTCAGGTGCATTTAGTTGAGCTTTTTGTTTAATTCTTCCATATCCAATTATCCAATAGTGAAATTTCAATAGTGGAAACTTTTAACGTGATGTTCCATTTGTTCCTTCTGTAATTAATTCTATAAAAGCTTAGAACTAGTGCAGTTAAAATGCTCTAAACCGTCTAAATAAAACTGAGTTATTAGGCTTAAGTTTGAATTATATTTCAAGTTTTTAGGTATTATATCTGGCAATATGGTAAGTCAATAATCATAGATTTTGGTATGAAAGGGGCAAAACAATGAGATCTTACACTTTCAGTCTGTCGCGGAGTTTCTTAAAGGTCTCCCATCGTATGATGAAAACAATTTTACTAAATTCCATGTTGACAACAACAGTAGGTCCCCCCTAAAACGACCTTCAGTGTATGTACCAACTAAAGATTTTCCATCTGAACAAAGTATGTATATTTTCTCGAAAATTGCTTAATTTGTTGCTTCCTTTTATTTCTAGTAATAGTTACTGAAAAAACTAGTATTGTATTGAAATATATGCAGACACATTGGGACAAAAAAGCAAGTAATTCTGAATTTCAAGAATTCAAATTCAGTTATTTTTGTTTTGTAGAATACAACAAAAAAACGGGACCACATACAAGAAAACGAAGAACCGTTACGAAAAAGGCCACGATTGGAATAATCTGCATCGTTCATAATATAAAACCAAGGGGTAACTGATTTTATATAATTTTTATATAGCCACTGAGTTTTGAGATTTAAGTTTAGAAATATAGTAATTATGCCTAGGCATGTTTAGTTTCATTGCCAATCCAAAGCCATCATTATTTTGCAATTTTGAGGATAAAGTAAAACTTCTATGACTTTTTTTTACAACTAAAACATTTGGGGTATGGATACTAAAAAAATAACATTTCACAAATTAATCTTTATTAATAAACACTCTGAGTACAATAAATACTTAACGACGGTCAGTTTTGCCAATACCACGTTTTCCAGTAAAGAGATGTTTTGGCATTTTGTTACCAATAAACCTATCCGCTTCACCTTTAAGACCGTATTTCTTGACCTTCTTACTAATCGCACGGTGTGCGATTTTCGCCAATTTCTTTCTCATCTGCAAAATAAACAATTATGTAAGAAAAGAAAAACAAATCATCAAAACCGTTACATAATTAGCAAACCTCTTGATAAAAATGTTCCATATTAAAAAAGTCAAAAGTAGTACCATATATATTGTTTAAGACTTACCGCCGGATCCTTGACTCCCATCTCATTTCTCGAGGGCACCACCGCCCTTGTCGACCTCGTCGCAACGCTCGTCGACGCCTCCTTATCCACCTCCATCCTCACCTTCTTCAACGGGGGTCCCATCGACGCACTCCTCTTAGTCTTCGTAAAGTGCGCCCCCTTCGTATCGCTCATATCCACTCCCAACTCCTCCATATTCGCCCTCAACTTCGACACTGATCGATCCCTAGCCTTAGCCCTTGTATTTCTAGGCATAGCCGGCTTCCTGCATTGTTTATTAACCCTGGCCTCATCCTTAAGTATCGCCTTCTTGTGTCTGATTTGCAAAGCAAGGGCTTTAATTTCACGCATGGTGTCTGTAAGCTCGATCTTCGGCACGACATACATCCCCGTCTCCTCTCGAATTTCCTCCTCGCGTTCGAGAGCCTCAAGCTTATCGAATATTTCGGGGTCAATGTAGTCGGCAATATTGTGGCCTTCCCAGATTTCAGGGATGATATCCCAGCGTTCCTTCTCGGGAATCTCCGTGTAGGATTTTTTAAGGTCAAGGACGTAGTCGTCGCCTTCTTCAAGCTCGATATCGCGTTCGAGTTTGCGTTTGCGGGACTGCTGGGCCTCGCGTTTGGCCAAAATTGACTCAGGGATGCACGGAGAGCGAGGTTTATCGTCTCTGGGTTTGGGTACAGCGACATGAAGGCGATTCAATATCCCATCGACTTTTTTCGAGCGCATTTTCTGATCAACTCTGAAGCTGAGAAGCGTCTCGCAAGCCTCGGTTTTCACCTCCATGACTCCAGTATCGGTCACAGTCGACATTTCCATGATTGGGACATTTGAATCCTCTTTCAAGCTTTTGAGAGTGTCTTGTTTATCAGCCGGAAGTTCGCTGAGTGGCACAATATCGACTTTATTTGCCACAACAATCAATGGTTTATTTGCGAATAAGGGTTTGATTGACTCAAATAATCGCACTTGTTCCTCCAAAGTATGTCCGCATTGCTCAGAAGGGTCAATGAAGTACAACACACAGGCTCGTAAGTGTGCAAGGGCTGTCACGGCCTGCATTTCAATCACGTTTCTTTCCTCCAAAGAGTGGTCCAAAATTCCGGGAGTATCAATCACTTGCCAGCGCAAATACTTGTAATCCATGTGACCAACATACAAAGATTTTGTTGTGAAAGCATAAGGTTGGACTTCAACATCAGCTCTTGTTATTTTATTCATAAATGATGATTTTCCAACGTTTGGAAACCCGCAAATAATGATTGTTCTGGTATAGGGGTCTATTGACGGGAGACGCGCCAAGTGTTGCCTCACTTGTTCCAAATAAGTCAAATTGGAGGCTTGTCTCTTCATTATAGTGGCCATTCGGCCCAAAGCAGCCCTTTTTAATTGCTTACAACGGTAAAGCGAGTCTCCAAACTTCATCAAACGAACATAATCTTTTGCTACATTATCTATTAAATGTTTGGCTGTATTTATCTGGCCTAAAGCCAGTTTGTAATGGTCCTTATCGTAGAGAACGTTAATTAAATCGGCGTAAAAGGGATGGACATCGTCAAGTTTAGGAAATTCAGTCAGGATTTGAGTCAAACGGTCGTGGAAACTTTGTTGCGAAAATTTAATTTTTCGCATATAGAAATTCCTGATTCTTGTTATTTTGTATTGCTTGTGGATGACGGTGGGTGTTTTGCGTTGGGTTTTCGATAGGATAATATCGATAAAGTCCTAAATATGACGAAATGAGAAGCATTTACAAAAAAATATTGAAAAAATACCTTTGCAGAGGGGACAACTGCAATCTTCTTAAAATTGTACAGTGCCATTATAGGTGTTGTGTCAATGCAAAACTTTCACAATAAATTAAGATTAAATATGTTTTTATTTAATTTATCCTCAAATCTAACCTAGACTTAAAGTGACACAACACGTGGAAAGAAAATTTCAACTTTTCAGAAGCGCATGCGCAGTATTTCCGATAACTGCGAAATTCTTTAGCTTGTTTTAAAATAACAATATTAAAGCAAAATCACATAAAATTAAAACAAAATGTCTTGTTATCTTTACTATTAATTAAAAATAAATTTGAGATGCTTAACAATAATATTTGTGTCCAAGTTCTTTTATTTATGACGGGTTGGCGAATGTTGTTTTAGCACTTGTGCGACTTATATGCAAAATTTCACATTTACGATTGTTGTTTTCGGCAGTGAATTGCTGTTTGATATAAAAAAATATGTTAAATCTTGCTAATTTAAACAATTTTTAAGTAAAAGTGTGTAAACTTTGATAATAAGTGTAATCATAGTCTCTGTGTACACCTCAATTGCAGTCTCAGGTTTTTTTATTTGTTGCAACCAAGACTGAAAAATTGTAAGCATTTCTTACTTATTTTACTCCAAATTGGAATGATTTTGATATTTTTTCAGGAAAATGGCTGATGTTCGAGATATTATGGAGTTGGACCATCCAACAAGCCAAGAAGTAACTCGAGAGTCAATCATTGGTTCAGACAAACAAAGAAAGCGACCCCCAACAACGACAAAAACTCAGAAAAGACCTGAGGGAATGCACCGTGAAGTTTTTGCTTTGTTATACAATGATAATAAAGACGTGTCTCCGCTTTTTCCATCTGATACGGGACATGGATATAAACAAACAAAAATTAAGCTGGGGATGAGGAAACCAAGAAAGTGGAAATGGGTGCCATTTACAAACCCGGCAAGGACTGACGGGGCGGTGTTTCATCACTGGAGGAGACCTTCTGATGAGCCTAAAGAATATCCTTTTGCCAAGTTTAACAAGGTGCTTTTTATCACAATAATTCCTGTTATTTACAAATTTATTTACTACTTATTGTTTTAGAAAGTTGATGTTTGTACTTACACTGATGCTGAATATCAACAGCATTTAAAAGTTGATGGATGGACGAAGGAAGAAACTGATCATATGATGCAACTGGCACAAAGATTTGATCTTAGATTTATACTAATGGCTGATAGATATGACACTGAAAAATTTCCAAAAAGATCAGTAGAGGATATTAAAGATCGTTATTACAAAATCTGCGGCATTATGAGCAGAGTAAAAGTGACTTATACCTACAGTTTACTTTAAATTTCTTGATTTCATTTTAGTTGAGAGGTGAGAAAAAGATTTATACTTATGATGTAGACCATGAAAAACGACGGAAAGAGCAATTGAAAAAACTGTATGATAGGACACAAGAACAGGTGATGAATATTGTTATTGGAGTTACTTGAGAAATAACAATTATAAATATTTTAGATTGAAGAGGAACAGTTCTTGCTCTTAGAACTGAAAAAGATAGAAGCTAGAAAGAAGGAACGTGAGAGAAAGACTCAAGATTTACAAAAATTAATAAGTCAGGCAGACAGCCAGAGTGAAACTCCCAGAAAAACAGACAAAAAACTGCCCAAGAAAAAAATTGCAAATCCTTCAAGACCTTCACGCGTTGATACAGCAGTGAGTATATTAATTTCTACTTTATCTTTGTACAAATTTTGTCAAGTATTTAATTTGCAAATATTTTTTCACAGGTTTTTGTGTTGCAATTTAAACTAAATAAATCCATTTTAATAGCATATTTTACAGGCTGTTGAGACTGCAGGTATTAAATTCCCTGATTACAAAAACAGTGGAGTTTCTCTGAGGTCACAAAGAATGAAACTGCCTGCAAATGTAGGCCAGAAGAAATCAAAAGGAATAGAACAAATGTTGCAAGAAATAGGTTTAGGTAAGTTTCATATAAAAAACCTGTAATTACGTACATGTTTTAAATGTTTGTTTTTGCAGAGTTAAATCCTATTCCTACTGAAGAAATCTGTCAAAATTTCAATGAGCTTAGGAGTGATATGGTCCTCTTGATGGAAATTAAATCAGCTCTAAGTACCTGTGAATTTGAATTACAATCATTGAGACATCAGTATGAGGCATTAAATCCAGGGAAAACTTTGACGATACCGCCACAGTTAATCTCTAATTTGGATCTCGAAAATAAAGTTGGGACGGGAGAAATCATAGATGTCGTGGGGTCTCCAAGCACCCCTACATCCTAGTATAATATTGTACAATTATGATTCCAATAAATATTTAATTCTAATTCTCTGGTTTTTCTCTATATTATGGAATGTGATTCAAAAATAACAAATTTGTACATAAAATTGGAGAATTCCAATTTACATTTTTCCGTGGTTTATGAAACGGGAGGTTTAAAACTACAATGTGGGTCTGTTTAAAACAGACCCTAATTGAGGCGTTTGAAATTAGAGTGGCCTAATCCACAGAATTTATAAACTTAGTTTTACTCTCAGACCAACTGCTTTTTGTTAAAATTTTCTGTAAAATACAGGCCTAACGTTTTAAAAAAAAAATATTAACGGTAAATTGACTGTATTTAAAACAAAATAATATTTTTATAAATGAAAATTTTACCTTTTATTAGGATAATGTGGGCAAGGCCACTCTAATTCTCAACGCCTCAATTGTAGTAGCAAACAACCAAGGTAGTGATATAAATTAATACAATAATTAAGAAATCAATAAACCTACAAATATTAAAATAAATGATAATTAAATGATTTTTACGTACGAAATCAATAATTTTTATAATCATTAAAATTAGTCATACTTAGATGAATTATTGACAAAAAAATATTTGTCGTAATAAAAATTATCTGATGCTTTATAACTTTCGGGATGTGCCATTCAGAAAAAAAGGAAAGTCCGTTTTAAGTCCCATAGTTTGTATAGCTATAGTTATTAAAATTAGTCAAATAAACTAATTCTATACAAAAAAATATGCCTTAATAAAGATTTATCTTATGTAGATTATTATAATTAATTAGTAGGTATAGACCTAAGTTAAGTAAAAAAAACATTTCTCATATCGCATACCCACTTAAGTAAAACTCTTAACATTTTTATTGATTTTATTTTAAGTAAATTAAATAGTATAAGTAAATCATTTTTTTTAGTTCATTATCCCATTGGGAGCAAGAAAGAGTAAAGACAACTTTTTAAGCAAAATGCAAATTCTCTTTAATAGGTTTCACAAGCATACCGATATTAATTAAAAAGGTAATTAATTAATTAAAATTAATTAATTAAAAAGGTAATTCCGTTTAAATTTATTTTTGAAAAAATAATTCTGTATAACTTTTCTAAGAGATTTTCATTTTAACTTTTTCGCTGATTCAGTCTGAACATTTTATCTAATCTGCGACTCCCACCAAACTCTTTGTCCTTTTATTGCTTTCAATTCAGGATTTCATTAAAACTGTAACCAAACTGCGTCCCTTCAAAGCTCCTTTAAACCGAAATGCAAAATTCCCTTGATTAGAAAGCAGAACCCCAACTAAATGAATTAGTCACTAATGAATATGCTCTTTTGCCAGATGAAACGATATTTTTACGAAATCTTACGGTGTTAGAAAAAATCACCACCAAAGCGTGCGCATATATCCACCACCGACGTCATATAAGCGCAGACGCCGCCACCAGTGTTGTTGGGGTAGCTGTCGTCGAGGTTTCTATGCATTATATATTTTTGAATACATAGTGTAACACACGGTCGGCTTTGTGGTGGCTCCTGAACATACCAGAGTGACAACGTTCAAAATTTAAATTTCTCAAATTGTCAAACTTTACAATGTGAAAAATGATTTTAAGCAATTTTCGAATAAAAAAACACTAAGTTATTGAAAAGAAATGTATTGCAAAATCGTCGTACTTTTCTATTGCGTCCTGACCATTGGATTACTTCCAGGTAAAGATAAAATTGATACAATTTATTAAATCATTTCATATCTTACTATAAAATATGCCTACTCCATTACGCTGTTTTAAAAATATCATATCGACAATTCATGAGGTAATGTATACGAAACTAATCAATAATTGGTTGAGAAGTCAATTGACAAGAAATTTTATACCGGGTGTGTGGAACACGAATAATATTTTTTCTGATAATTGTATTGCGATATAAAAAAATCACCATCAACACCCAATATTGAATTAAATTTGATCAGCTGTTTGGCAATGTATTAAATAAATATAAAATTATTCTACCCGCTCTAAATTTACGACATATTATTTCATAAATAAACCAAATTAAATGTTTCATTTAATGGTTAAAATGAATGTAATAGAAGCTAAATGCTATCCGAACATTATTTATGTTTTGAGCTTTTCTCCATTTAATGAAAAAGAACTTTTTAATCAGATTTCAGTCTTTTCAGATACGTTCTTTGAAATTTTTACTTTATATTCGTTAAAACTTCTGTATCAAGTTTTACCAAATCCTTATAATTATCCTAACAGTAACTATCCTTTTATCTCAAGAACTTTGTACTTATATTTTGATCAACTGCCTCCAAGCTTAAATTTAACAAAGTTATGAAGTAGATTATTAGGAAATTTTGAAATGATTGAAACAACAAAGTTTCAGTACTTTCAGTAACGACTGTTCTTTCTTCTTTGCAAATAAATTTACATTAAATTGCGATTTTTCCGAATGGTATCTTTAAAGGTATTTTTGCATTGTTCAACTGAATTCTATTGTGTACCAGCCATTCTCATTTCCATTTTCAAATCATCTAACAATTCAGCTTTGCAACTTTACAAAGGGCGGAATTTATCAGTGACGAATTGCTACAATTTACTGAATGCACTGGAATAGACAAATTTGAGATAAAAATCGATTTATTTTAATTACTTGAACTATGTTGGTTTAGGTATTCTAACAGCAAGGAACAGTCTAAGATGAAGTGAGTAAAGTGGTTCATACATTTACATACTGTCTGCTCCAAGCACCATAATGCTTGACATTATGAAGGCACCCATCTTTTATAATCCATTTCCGTATCAAATGTCAAGTGCTGTTTTAGCAATTGAGTTTTATATTACCTGGAAAGCATTAGCGAAACGAAGTCGTGAAAAATAAATTCGGACATAATGAGATTATTTTGCTTTGTGAAATTCAAAACATACAATTCTCGAATGTATAACAAGAGCTGTCTTTTGTTATTTGTAAATTTATATAAAAATAAGAAATTATATTACAGCACGGTGGAATATTTCTTGATTGATGTTACTTGATGTGTTTTTTCTTGAATTATTAATTCTCTATTCGTTTCAGTTACGTTCGCTGACATGGAAGATACGAGCGATGAGGTAAGTCTTTATGCACAAATAAATCAATTAATTTTTTCGAACTGTATACAAACAGTATAACTGTATACTATACAGTTTCCCAAACTAGTATAATCTGAAACGCCGAAAGACAAATTTAATTAAAAATTTTCATGCAAAGTAATAGGATTAATAATTATTCTGCCGTTTGTTTTCGTTTACATTTCATTTGAAATACAAATGGAAATTGATTATTAAAGCATTGTTAGTAAAATCTGAGTGACGTAATAATTTTCCGAACAGTTATAGACCGTTCCAATTATCAGTTCGTTATGAGGAGATTAATTGTTGATTATTAGGAAATAACGGACTAGGATGGACTAATCTACAGTTCCGCAAACCCTTTTGGTCATTTGTATTTCGTAAAAAGCTTGAATATGCATTGTGTGTGTATGCAAATTGCGATATAATTAGAGTTTTATCCCTGTCGTAAATAAGGATAAAATGGTGGAGGCGCCGGGTCAGCAACACGAACTTATCCTCGTTCTTTGTATGAAACAAAAAGTAGAGTATCTAGTAAATTAAATTATTTCCAGTAATTAAGTACTTTCTAAGATAAACCAGAAAGCTTCTGGCAAGACCGCAAAACGGAACAAGTTTCCAAGTTTATTAACAAACAATAATTTTAAAAGCAAACAGAGCTCGGGTATTTTAAAGTTTTTCTCCTTATTAAAACGTGCCTTAGAATGAAACATTACCTTATTTCAACGCTTAAAAAAATCCTTCTGTATGCTAGTACGGAATATTGGAAGGACCTGTACAAAAACGTTTATTTTTCCTGTTTACTATTTTAGGGTGGAAGATATCAAGAAAGTAAATCTTCCCAACAGAATGAATCCATAAGTGCAGGTCCTCCAGATTCCCACGAAGCCATGAACTATCGTGAAACCGATTTATTGACAAGGAACAAAAGAGATAATTTGTTAAATGACGACAACACGGATTATGCAAAATTAATCAAGACTCGACATTTAGATCAGGTAACTAAATTAGAAACAGTTTGTTACGGAAAAATCACCCAATTATCCACTTTAACAAAAATGTGTTTTCAGGACGATTCTTCGAACGTTACAGCAAGCGAACTTCTTCTCGAGCTGATGATTAAAATTGCCGCTCATCCTGAGCAGTGGAACAAAGTCCATAATTTATTAGGTTTGTATGAGGAGTGTAATTAATATTCTAGTATAGTGTTAATTACATTGTCATTAGTTAAACACTATTTTATATTTGTTTCAGGAAATATTAACAATGACATATTAATGTCTGAAAAGCTGTTAGAAAACCTACAGAAGGCCAAGACCAAACCAGAACCGGATGCAAAATCGGTTGAAAAGAAGCTAAAAGAGAAAATGATAAACAAGACAGAGAATCGTGAAACCGGCGAATGGACCGATTTCCAGACTAAAATGAAAGATAAGTTAGGGTTTTTAAACACAATTCCGCCTGATAGTTATCATTTGCGAAATAACCAATACAAGCCCATTCCCAAAACATTTGCATATCAAAGAGTCACGGGAAGACCGATGTATCTTCAGAAGAATCCCAAAGCTTATATCGCTGTTTCGGTCATAGCACCCAAATATATCAATTCGGGGACGAAAGACGAAGATTTGATTTTAGAGAAAGAGTTGCGGCAATTGAAACCGTGGACACATGACCAGAATTTGAAAAATATGGCTTCGATCAGATCTAGATGGGTCATCCAGAGGGAGGATACGAAGAAACCAGTTGTACCATAGATTAAAATGTAATTAAAAACTAATAATAGAAATAAAATATTTTGTGAAAAATAACAATACTTAAACTTGTGACAATTTTCGAATTTAAACTCGCTGTTAATAATTTAATTGCAAATTTTATAACGTGCTAAACAAAACCCTATTATCAATAATTTTCAAGTTCGTCCATTGCGATTATTTATGATAACACTTCAAATTTCCTCTCTGTGTACTTATGATTTGGGTCAATACTACGAGTATTACAAACAGTTCCAATAGGGTAAAAAGTGCCCTAACTATTTTGGCGGTTGGCTTTTGCCACTTTCAGCCACAAAATTTCAGTTATTCACAAAAAAGAGGTCTCTTGCGTTTTTTCGATACAACTTACCGTTTTTGAGTAAAATCATTTTACAATTTGTCTTAAAGACCATAAAGAGGAAAAAAATTAAAAATTAAATTTGTTTAACCGTTTAAGACACCCGCGATTAAATTTTTCGACAATTGATCTTTGAATTCGTTCAGGTGTTGAAAAGTAATTAGCTGTACCAACTTTTGTTGTTCTGTAATAGTGGGAAAACCCCATTAAAAACGCATCTCGTTCGGGGGTGTAGCTCGCTTACGTAACATTTTTTTTATATATGTTCGTAGGAAACTTTTGTCCTAAAATTGAATATTCTATCACCTGTTTAAGTTTGTAACAAAAAGAACGGAACACCCTGTATATTGGTATAGTACAGCACACTCATTATATTCTGTACACACGAGCCGTTTTTTAATGAGTGAAACTTGAAAGGACAAAGGAACTACTCCAGCTTTTTCATTATTTTCAAGATATTTGTAAAGAAGTAAAAAGCGAAGCTTAGAGGGTTGGTTGTCACCAATTACTGAAACGACTATACACTATAAGTAAATGGAACTGAAAATAAAACACGTGCAATTACACATGGCCACTCAAAGAGTAAATTCTTCCACCCGCAAAAAGCAGTTCTTTTTTAATTAGAAAAAACTATTTTCGTAATTTACGTCACTAACATGTTTTTGTAATTCTAGAGGCGAAAGAACAAGAATACCTATTTGTTTGGTGCAAAATAAACGTTATTTTTTTAATAAAGTAATTGCTTGGGAAAAAGGGCTAATACACAGTTGTGTTTTTATTGTTCCAAATTTAAACAGGTGATGGAATATTCATTTTAAGACAAAAGTTTCCTATAAACATCTATTGAAAAATACTTGAGCTACATCCAAATTTTAACTAATTTTATCTACAATGGTTTCTGAAATATTATTGACATAGTATTTTTCGATACGTATTCTTAGGAACTTTTTGTCTTAAAACTGAATATTTTATTATATTATTATTATTTAAATTTGTAACAATAAAAACGGGACACCATATATCTTTTTTAAAGGTAAGCATAATGTCAAAAGTTTTGTATGTCAACTCCATTACTTTTAAAATTAAAAATATTTATATATAACAATAGTACTGAACGTATCTTGCCAAAATTTTTCACGTTGGTCTGGAAACAAATTCTACGAATTATTGAACAAAACATGGCGCTATTAGATTATAAGTAGTGTCCAGCTTGACTGACAAGTTTAATATCGATTGATTTTCGGGTTGTCGGTTGCAATTAAATACTGCAGTGTATTCTAAGTGCTTGTTTATTTATGAAAAAAATGTAAATTATTCTACGTTTTACAACTTGAAATATGATCCTATCCAAGTAGCACAATTTAATAGAATGGTATCTACATAGTTGTGTCCAATGTTCATAATTTTCACTGTCAATAAGACTAGTCCCGCAATGTTTTTTCCAATACTTGGATTATTGCCAGTAAACAAATTGTACAATATACAGTTCTTCACCACCTAGCTTTACCTATTAGAATAAATACCTGATACAACGAACTGTATAAATATTATATACACAACATAACGCATTTGTAAAATTATTATAAAAGACACTTCATGATTTCAAAAACACAATTACCAAGTTAAAAACAATTTGCTTAATAAAAGGTTGCTAGAGGTGTTCAACAGTTTTGTGTACACTGAGCACTTGATGATGACAACACGAACGTCTATACACAAATCTATTGTCAATCAAGTACCACAATCGGATGTTCTTCCATTTTGGTTTTCAATTGTCTCCACGGTTTACGAGCTGCTCTCCTCAATTCTGCTAGCGTAACTTGTCTTCTCATCCTCCTATTTTAAAAACAAAACATAATAGATATTCAAGCAAATAAAATCAAAACAAATCTACTCACTTGCTCCCTTCCGTCGCTCTGAAATACACATCATCGGGTGCATCCATCCAACTTATGACCTGCTTTCGACCGGAACCCGCCCTAGTCATATGTGCGATTTTTGGTTTACCGTTTATCTGAGATATATGTCTTGGCAACACTTGCCCGGAGACTATTGACGACGATATCATCGAATACTGATCGGGACGCACCATCGAAATTGAATCTTTGTTTAATCGTTTCGGGGGCGGCGCACTCAACGCGGAACCTAAAATTACATTCACAGTGTCACCAGTTAGAGCTATTTTTTCTTATAATTCAAATAAGCAACAAAGCTTGGATTTGTAGATTTTTGAAAGTTAAATTTGATCCAGAAAATACTCGGTTATTAATTCTATTCCAACCAAAAAATGCATTCCAAGGAAATCAAACTAAATTTAGTATTACAGAACCCGAAACTCACCGTCATCCCAATCCAGATCGGAATAGAAGCCAATAAAAAGAAACGAGAAATAGTTTTAAAATGCAAACAACAGTAATAGTAATACAAACACAAACAACACTTACTGTCAATTCCGTTCATTTCATCATACGCACGCCTCTTTAGCGACGGAGACATGTTATTGAGTGGTATTTTGTCGGCCTCCGGTTTATTGGGTACTCTCTCGTAGACTAAACTCCCATCGGGTGCTTTCGGGGGCTTCGGAAACGCCACTTTCTCCGGTTTTGGCAAACTATCTTTATCAGTCAAAATGAGCCATTGCGGTGTTATAGAACCGGGATTCCCCAATCTCGTTGCAATGGCCGTGACGCTTCCTCGATTTTTCTTCCGATACACCAACAACTGCTTGAGATCGGCGAGCGATTTGCCTATCATTTGAGCGGCGCATTCCTGTTTGACGGCTTGGATGTTGATAGCGAAGAATGGGGCTCGTGCCGCATGTCGAGGTTTCATTATGTGCCTGCACAACCTCCTAGAGATCCTTGTCAATGGCGTTGTAAACAGATAGAACGCTGTACGGGTTTTCATTATAGGTCGTGGCGAGCCCGAACGCACCATTATGCCATGCGACGTGGCATAATGTCGTCCGAGATGGGCCTTAAGTTTGAACTCTTTGCCGCATCCACCGATGTTGCAACGATGTGGTCGGTGAGGCATGGCTGACGTGCGGTCGTCGTCGACATCGCTTCCCGATTTTTTCTTGCCACCGTTATCGAAATCGCCGTCTCCGAAACGAGTCGGTATTTTCAAGCCGCCGTATTTTTTCCAATATTGCCAACATTGGTGACATAAACGACACTGCATATGAGAGGGGCCCCAAGCGTACCACTGGGTGGATACCGTCACTATAAAAATCAAAGATTTCGTAATTTATTCAATTAAGTCAAGTTAGCTGTTAATAACATGTATGTTGTTATTGGTTGACATTTGGAATAACCATGTCAAATGTCACTTTGCTGTCAAAATACTGTTTATTAATAAATTTAAAACATATTTCGGAATAAAGATAACAAATTAAATCATTTTTCTACCGACCACTATTTTAAATTTTGCAAAAAAAAAACAAGACACTATAATATTGACAATTTCGGACAATTAACGTATAACATTCTTGAGAAAACAATTTGTCCCAACAATAGACAAATAACCACCAATAAGACATATTTTGTTTATCACCAGAAATCACATAGCCTCCAAACTAACCAAATACGAATACTCGTATTTGGCATAGGAGCCTAAACTGGAGCCGCGAATACTTTTTATCTGCCCCGCCCATTCGGTTTTCTTAGTAACCAATGAAATATGTCTCTAAGGCGGTGTGATTTAAAATAAAAAAAATTGATAAATGCTTGATTTTTGCACTCTGACACTTGTAAAGATAGACTTATGGGGGATGTTTTGAGAGACTTAATTATTAATATTTTTTTTTGATTTGTTTTTAATTTTGTATGTTATACATACAGGGTGATTCACGAGGAATAATGAGCCTGACCAAATTCTCGATGCAACCAACATTACATTTTCATAGGTCTGGTACATTTCAAAGATTTTTTTGTAATAAATATGAAATCATAGCGAGCACACTTACAATTTGTCAGTTCTGACATTAAAATAATGAAAAACAGAAGTAATTGAAATACTTTCTTCCAATTGTACAAATGGAAAAGAATTCCTGGTGTACAAAATTAGACAAACATTATTTAACTGTAAATTGTTGGGGACGTAATAACTAGTTTTGGTGACTTGTATTAAATAATATTTTTCAATATTAAAATTCAAAGACCGAATTTATTAAATTCAAGGTTTACCTTTAGTGTTCATATATAAAAGTTGTGACATAAAAATTGTTTTTCCTTTTTATCAGTAAGTAAGATTATTATATATTAGAACCGTGAATAAGTTTAAATACGTTATCAGCTAATGAATAAACGCAAGCACATATAATTCGTATATGTAAATCGTCACAAGTAATTTATGAAATTTCAGTTTTAATCGATTAAGCCATTAGATAGTGAATATTATTTACTAAATGTAAAGTTAATACTAGAAAAAATGGAAGCATTTATTTTAAATCATTATTTAAAAACAATGACCATAAACATTTTGCTTCGTATTTATTTTATTAATTGCATAATCAAATGTTGGAATCCTTATACCCGTAGATTCAGATGATTTTTTTTGAAAATGAGAAACTAAATAATTTACGGATCAACATTGTATGTAACATATACATACATAATAGTCATTTACATTGACAGAAAAGTGACATCTGGATGCACAATAACAATAAACATCACTACATAATTTGTAGTACAATAATCAATGTCATACATACCATTACAAGATTCGCACGATTTACCCCCCAACGAGACAGCTGGATCTGAATTGCCATTGCTGTTACCATTGACAACACCTTTATTATTATTAAGTGCGGCCGGATTTGGTTTATTGCTGTAAAAAACAATCGACAAGCGATTTCAATTAAACTACTAACACTCAAAATACAAACTCACTAGTTGGGAATGTAGACTTGCTTCAATTTGGATTCAGCTTCAACGGCTTTAACGCGTTTCTGTTGTACATATCGGTCCGTAGTTTTCCACATGTAATAATATTCGATGATATTTTTCAATGTTTTCCATGGTAGAAAGTCCTGACGTATATCGTTGAAATCCTTGCCGTACTTGTCGAGCGCCTCTTCGAACAGATTAGCCTCTGACGCACTCCACTCTTCCATCTCGTCCCGGCACAGCACCGGCCCGCTCGAAGGAACTAACGAACACAGAGCACTTGCCAGATCGTAATTGTGATGATGCAAAGTGTCCATCGCGTGAAACAACGTAATGTCCCGGCTGGCCGCCGCCGCCGACATGTGCAACGAGGGCTGTTTCACACTCGAACTGCAGTCCAGGGCGCGGGCAAACGTTCCCACCGATCGCGAAACGACTAAAAACTGATCTATTTGTCGGTCGGTGAGATTGTGGTCCGGAGTCCAGATTAGGGTTTCGAGTTCGGAGAGGTCGCGTTCGTCACTTTCGCCCTCTTTTAGCAGAGGTGTTATATCGCACTGGTACCGGCTACCTACACGGATTTCACCCTTATCGGCCAATAGCGTCTTTTGGGTCGGATCGAACACCAGACAGTAGAAAAACATGTCATCTTTGCCCAGATAGGAACTGAGCGATTCTGTCTCATTAAACAACGTCACAGAACACTTGCCTCGGATGTGAGTGGCCGGTAGCGTTTCCACCTGACGGGATAGGAACAACTCGCGGTGTTTCATTTGGTGCCTCTGCTTTGGATTTAAAGATTCGCAACCTCTGCTGCCCGAATCCGACACCGGGCTGCCGTTTGACTCGTCTAAGGCACCTGATGACAATACATTTACGATTTTGAGTCAGAAATAACCAAAGTTCTATTAAATAAATTCACTTTCAAACCCAAATATTATGTACCAGGTGATTCAAGTTTCATCCTAAGCTCCTAACATAAAACAATTTGCAGAAAAAACATAACAATGTCTTTTTTCTACGACCATATACGAAACTAGATCATAACGCACAATTACATATGTGCGAAAATTGGCAATATCGTACGAGGTCAAAAACCTGTGCGATTTGTTTTCGCACTGTGTGTTAGAAATCTAACACACAATTCACACTCGAATGTTTTGTATTTTTTCATTCAACGTATTTTTTTTATATACATTATAAAAAATAAATCGTTATTCAACGTATTTTTGTATCCATTATAAAAAATAAATCGTTATGAAAAAAAAATATGTTCGTAATAAAATTATTTATGGTCGTAGGAAAAACCGTGTACAAAACTTGCAGGAAAGTGTCTAACGCACTCGCGGTATTGCCTGCACTCGGCTAACGCCTCGTACGCAACTTTCCCGCTTGTGCGTTATTTATCACTTTCCGTGCTCGTTATGTAATATACAGTGCGATCAAAAAGTCTGTCTATTAAGCAAGCGTAGAAATTTAAAACGTATGTCTGTGGAAGATAAAATGTCACAATGACAAATGAGAAATGTCAAAATATTTTTTATGTAAATTATGGCAGGAAACCGTGGTGAACGATTTTTCTGAATAAACACCAACAAGATCTCATTTTAGTTTGTTTTGAGACGTTTAATAGATAATTCAATTTAATTAGCTCAATGTTTTAATTTTTATAAAATAAATTTTTGTCATCTAGTTAACATACGAACTGCCATGCAACATACGTCCTCAACTAGGACGCCTACTTGATAGAAAGACTTTTTGATCGCACTGTACTATTACAAAAGTGATTTGCATTACTTTGATAAAATTTTGGAATTAAATCACTTTTCATAGATAATTTATGACGTGTTAATATTTCGCGACTCTTCCATATTTATTTCTAAAAAATTAATTGCTTTGATGTCCAAGTTATGTAGTTTCAGACTTCTACAAACAAATTAGAAAAGAATAAAAGTGAGAATACTTTTTTCCACTTATTAAACTTAAAAGTTTTTGGAACATACATATAATTTACAAAAAGACGCATTTTATTGGAGAATTAACGACAGGCCACATTTGATATCACGGCCTACTTTAATTTTTTACTATTTAATGTAAGGCAAGTCGCAAGTGTTTGAAAATACTGAAAATAATGATTATTACAAATTTATACTCAAAAATAGAAAAAGTTCAGCTACAAAAAAATAACAGAAGATTACATTAAAAACAGTAATTAACTAAACATTTTCGATTAAAAATAAAAACTCATTCTGATCATAGGGTTTAGTGCCACGATAATTAATAAAAAAACTCTAACAATTTACTGACAAATGCAACATATGCGCAGATTATTTTAAATATGTATGTGTGTATTTTCAAGTATTGACTAAAACTAAGTACATGAACCCATTTGTAATTCATGACATAGAAAATAACATAGCTCGTGCGACCGTTTCTTGTTCCTTTTGCCTCTCGCTACATCCAAAATGGAATTTAGTTGACAAAGCGGAAAATTATGCATACACTATGCATTATATCAATTTATTTAAAAATCATGTATCCACAAAAATACTTAATTTCACGAAACAACGCTGGTTGCTTTTTATAAATTACACAGTCTGGTTCGCAAACTCAGAGAGTTCAAAGGTTTATTTACACGATTACGTAAACAAAAACCACAAATTTATATTTCACTAAAACATAAAAGATCTTATCAATGTTTAATCAAAATGTCGATAACAGAAATTTGCAAGTACAAGTAAATGAATATTTCCAAATTTGATAGAGGTTTAATAACGATTGTAATTTTTGTTAACATATTTTAAACATAAGTAGCATGTTTGTTCCAGCATAATCACGTGATCTTTAAACTATGTATTAACTACGAAATTCTAAAAAAAACAGAGATAAAAGTGAAACTCACTTCTAGAAAGCAATCAATTTAAGGTGGTAATTAAGTAAGAGGCATTAAATACATATCTATACAGTAGATATTATTAATCTTCTATGCTGTTTCATTTTAATTTTTTCACAAAAAGTTAGAATGATAGAAAATAATAAATAAACATATAAATGTTTGTTTTAAATCATGATACAGAATGTATACAGGGTGTTTAAAAAATGCCGCACTAAAACTATGGTATGCTGTCCAGAAGCATACACCTACCTAGAGTTCCTATATTAGAAGAGTTGGGACACTGAATGTCACCTACCTTGAGAAAATCAAGAGAGTTGCCATGGAATCATCCAATTCTTAAATTTATAGTTACCTTTAAACATTGGCGCATCGATTTTTGCATAATTATCGATAATTTAGAAGAGGTAAATCGCATTGAATGTTAAAGACCACAGACATTGCGTTACCTTCCATTTTGCATGTTTTAATTGCATTTTGAGTGTTATTTAGTAATAATCAGTACAACTAACAACGTTTGAAGATTCTTACACAAAACCCCCACTATGCAGAAAAATAAAAACCAAGATTTTTTTTAAATATTTTTCCCTCACTAATCAAATAATTCTAGGTACCGTACCACACACACCCTGTATATTCAAACAAAAAGCAGCTATAAATAAGAGTAAGTAAAAAAGAGCACATAAAACTAGCTTGCATATATACATAATGAATAAAATATTGACTTTTACTTACATACACGTACTTATCGTGTTCATATTTGAACTACAAGATTAATTTGTTTAATTAGTATCAACAAATTCTCATAGAACAAATGCAAAATTTTGAAAAACATAATACAGACTAGTTTCATCAGGTTCAATCTTTAGTACATGATATATTGTTTGCGAAATAGCAGTAAATAATAGTTCGACGAGTTTGAGTGTAAATCGGACGGATTATTTCACCGAGTGGGTTATTAAACCACGAGTGTAACGTGTGGTTTATCATCCACGAGGTGGAATAAAGTGTCCGATTTACACTCAAACGAGTTGAATACAACATTTTATTCTTCGAATTAGACTCAATAAGGCTTAAACTTGCTTTAAATCTGTTAAAAATAATCTGACGTTTCGGATTGAGAAATGCCAAACAGTTGTCAAAACTTCCACGGGAGAAAAACCGTAAATTTTGACAGTGTCAAAGAATAAATAATATGTATTAGCTAGTATTATAATGACTTCAAGCTATTGTGCCGCTGTTTAGAGTTGACGTACCCAGATTTTATCAAAACAAAATACCAATGGTTCCATTTTCCGTACATTTATAGGTACCAGTGTACCACTAGTTATTAATTAATGCACAAAGTGTCAATTGTCTGAAGTGTTTCAATAATTTCTTTTTAGAAAATTTTACGTGGCAACATTTTCTAATAATAAAAGAAGTAATTTATAATTCGTACCTTGTATGTAACATATGATCTCTAGAATAATTTAAAAACGAAAAAAATTATGTACGTCATACAACAGTTGCAATTTTTACGAACAGAGCGACTAGAACATCACTCTGCTAGTCTACTAACAGGTAACAAACATTATTATTTTGATATTAATGATAATAATGTAACCTCGTTTAATAGTGAACCATAAAAAAATATAACGGTATTTACATAGTTATGAGTATGATCACCTTCAAAATCAAAGAAATAAAGAGTTCTTGTACGCTGAGCAAAAACACAAAGTTGCCCAGTTTGAATTTAACGTTTACAAGTTACGCTGGTCAGTGTCACTAACCTTGAAACAGAACAGAGCCAACGGCAAGATTTTATATTTTATATATTTATATATTTTTCCCTATTAACTTATTTTTTTGCTTTTATATTTTTTGTTACAACTCAGTTACTTAAAAACAAAGAAATATTTTTTTAGTTTTTGTGAAATAATTATTTATTTTCCCCTTCAAGAGCAGAGATTATAATGGAGAAAAAAAATATCATTAACAATTTACTAATTGAATTCAGAAGTCACCTATACAGGATGTTTCACATAACTTTACGAGGCTTGCGCCTAATGTACGCACCTAAATATACAAATGCACAGAACACTGGATACAAAAAATACACATTTAATTATTTAATTTTTGGAAACCCATGACAGTAGTTGTCAAACTAATCACTGTTTCATTGATAGTCAAAAAACTGCCGTTTTTCAGAAACAATTATCATTTGTCCTATCAAGAGACGGCATGAATATGACTGTAGTTTATCTATCTTAATCACTAACTAACTAAAAACGTTGTCATTTTTGAAAGGGTGAACAAACTAGAGAAGATTATGCAATTTTTCAAAATTGTAATCGAGTTCGTATCGGAATATGTATTATTGATTGCATCTTACAGGCGCAGGCCTCGTAAAATTATATGAAACACCCTGTAGTTTCCGTGTGTCGATGAATTTTACCATATTATGATCATTTATTTTTTTTAATGTGGTTACAAAACAAAAGTATGTTTTTCCGAAAAAATATTTTAATCAAATGTTTTACCTATAAACATTTCGTCAATAAATTATGTTTAGATTTTTATGTTGAAATGTTCTTAAAATTTTTGGATTTTATACACAGACTTCAAATAAGTTGTTATAGGCAAAAATAAGCTTCTCGCTACAACAATTTTAGTAAAAAAGAGTATCTACAGAAAAAGGTTTTCTACTCCGAAGGCAATAAATTTTGTGTAATTTATTTGAAATAAGTTCGAAATTGAAGTAGATATTAAATGCTTCGTCAGTATTAATTTAAAACTGCACTTCTTTGAATGTGGTGAAACCAGATACCCTTATTGAATTGTCTTCTTTCTCATTCACGATTGTTTTGCATTATCGTCAATTTCATGCTAAAAATTAGATTAGATTTGTAATGCAGCTTTGTTAAAAATGAAAATCAGATCATTTTTAACAAAGCTGCATTACAAATTGCGTCCAAAAAGGTGGTCTTTTATGACTTGCGTCGTCACATTATTCAAGACAAATATGTTTAGACGCTTTGCCAATTGCCAATGACAGTAAAAAAAACAACGTGGTTCGCAAATATTATTTTACATACAGGGTAAGTCGTTTATAATAGAGATAATAACCGATTTTCAGACGCAACCCCAAATACATTGTCACAGACAACTTGGCTTTGAAAAATTTATATTAATAAATTTACATCAAAGTGGTTATTAATACGTCATTTATTAAATTTGACAGTATCATCAATTCTACTTTTTTCCTTTAAATTTCCTAATGTACTCAAACGACAAAAAAACTAACATGATGTCGATATATGGAAAATGCCACAAAAATGCTGTTGCTGAATCTGTACCGTCAAAAGTATACTCTTTTTCATATTAATGTGCATCAAGTAGGTTTAATTTAAAGTCCGATTTACACAAAAAGGGTCATTAATGTCATTCAAAACAAATTTAATCACATCAATAATGACAAAAATCATTGTTTCCTATCCTATGTTGATTACGTTGTTAATTTTAACTAATTTTTGCTACATGGGGTACACCTTTATTTGAAAAAACAATTTTTAGGGAAAATTGAGTTTAGGATTGTTTGAATTTTCGCATGGTTGCCACCTTTCAACGACTACTTCGATGCACATTAATATGAAAACGAGTATACACGCCAATCTACTCGGCAATTTTGAAAACTGTCAAAGCTATCAGGGATATTTATTTTATCAAATTTCAGACAGTAAATCAATTAACGCATAGTGGTATCTGAGAATGTATTTTAGACTGGGTCTGAAAATCGGTTAGGGTCTTTATTAGATATAGGTATAGTATGTTCCCGGACTGAAAAAAATTCTTTGATTTTACGCCAAAACTACAAAAGAAAAACATTTTTTGCTTCACCTGAAACGAGCAAATCTAAAATTAAATTTGCTTTAATCTGATTCATTGGAAAGAAAAGTTCATTTTTCTCTTGATTTTAGACTTGTAATAATTTTTCCCTGCGTTTTAAATTTCATCACATTGGTGGTTTTATTTATTTTTTGACAACGATGTCACTTTGAACATATGAGTTTACGCAAGTTAAATAACAAAAATGTTTGTGAAAAACATAATTTTAATAAATGGCAACTCAAAGAAACAGCTTTAAGATTAAAAAAACAAACACATTTTTAACAAGAACAATCCTTATTTCATTAATTGTCAAAGTGATATCGTTGTCAAAAAAAAAATAAAACCGTCAACGTGATGGGATTTAGAAAGCATTTACAGAAAAAAATTACAAGTCCAAAATCCACTGTATGTACAGAGGTTATTTTCATTAAATGCATAACAATAAAAATCCTTTTTTTCAGATAGTGTTATGTGACAATTATTCCAACCAGACCAGTTTGTCCCAGCCTCCCCTAATGACTCAAAACTAACAGATGTCTTTAATAAATAAAAATCTCACAGGTATAAAGAATAAAACTAATAAACACGAGAGGGATGTTATTTTTTAATCACCTCTGAAATGAATTTAAATTCTGTAAAAAATTTTAAATAAAACAATGGACCCAGACGAATATGGGATTCGAATTATTTTAAAAAGCGAAAAACTGGGGGCATGGATTAAAATAGTAATTTAATGAAATGAATACCTGCCGATGACAAGAATCGTCCCGGCTTCAAGCATCAGGTTTCGTTATTCGTTATCTACTTTTTGTGTGTAATTATAAAAGTACAGTCTTGCATAAAAGAACAAGCATCTCGCAGTTGTCATAGCGACGCGGTCTGATCGAGTACAGTTGCGGCAGGATTTCGCGAAACAACACCACGGACGGTGACAAGACAGGTACAGTCAGCGAATATCGATCGCCTAATCAAGACTTTTGCCCCTCCACTCATTTAGAATGCGTGAAAAGCGAGAATGTCGTCCCCCCGAAATACCAACGAAAAACGATTCCGGAACAGGCGGAAATCGCGTACAATCGACAATCGGCCCACTTGACTTACATTGGTGTTTGTCGGCGAGCTGGATCAGCTGGCTGGGCAGATCTCTTCGACGGTAGAAGCACATCACCTTCGCTTCAACATTGCCCGATGCCGTCTTATTCAGCTCTTCGATACGTCGAATTTGGTACGGGGACGTCGATGACGTCTCAAAGTACACGTAATCTAAAAAAAACGGAAACGTAAACAATAACAGTGGACATCCTCCTCGCCTAACGCACGGACAACTGGGAAAAATGACCTCTCGGCCCGTAATCAACTTGGCAGGAGTTTTACCAACTTTGATTTTCAATAAGCGAAATGTAATAATTAGATTGGTGAAAAGCAGCCACTTTTGTTTGATTAAAAGATACCAGGTAAGATAAAAGGTTGTGAACGAGGTGAGCACCTGGCGTCACGACGGGATACTCCAAAATAATTACCAAAGTATAAAATTACTATCGGATGACTTTATTAACAGTACTTGTCGTTTCAAACAAAAATCTGATACCCGATCCAGAGGAAGCAGCGGCGCGAAAAATCACCACAATTAGATCCACCTATCGAACCCCGATGGCAATTATTAAACTGGACTACTCGAGAGAAAGACTTCCTCTTGAGCGAAGCCGGTTAATTAAATCACCAAACACTCACCTCCGACACGATACATGTTAGCTGTCATCTTCAAACACAAAAACAATTTACTCCTAACAGTAATACTACGTTAATACGACACACATTTTAAATAATTTCGTAGAATTTCTTCAATGTTTTGTCAGTGCACTAAACACCATCAAGCCAACAGACGCCATTTTCTCAAATCAAACTCCCTGTTGGCGTCTGAGCAAAGAATCACACACGATTGTTAACAGCAGCGCCAAAAGAACTCTTAGCGGACAGTAGCAGAAACATTGCGACGATAAAACAGAAACACGCAAAAAATACGCAAAAAACTGTATCACGTGTGTGACAGTATGACATTTCTCCACATAACCTCACAAAATGGACAAGAAACGAAAACTTAAAACTGAAAACGACGAGTATGAATTCGACCCCACGCCCAAACACCTGACCCAGACCCATCTCAAAAATCACGAAAAACGACTCATTATTATCCTCGAAGGGGCGCAACTCGAGACAGTCAAGGTGGGCAACAAATTCGAATTACTCAACTGTGACGACCATGTGGGCATTTTGAAAAATTCGGGGCGTTCTCAGTCTCTCTACCGGCCGGATATAACGCACCAGTGTCTCTTAATGCTGTTTGATAGCCCCTTGAATAGGGCCGGACTGTTGCAAGTTTACGTCCACACAGAAAACAACGTGCTCATTGAAATCAACCCCCAGACTCGCATACCAAGGACTTTCAAACGATTCGCCGGTCTTATGGTACAGTTATTACACAAATACTCGATACGAGCCGAAAGCGGTCCCAAATTACTCAAAGTTATCAAAAATCCGGTCACCGATCACCTTCCTGTTGGCATAAAGAAGTACGCAATGTCTTTCTCGTCAAAGAAATCAGTGAAGTGTGCAGAGCTCGTCCCGAAAAATGAGGACCCTGTTGCGGTGGTGGTGGGTGCTATGGCTCGAGGAAGTGTGAATATGGACTATACTGAAGAGACTTTTTCTATTAGTAACTATCCACTTTCAGCGGCACTTACATGCACAAAACTTTGCTCAGCGTTTGAGGAACAATGGGGTGTGCACTAATATTTACTTTTAAGGAACAATATTTTAAAAATTGTATTTTGCAAAAAAATATATAATTACAAATGATCATCGTAGTATTTCTTTTCAATAAACAAGTTTGTTAACCACTCAATTGGACAAATACGCTTACCGTCTTTAGGGCACAACTGATCAATATAAAACAACGCAAAAACTACAATTATGAAAACGAAGAAAAACAAACAAATATAACATTTAGTTCTTGTAGGCGAGCTTTGTCTGAAACAGAAAAAGTAATAACTTTAAAAAAAGAACCCAAATTGCAAACCTTAATTGAGGCACTATTAGTACATTTTCATTTACATTCAAAATTTCATTTACATCTTCCTTTTTATTGTCTAACTCAAGAGGTGATTCTGTTTCAAGATTTTCATTAGTCCTGCCACAAGACCTACAAAAATTGTTTTAATACAGTAAGTAAAAATCTAGTAAAAAACCTACAAGAAGCTTACTCTTTGCTTTGCTTATTTTCTTGAGTCAAAATCGCAACATAATTTATTACTAACTTCCAGCAATTCGCCATACGTTTTTCATAATGGAGAACACCACACTCAACGGCACATTTAACAAGCTTTTCACCGGTTTCCTTCACCTGCTGCAAATAATTCAAGACTGTTTTGTGGCTTCTTTTGTTTTTAGAAGAGGACAACTTCTTCATAATATCCATACTACAATTCAGGTACGTGAAGAAGCTCAAAATCAGTTGATTAAACTTTTCTTCTTCATTCAAGCATCGCTTTTTTGACGTTGCAACATCCACAGTTAACGTTAACGCAAGACTTGCGAATTTTTCCTCAATCTCTTTGTGGGACAATTGCCTAAAACACTGTTTTACCAAAACTGCACATTCTATGTCGCTTTACAAACTTTAAATCGACCTCTTCTAACTCTAAATTATCCAAAAATGAGTCGTATTGCAGGGGGAGTATTGCTTCAAACATATCCTAAAATCCAAACTACTAATTTTTGATTTCACAAAATGAAATACGCACCTGTTCACTGTGAGAAATTTGACTGGTACAAGAAAGAAACGTGTCCTCCAGAAGCTCCTGGTTCATGGAAATTTCTTGCAATTTATCGAAAGCTTCATCGGAGTCCTCACTGTATGAAACGTAACTTTGACTCGAAAATAAATGAAAAACTTACCTTTGTTCAGTTGATTGATTTTGATTTAATTCTGATAAAGATTTAATGAGTTTGATGTTATTGTTCAAAAGAACCATTTCTTTTTCTATATCTAGGACAAATTCTGCGTTTGTTACACCCTCTTCTTCCTCTAGCACACCACGATCACAATTGAAATGATCGAAAATATCTAAGATTGCACTGAAATCATAAAAATTGACTCCATCGTTCATGTTACATATTTTTAACTTACCATCTTAACTCTCTATTACTTGTAGACAAAAACGCATCAATATTCATATCCTCAATCTGCTTTCGCAAATTCCTTATTTCATTGGTTTTCTCAGATAGCTCATCGCACAACTTCGCAATCGCCAGATCACATGTCATTCTCGTATTTATAATTTGGTTCTTCAATTTACCTTCCTTGGCAATTCTGCCTGTGATATTTTTCTCCAAATCCTGGTTCTTCTCGACCAAGAAACTGATTTCTGTCCGCAGATTACTCGTCATAGTCGCTTCTACTAAAAGTTTATTCATGTAATCGCGTAGATTCTCATTCAAGTTGTGATTCTCCTTCGCCAGGCTCAATGTCTCATCTCTCAGTTGATTGTTTTCGGTTTGTAGAATTTCAGCTCCTGTTTCCATTACTCCTAAACTATCAAACAAAGCTTTTTTCGAAGCGATCAACTCTTCAATCGTTTTCGTCTGGTTGCAAATTTTCTCACGGCACAGAACGAGGTCATTTGCGAGTATCTCTTTCTCAGTGCACATTTTTTCATACTTTGACATTAGTTTTGTATTGATACATTTTTCTCTAACGAGTTCTTTCTCCGTCTTTTCTTGTTTCTCCAACATTCGCTCAAGTCGCATTTGCTGTTTGGCAAAGTTTGTCTTCTTGGGATCGGTTGATTCGCTAACGATGGGCACATGCCACATGCATTCCTCACTGAAGGTTGCGGTTGCTTTGTCAACGGTGGACTTTTGGCACAATTTAGCTCGCAAATTTGAATTCAAAATTTGCTCTTTTCTGAGTTTCAGCTTTAGAGTTTTTATTGTTTCAAAAGCATTTTTGAGTTTGTCTGACACCTCCCAGTGCAGTTGATTACTTAAAACAGCAAGATTTTCTTGAATCTCATCATCTATAGAGAGTTGTTCGCGTAAATTAGTGTCAACTTTAGACAATTCTGCCGCAACAACTTGAATCAAGTTATTATAATCCGCTTTCGCAGCTTTTTGTGTGATATTATCTAATTCAACTTTTAGATTTTTAATAATCTCATCTTTTTCGTTAAGTGCATTTATAAGATTAGTAAGTTCTTTCTTATTATCACGCAGAACCTCGTTCTCACAACACAATTCCTTCATATTTTGCCAAAGATTATTTTTGATTTCCTCTTGGTCCTTCACCAATTTATATAAGCGTGTCACTTCTTCCCCTTCGTCAACTTTCTCAGAATTAATTTCTGCTAATTCTTGTTGGAGACTTTTCCGAGGACTTCGTAACGTTACAACACCAATATTTGAGATATCATAGATGCTACAATTAGTACTTTCCATGGAAGAATTAATTGGACTGCTACTGGCGCAATCTTTTAAATTTATCGGACTGTTTGATAATCTGGGAGTAACTGGGTGTGCCAGTTGATTTAACAATTTTGGAGAATTAAATGTGGATTTGGATGACCGTTTCAAATCATTTTCTAGTAACACAGGTTTGTTACTACGAGGTGTGTTGTTACGAATTAAATCTTCCAAATTATGAATTCTCTGTTTAGCTAAGTTTTGCTCTTTGGTGTAAAAATTGACCAACTCTACTTTTTCCTCTAACTGAGAGTTCAAATTATCGATAACTTCCCTTAAAGTCGTTATTTCTGCATCTTTTAGTTCTAGATCATCTTGTAGATCTATCATGGTTGTTTTATTTTTTTTGTTTACTTTTTCACATGTTGTTAATTTCTGTTTTAACACTTGATTCTAAAAATAATGGTTTTCAATATAATTGTACTAAAATGAATTTTCTAAAAAATGTTTTACCTCACTTTCAAGTACATTAATTTGAGCCAAATAAAGTTTTTGTTGCTTCTCGTAGTTTGCCCGAAGTTTTTGTAGCTGTTCGCGCTCTTTCATAGCCGCATTTACTTCCTCATCTTTCTCATAATTGTCACTTGTATCCGCACAAGACTGCTCACTCACATGTTGTTCACTGTAAGTGTACAGTTGTACTATTTTTTAGAAAAACAAAGATAAAAACTTGCCGTTGTTGCATTTTGTGTAACGACTTTAAGTCAGCAATCAATCCTTCATTTTGTTCTTCTGATGCAGCTAATTGCTGCTTGACAAGATCTAATTCAGAAACAGCTTTATTTAACTGGTATTTTAAATCCCAAATTTGTTCCTCTAAATTCACATTACCTAAAATTTTGACCATTACAAAAACAATTAAATAATAAATGCATAAGTTACATGTGTTGTTGTTATTTGACTTAATAGATTCATTTTGGGACAGACTAAAGTTCTGGCTGAGACTACAATGGAGTTCTGATAAACCTGAGTTGATATTATCGCCCTGCATTTTTTTAATCCAATCGCTCATAACACTTTCAAAAAATGAGTATCCAATATGAGGATTTACAGAGTCGGGATCTAGTTGTGATTTCAACTCATTAAGTTCACTTCTAGAACAAAAATTACTTACCGATAATTTACTCCAGTGTGCAATAAATACTTACAAATTATTGGGCATATAAGGGTTAATAAAATCAATCAACGATGAAACTGAAACTAAATTTTTGTTGTTTTCATCACAAGACTTGTAAATACACTCGATTATGTTATCCATATTCAATCACTTAAAAACGCTTTCTTGGTATTAATCAAAAAGGAAGTTATGGTGAAAAGAAGACAAAAAGTTTTTAGAACCACAAAAATTCATATCAATTCGTGATAACGAAAAACTCAACTGAAAAACTTTTTGATTTGAACTGATTGAAGGATGGTGGAATCATTTCAATACCAACTGTTATGCAATACGATTGCGAAGAAAATCCCTAAATCAAGCATTGGCGGGTTTTCTTATCGAGGGAGTATTAAGGTCACTTTTTTAATCAAAGTTTAAAACTCAAAAATATGGTTTAATTACAACCGTGAAATCAATAATTTGTATCATCATTTTTTTGTCATGTTGGTATTTGTCAATATTATTAAAAAATATATATAAATCATTATTCATTCATATTAATTCTATTACTACGAAGTGATCCAGAAAGACTGACTCTGTTGGCAACAGATTTGAAAGTATTTTTGTTAATAATTTGTAACCGGATACGGTTTTGCTTCACAAATACTTGACGTACAACCCCACAAGATTATTGAATTGTTCTTAATCAAAAGCGGTAAGCTTAAATTTGGGTCAGGATTGCCAATATATTCATTCATTGTGGATCACTTTGTAATTTTCAATGAAGGTATATAGCAGGGTGTAAAGTAGCTTAGAAGGTTAGTTATTTTAAACTGAATCTTTTTGCCGATTTTTGAATTTGTGTTATCAGTGAAAAAGAAACAACCAGGTCGATTATTTTATGTGTGTATTTGAATGTACAATATACACTGTAGAGTTTAATCAATCATAGAAATACAAGTATAAATACTCAGTTCAAGGGTTGGACTCTTGTAATTACACAAGTTTCAATATTTACTCATATCACAATAAGTTAAGTGCCAATAAATGTTATAAAGTGTTAAATGTTATTAACATGAAAATAAAACAAGGCAACTAAATGATCTCAAAAGAGTTAATACTCGCTTTGGCATTAAAAATAATTATAACTGTAATCATAAGTTATCCTTAACGTAATTTAGTTATAAATCGCACCATTAAAAATACATTATTTTGAAGAACATTATGTTAATAGCAAATGGCACAAAAACATGTTGAATACTCTACATAATAATTATATTAAATATGAAGAAATAAATCTATAAATATCCTGACTATAAATAGAGTCTCCTAATTAAAAAAAATATATTTTACATAGACCTATCTATTGTCTTTTAAAGATTACACGTTGAATCTTTTCAAAAAGAATGAACCGTACGAAAATAGTTATTTATACAAATTTGTTATCTTAGTGGTAAAATGTCACACGTAAATATTTACACAACTTAGTTTCTCAAAATTACATTTTTCAACCATAAGTAAAAATAAGGAACTTGAACAATTCATAAAAATAATTTGAAGATTGTACTGCATAAGTATAAAACGAATAGCTTTAAATTTGTAATTGCCAAAATACATTTACTCCTGGGGCTGTTCATACATGCCTTAACCTTGGACTAGTGCAATAACTGAAAACAAACAAAAGGGTTATAATAACAATATGTTGAAAACTTTTATAACCCTTGCATTAACTGTTTAAAAGTGAAAAACAATTATCTCTTAATTTTTTTCAATTTCTTCCAAGATTTCAAATATTACATAAGTTTGTTCTAATTAATATCACTTTTGTCATTAATAAAGACTAGTAACATGTTGACGAATTAATGCGGTAAAAAGACGAATTGTTCTAGACCCTCATATTCTATCAAAAAAGAGGATTCCAATGCAAAGGCAAGTACGAGCAAAATAGCAACACACTGATAAATTAACATATGTTCTAAAATATAATTAGGTAATATTTACAAAAATAACAAAAATGACTGTTGATATATACATTTGGCGATTAAACAGAAAATATATAAAACTAACCATTAAAATATACCAAATAAAACAGAAGCGAATTTAGAAAATTTGGATACACCTCCAATCATAATAACACTTTTTGCTTGTTCAGCTGTCAATTGCACAATCGTATGCTTTAAAGCTATAAATATTTACTATTTTTACACATGAAAACCACACAGTTTTTTCTAATTTTTTTCGTTTTTTTATTTTTTCCAAAACAACAAAATATTTACCCACAAAGTATGTATCACACAACAAAATAACATCGAAATAATGAAAAATTTTTTGAATGCCGTCTTGTTCCTTCGTTTAATAGAACGATATGAGGATAAAAATTATTTTAATATAAAAATATTGATATATGTAGTTGTAACAAATGGAAGGCACGTGTCCGGTTCAACCGGCGTGTTTAGACAGATTCAACGGCATATCTGCAAATAAAAATAGTCAATTCAATCAATGCACGAGTAATTCATTTGTGAGATTTGTGTGAAATTAAAGAGAAAACAAATCTCACAAACATTTAGTTAGAGAAAAACTAGTTACCTGTTATATTATCATCCCTACGTTCCAAGTCCCTGGGAGGATCCGCTGCCCAAGAACAGGAAGGAGTATCATGACGCATCGCTATGGACATTGGGGGAGCATGGTAGACAGGCGGCATTACGTAACCTCTTCCGTAAACGCCGGGGCCATAGTATGGTGAGAGAGGGTAAGGGTACATCAAATGGGGTAAGTATGAAGGATGAGGATAAGGAGGATAACCTCTTTTATCGGCCTGCTGAAAGAAAAAAAGAAAACACACATGTATCAGTTTAAACTAAACGAGCTTATAAATTACAACTAGCTGTAATTGTTGGTTTCTTGCTACTTACCAGAAAAAATCAAAGTTAATTAGTTTTTTAGGCAAAACAATGAACAAAACAAAACAACTGTCGAATAGCAAAACTGTAATGAATTTTATTGTGAACCTAAATTCGTATGTATTTTTTAGTTTTACCACGAAAAGACTATTAATATTTTTTCAACTTTTTCGTTTTAAATTTCTTCTTTTTTAAAAAAAAAAAATTTTTATGACGTTTTTTACCTCAAAAAACGCAAATGTTATCATTATTGTGCAGATAGAAAAGTAATGATTCAAGTGAGTTAATTTTATTGCATTCACTATTCTAGAGTAAATTTTATCATTTTGGTCTGGGTACACTAGCGGACACGGAATTTTGGACGATTTGTTATTCGAGTGACATAAAAATGTAAAACGGGCCTTAGACAACTAACCTCACTTTCGGTTTTTGTAATTTTTATCCTGATAGCTAGAGAAAAAATGACAACAAATCAAAATAATTTATTGAACTGATATAAAAACACGTATTGCTGGCATTATTGTTTCGTAAAATCGATGCCAAACAACAAAGATTTTCAAATTTTAGTTTCAAACGTCAATCATAATGACAATAAAGCGTGACTTACATTGACATTTTTTGAACTAACATGTCCAAAATTCAGTATCCGCCAGTGTATTGTCATAAAAACAATTTCTAATATTTTTTAACCATTTAAGTGATCGCAAGTTGTTGTTTGCAATCGAAATGATAGTTTAAAAAAAAAACAAAGAAAGTTTTAGTATCAAATCAGTTAAGTGCACCAAACTTATGCGTTTTCTTAGTTGCCTACTAACTAATACTCAGGCTTCAAAGTATAGAAAATGACATGAGTCACAAAAATATAGTTTCTGTCTAGAAATCTAAAGCGTGATTTAAGAAAGACCATATTTAGCAAATTTGAAACAAAGTAAAACTGCAATAATCGGACTTCTTTTGAATTTGTGTAAATATTAGCGAGAATTCGCCATACAGTATGCAATTTCCGCATGACACATGAGTACATATTAAGTGAACCGAATCGACAATTAAAGCAGATAAAATCATTTCATTCCATATACATCGCAACGGTGTTATAATTGCGTACAAGAAAAAGTCGGGAAGTGTTTATTTCATCACACTACACTTAACATAAGATTTCTCATCCTGTATTTTCCAAACGCAATCATCGTGAATATGAGAATTAGACCGTATCAAGTGCTTGAACCGTGTCCTTTTAAAAACCAACCAACACTAAGACAAAATTCAAAACTAATTAGTCATAGCAATCTTGAACTTTTCCTTCAACAAAAAACCAATTATACGAAAAATAACTTACTGAGAGTTCAATGGAACGCAACCTATCAACGCTTTCCGAATACCACCTATCCTCTGAGGAAGGCGAACAGTACTGCGGTTGCGTCACAGTATTAAAGTGACTAGGAGAGCTGCTAGGTGACCGTTTAACGTTACGATCTTCAGCCAACAAGGAAGTGATGCTGTAGCTGCAATTGCGCGCCGGCTTCACATCTTCTGTAACCCCGTTCGCGCTGACCGGACTGCCAATTTTCGCAGTCACCTGGGGCGTCTTGTTCCTGCTCCTCTTCTGACAACCGTCCTCCGATTGCACCTTGTCCTTTTCCATTTCGCGCAAGAAGCGTTTTCGCGGAGAGACAACAACATCGCTGCGACTCGCGCCGCCGCCCGTCGACGACTTCTCCGACAGGTTTTGCACGATGTCGAGCAAGGAAGCACGCACGCGACTTTTGCAATTGTTATTTGACACCTCATCTTTCGAAGTCCTTTCATTCACAACACTCACTTCGTCGATTTCTGTGTACGGACGACGTGACTTTCCAATTTTACTAAAAGAACGTTTGTGTTTCGGCCGCCAGAAGAAGAACACCAACTCTTTCGACTGGTTGCGACGGGGCGACGGCTGCTTCCACGAGTGGTCGCGCTGCCAAGGGGACGATTGGATCGAACTATTGTCATCTGAAACTAATCACAAAATGTTCACAATTTCAAAAAGATGTACAAAAAACAATTAAAAAAATTTGTCATATTTTCAGCATCATTTATCTCTTTAATTGCTTTAAAATTATTATTGATTTTAAAGTTCAAAAATGCGGTCATTGTGACATTTATTTTGTTATTATTATGTTATTATGTTATTATTATGTTATAATTATTTTGTTGAAAAAATTGTTGTTTTTTAAGAGGCTCTTAAGACACAAGTAGCAGTTATGCGGATTTATTAAGTAAGCACTGCTTCTACTGACTATTATTTAAAAAAAAGTTTTAAAACCAATAAGATGGACAAATTAGTATGTGGTTTCATGCATAACCCCTTCAAAAGCTTCTTCAAGAACATACTAACAAACACAAAGTTTAAATTTTAAATTCTTTATATTCAGATTTTCAGTAACTTCTTCTTTTCTTATGGAAAATCATTTGCTAAATACGTTTTTTCGTTTGCATGTAAGCATAATTTATGTTAAAATTAAATTTGTAAAAAGTGAATCAATTGATTTTGTGTTGGTTTTTAAATTTACAGTTATAACAATGAAACACTACATTTTCTATTTTTTTATATTTTGTTTAATAACAAAGATATGAACCGTGAAAAACTTAATTGAAACATCCAAGTCTACTAAAAAATACCAACTTTGATAAAGAAAATGGAAATAATAAAACGTGAAAAACGTTTTGTTCACACTCCTCATCCTGATATTAAAATTGAATAAATTTTGGAAAAATCGGAAAAATACCTTTAGCAAAACTCATCATGTGCTATGTATTCTATGTAGCTAACACGTTTGTTTTAATGGTTTTAATACAATTGGCCACAAAATATTAGCACTTTCTAAGAATAAAGACCCTTTAATATGTTAAATATTTTGGATTATTAATAATGAACTCAAATTGTCTAAGTTTTTAGAAAACATGAATTAGGACTCAAATTAAAAAGCAAGAAATGTCTTAAGAATTAAATTTTTAAAATATCTTTCCCTCATTTTATATTCCTATAAAAGCTTTTGATGGAAATATTCAAAAAGACTACAAACACACTTTTTTCCATTTTTCTCAAGATTTTCTAAAATAAATTCAAAATAGTATTTTCATTAGATGCGGAAATGGTTATTAAACAATTAATGATTTGAGTTGACTATTATTTATACTTTATTTAGACAACCATTTGACAACTCTATGTAGGTACGTGACAGCTGACATTTGTATTTATCAAGGCTAACTTAAATGTAACTGCAATTTTTTTATTATAATAAAACGCCCAAAATTGAAATTGTTTAAATTGACTTAAAATTGCAACTTACCACTCAATGAAGCACTGCTTTCTTGCCTGTATGACGGTGTGGAGGCGGCAGTGCCTTGAGGTGGCCAAAATGTTTTCCTCGGAACGGAGACCCATGAGACCCGTTCGCCCTCTCTGGCCCTTTCCAATTCCAGAATAAATTTTCCATCTAAAATCGTGCTTGTGTGCATTTCGCATAATGTAAAAGAACGTATTTACCTTTGAAAAACTTGAGTCGTCCTCCCTGCACATAACTGGTCTTCGGAGGCTCGTCTTTAATAACCCCATCAGCATTTCCATTCATGCCATGTCTTTTGTGCTTCTCTTCTGTCATTTTTGAACATTTTGTCAAGATGGTGTTTGAAGACTGGCGTGATTCGGATATATGCATCTCATAGCGTTTCCTGCGGAATTCGGGTCCATACGTTGCAAGTTACCATCTTTAAATTGCCCAATTCTTCGAATGTGATGTTTCATTCCATTCCACCTGCTGACACTACCGCGAACCGTTGCCGTAATTTCACCTCCACTACGCCTGCTGATGGTAAACGCTCGAGATCACATCGTACTGAACACGTCTTCCTCATATTTTGGACATTATTTACGCTACACACCACTTGTTTATTCCACACCAACGAACGACAACATCTACAAACGTACACCAGCTTGCCTCCTTACGATCCGTCGTCGAAATTTTGATGATGTAGTCGATGGCTCGGTCGGTTTCGTAAAAAGTTCATTCACTTGACCGGCGATAACTTACACACCGGATTTACACCATTTAACCAAGTTTTTCCTTCAATTTCACCAAAGAAGCAATCTTTAGCGACGATCTTTTAGCCTATGGCCGTTTTGCAAGTTTAAATAACCACGGAATGTTTAAATAAACACTACTTATTTGTTATCATTCAAAAAGCGCGCTCACCGTGAAAAGGATCGATCGATAACGTAGAACATTTTTGACAGACGTTAGGACGCTCAAATGTGCCACCAAGTTTGTTATTGTATTAAATTAAATTTAAAAGTTGATGAATATTTTAACATACTTTTAATGACGAGGAATTGCGAAAGCTTGATTTTAGTCAGCAAAGGTTTATTGACTTTGATTTTAATTCAAAAAGTTTTTACATGGGGGTTACACAGCAGAATCAAATTGTAAACAATTATTTATGAACTTATAATATCGGCAGTTTTAAAGGTGTGTTAATTAACAGGAAAGAAAACAACTTAGAATAGAGAAATACGCAAGAGGAAACAGAACATAACCATATGACCTTGATTTTCACAATATTTGAGGAGGCTTTCACACATATGACACACTTTTTTATCATGAGAACATAATTGTCTTTATTTTCAAAAAAAGTAGCATTTTTTATCAATTATGGAATATTATTTAACTTTTTACGTTCTTTAGTAGAAACTTTCTTAGATCTTCTCTCCAGGTGCTTTTGTAACTTGTTAGTCTTTTTCAACTGTTCAAATTTGCTAATTAATCCTTCCAGTCGTTTCACAGCTGTAACAAAATAACAAACAATTTAATCCAATAGAAGAATGCAATAAAATTGATGATGGAACCCCCAGTTCAAAACCTGTTTGACTTTAGGTGTTTGGAAACCAATATTACAATCCCTGAACGTTTTGTACGTTTTTTGTAATAAAAAAACTTACATCTCTTTTTAAAATGAACTTTTTCTCCCGCCTTCAACTTTATCTTAAGTTCAGACTTCTCCTTACTTTCTTCTTGTTCTACGCGCTCTTTCTTTTCATCTTCACGAATTTGATTTTCCTAGAAACATAAGTTATATCAGTTTTAATATGCTATAATTGTCAACTTACTAATCTTTGTATCACAAATTTTAACTTGTTTTTTTCTGCAGGATCAGCTGTTTCCTTCAGCTGCTTTTGTAACTGAATTTTTTCTTGTTTTCTCAAGTCATTTACAAACTTATAGTCTTTTTTGAATGTTTTCTTATCGAAAGTGCCACACATGGGTTCAAATCTTGGATCTCTGTTTAAAACGTGTTTCACGGGAATTACGTTGTTTTCCAATCTGGTTGGCCTTTTTGAACTCATTTCTCTGGGCCTATTTTTATTAGCCCGTTTGAATGTTGTTTTATTTCCTTGTGATTTAGTTTGGAAGACTGTTTCATTGTACAGTTTTGCCCCTATTTTCTGCTTCATTTTTTGCAATTCTTCAAAACTCAAGTTACTCAAACGCTCTTTAATTTTCTCCTAAAAACGTGGGGATAAACATAGAAATGTTTATAACAGTCTCACCCTTTCTTCACTCCCAATTTCATCGTTATCGCTGTTATTACTTTCTAAATCACTCATTATTAATTGTATTTTAAAACCACATTTATTTTTAAATGTTAAAAACAATTATTCTACTCAACGACTCAACTCGAAAAGTGAGGTTATGTCTTAGTTGAAAAAGAGCTTTCAGTAGTGACAAAGCTAAAACGTAATAGGTGATAAGTGGAGGACATTGACAGGACGGAACAAAAGAAGAAGGTGATTTTTAAATAAGCTGAAAGAGTAAATCATATTCATTTTTAGTTACACAGAAATGAGTACCCAAAAAGATGTTAAAAATTGCCACACACTACATAGCGGCATATTCAACCCAACTCTTCGAAAATGGCAAAGTCTCCAAACTGAGTTAGGCTCCGACAATTTCATGTACCCCATTTTCATTGTTGAAAACGATTACGCTGTCCAACCTATTGCCTCCATGCCTGGAGTTTCCCGCTATGGCATTAACAAATTAAAAGATCATTTGGGACCACTAGTTGAAAAGGGCTTATCGTCAGTGCTCCTTTTCGGTGTGACCGAAAAACTCCCAAAAGACGACATAGGTAGCCACGCCGACAGCCCCCAAAATCCCGTAATTCGGGCCCTCCCAAAGTTGATCTCCTGGTTTCCTTCTCTGACGATCGCTTGCGACGTTTGTCTTTGCCCTTACACCTCTCATGGCCATTGCGGAATTTTATTTCCGGACGGTTCTATTAATAACATGGAAAGCATAAAACGCATTGCTGAGATAGCAGCGTCGTATGCCAAAGCGGGTGCCCATATTGTGGCCCCTTCAGACATGATGGATGGCCGGATTGGAGCAATAAAAGACAAATTAGCGGAATGCCAATTAAGACACAAAACTGCAGTGTTGTCTTACACGGCGAAATTCGCGTCAGGCTTCTATGGCCCCTTCAGAGACGCCGCTAAGTCGAAACCGGCTTTTGGCGATAGGAAATGTTACCAATTGCCCCCAGGTAGTTCGGGAATTGCTTTGCGTGCGGCCGCTAGGGATGTAGCTGAGGGGGCTGACATGCTTATGGTGAAACCTGTAATGAGCTACATGGACGTTTTAAGGGACGTTAAAAGGGCTTACCCCGAGTATCCAATGTTCGTATATCAAGTCTCAGGAGAGTATGCTATGATTTATCACGCCGCGAAAGCAGGGGCCTTAGATTTTAAAACAGCACTTTGCGAGATTTTGGTGTCTTTGAGACGAGCAGGGGCTGATGTAATTATTTCGTATTATACCCCCGTTGTTTTAGACTGGTTGCAAACGAAAAGTAAGCTGTGAATTTAGCATGACATTAGCAAAATTGTAATTTTCAAAGTTATTTGTTGCTTTTTTGGGAAATATATTTTATGTTGGTTATAAAACTGTCTTAATAGAGCCCCTTACTGATTATTTTAGTCGCAAATTTTAAAATTTGAAAAAATAATTGCGCCATCTGGTGGTTTTTGATTTTTTCTACGTTCAGCGTTAAGAAAACTTCACTAGCGCCATCTTTCACGGACGCCATGTTTTTCGTCAAATGTCAAAAACGCTAAAAATCGTCGCGTGCAAACAATATACAGACGAAAAAAGTTATTAAAAACTAGGGAAGGTGAAAACTAAGTGTTAAATTTATCTCAACGCTTCAATAAAACCGTTGGACGTCGTATAAGTGGCCAAACGGTCCCAAAAATGCAAATACCTTATTGAAAGACAGTTGCCCCAAGTGTTGTGCATCAGTGAACTAGACATTAATTAAGTTGTTTTAAAGTTTATTTCAACAAGCATTGTCTTCTTCGACGGAAGCAATGGCAACAGCAAAACCTTCAAACCGCAATGCGGCGTTTGAAGACTTATCCAACGTCGAGTTCGAAACCAGCGAAGATGTCGAAGTCATCGAACAATTTAAGAATATGCACCTGAAAGAAGAGCTTCTTCGTGGTGTCTTTGCATATGGTAAGAGGAAAATGTAGGTCAGTGAGGTTAGGATTGAGGTCATTGCTTTCAGGTTTTGAGAAACCTTCCGCTATCCAACAGAGGTCTATTAAGCCCATAATAAAGGGTAGAGATGTCATCGCCCAAGCCCAATCAGGTACCGGCAAAACGGCTACATTTTCAATCGCTATTTTGCAATCTCTTGATTTGCAAACGCGCGAAACCCAAGTACTTTGCTTGTCGCCAACGAGAGAATTGGCGGTGCAGATTCAGAAAGTTATTCTGGCTTTGGGGGATTTTATGAACGTGCAGTGTCATGCCTGTATTGGGGGGACCAACCTTGGCGAAGATATAAGAAAGTTGGATTATGGACAGCATGTTGTTAGTGGAACACCAGGACGAGTTTATGGTACCTATAATGAAGCCTTATAATTAATTTTTCTTACTCAAAAAATTAAAATTGCAGACATGATCAGAAGAAGAGCCCTTAGGACCAGATCTGTGAAAATGCTGGTCTTGGACGAAGCTGACGAAATGTTAAACAAAGGCTTCAAGGAACAAATCTATGACGTTTACAGATTTCTCCCACCCTCCACTCAAGTCGTTTTAATTTCTGCGACTTTGCCCCACGAAATTTTGGAAATCACGTCTAAATTCATGACAGACCCGATTCGTATTTTGGTAAAGCGCGATGAATTGACTCTTGAAGGAATCAAACAATTCTTCGTCGCCGTTGAACGTGAGGAGTGGAAATTTGATACACTTTGCGACTTGTATGATACGTTGACAATCACCCAAGCTGTTATCTTTTGTAACACTAAACGTAAAGTCGATTGGTTGACTGAAAAAATGCGTGAAAACAATTTCACCGTCAGTTCAATGCATGGTGATATGCCCCAAAAAGAAAGGGATAACATTATGAAGGAGTTTAGGTCGGGCCAAAGTCGTGTACTTATAACGACAGATGTGTGGGCGAGAGGTATTGATGTCCAGCAAGTCAGTTTGGTTATTAATTACGATTTGCCGAATAACCGTGAATTGTACATTCACCGTATTGGTCGGTCTGGGAGGTTTGGTAGAAAGGGTGTTGCTATCAATTTCGTCAAGTCGGATGATATCAGAATTTTGAGGGATATTGAACAGTATTATTCCACACAGATTGACGAAATGCCGATGAATGTCGCCGATTTAATTTAAACAAATAATCATTTTTTATGTTCTTATATTGTGTAAGAAGAATTTGTGTAATAATTAATATGGGAAGTAATAAACTATTAAATGATTTTTTCCTAGTTCTAATATTTTTATCGCCAAATTAATTACATCATAAATCAATTATTACCTCAATTAAAAAATTAGCACGACAAATATTCACACCATAGAAATGCATTAAAACTTGAATTCTTTGTATTTTTTCGTTTGTTTCGTGTCTTGCTGTTGGCGCTTGCGTTTATTCTAAAACAAAAGCGATTTTTATTAATCAATAGTTTGAATAGAAGAGAATATATTACCTTTTGTTTCGCCACGTGCTCAGCTAACATATCACTGAGATCTTCCTTCTGCAATTGTGACTGATTTTCCCTCATTTGTTGTTCATAACGAACTGCCATTGCGTCACTGTCCATATCCAATTCAGATGGATCAAGAGCCAACTCCACCATACCTTCTTTATCCCCTGGTTTGCGACTGGTTGCTGGGGCTGCCCCAACAGCAGACATGTCGTAAACATGGCTACTGCCCATCATTGAACCGCCTATTCTCTCATTGCGTTTCTCGGGAATTACATGATACAAGATCGGATTTTCTGTTCTGTGAAACAAAAGTTAAGATTCCGTTAAACACAACTTGGTAATTCTTACTGTTCCATCTCGCTCTCAATCTTCTTTTTCCGCAATTCAATAGCTTCAGGCGTTTCCATACCAGTTGGAACGCTCGTGAGACCGCTAGGTGTCACTAATCCTTCAGCTGGAGTGACGAGACCAGATTCATCAGCAGCGTTTTGTTGGTTATCTTGGTCTTCCTCTTCTTCTTCATCCTCCTCCTCGGATTCGGATTCGAGCTCGCCCCAAAGGGTGCGATCGACGGAAGGGTCCTCGCCGATATCCTAAAAAATTACCATTGAAATATCTTTTGAGAAAATGAAATAAAAATATTAAATGCTTACATCTATGTTGGTAACATTTGTTCCAAACACATCACCATACAATGGTTTTCCATTTTCGTCTACTGGCGGCTTCCCCCACCCACCAGCATGGTACCCAAAGGCACAACCGTCAGGAATAGGGGCATTCAATCCCGGAATTTTCAAATTGGGGTAACTGGGTGGAGGACCATAACGTTGCATGGCGATCAACCATGGTGGTGGTACTTTATGGGCGTTAGGACCCACAGGCATCCCTAATGCCGTTCTCAATTCTTCTGTTAAATCTCCAGGCTTTTTTTCCTTTAGTCTTGTCTCAAATTCCTTGCCTTCGTAATAGAGGTCGCCATGGATGGTCATTTTGGGTTTAGTTTGCCACCTAAAAATGACTATTTCAGCTATTTCCAATAAAAAATAAAAAACATACTTGAAAAAGGCATCATGTAATTTCTGATAATCAATATCAATTTTTCCAAGTTTAGGTCTGGTTTTTTCCCGCATTTTAGCTTTGAGTGTTTTCGATTCATCTTTATCTTGTAATGACGCACGCATCTCCATAATTCCAGTCCTTTTAATGAAATCTGGAAGATTAAAAGGTGGTTTCTCTATACCACGTTTACCTTGTAAGTACTTCCGTTTGAAACACCAATGACGGGGTACCTACAAAACTCTTTCATTATTTTTAATAATACAAAAACAAATACGGACCTGAACAGTATTCCTGTGAGCCTTTAATTGTACCAAAAGTTTTGGGTCTCTGGCTGTTACATCATGCATTTCTACAACGTCCGGCCTACTTACAAGTTGTTTAAGCTCAGCAACGCTAAGTCGGGTCAGTTTTTTAAGTTTTCTTTTGGACATTTTCGACTTATCGTCCATTTTTTTCTGAAAGAGAAAAGTTAATATTTCCAATCCCGAATGTAAATCAGAACTTACGTCTTCCCCATCTTCCATTTCATCCTGAAAGTGGTCTCCCACGGTATTTAGCATTGATTTACTCGATAATGATGTTGGAGTTGCTAGTACTGGGGGTGGGATATCATGCTTTTGATCAGATATTTTAAATACATCAAAAATACTATAAAACTGCCTGTATTGTGGTGCCAATTCAAGAAGACCAATTGTCTCTTGAACATACCTTTAAAAAAAGAAAAATATTAATTTGATTAAATAAACAGAAAAATCACTTACTCGACTTCCACATCTGCATTCCCATTCTCGTGTACATCCTTTTTCTCCTCCTCAGCCTCCTTATGTTGTTCATTCTCCCTATTTTTCTTGTTCTTCTTCCTTTTCTTCTTCTTTTTATTTTTACTGATTTTAGTGGTCTCCTTAACTTGGTTTTCTTCTTCATTTTCAGCCACAGTTTCCTAAAAAAAAAACAATTTGTATTAAACATATTTAAGAGCAAATTTTAACAATATTACAATATTATCATCTTTCTCCCAAAGCGCCTCTCTAGCAGGCGGCTGTTGTACTGCTGTTTCCGTTTCTTCTCTTTCCAGTTCCCGTGCTCTCTGATTTTTCAACGCCAACACCTCTTCCAACACTTGAGGTAAAACCACTTCAGTTGGTGGCGTTTCTATCATTTGTTCAGGAGGGTCCACTTTTAGGGATAATAACGATGGAAGTTGTTTTTCATTTACAGCACCCTGGGGGAGTCCACTCCCTATAAGAGTAAAACCAAAGATAAACAATCTGGTTGAAAACACACAATTACCATATTCTTCATCAGCCCACCCTTGCATACCTGAGCTAAAGATTCCCTCTGGATGGGGTACAGGATGCTCCGGGACACCCTCTTGCAGCTGATCCTGGTTCATTTTTTTGGGAAAAACACTACTTGTTGCAATTGTATCTGAAATGAAAGCAATTTATTGCACAACACAGATTTCTAGAACGATTTTAAGACTAAAAAATACTGTTTACACAATTTATAAAGATTTTAATATAACCTTTTCTCAATGTTTTTTGTAAAATTGTCCAAAAAATGTTTGAATTAAAGCAAGAAGAGAACTTACAATAATAAATAGAGTTAAATTTAATCCCCAATGCGGTTTTTAGCGTCAAAATTATAGTTTTCTAATTATTTAACGCTGCATGGACGTTCCTGTGTTTAGGACAAGTGCGTAGTGCGTCCGTAGTTAAAATAACTCGATGTCCTGCAATAGCGAAAACATTTTCAAGTACCAATCCTAAAAAAATGGAATAAATATTTGATTTATTACAAAATTACTAAATTGTTTTTGGTCATTATGTATTAAATTATTAAAAGTCTTATTATACGTACATTTATTAATAAATATTTAAGAGTCTTCAGTGCTTTTATTAACTAATTAAATTTTTAAACGTCATGCCAATCTAAATATGGACCAATCACGGACGCTTCTTTCTCCAATGTCAAATTCAAAAAAACCGTTGTTTAGCTGTCACGCTCATAACATAACGTTTGAGTGTCTATGTGGTTTGTCTTGAAAATCATCAATAAAGTTGGATGTTATATGTCTAATGCAACGTTAAAGGTAAAACAACTTTTCTAAATACAAAGATTGTATAGAAATTGTTTTTTAGCTCGTACTAAAATGTCAGTGAGGTCTAGCAGACGTTTAAATAAAAAATTATCTACACCTGAAGTGGAAAATAAAAATGCCCCTTTAAACAGCACCAAAAAAACAAGAAGTGCACGAAAAATCAGAAAAACCAATGATTTGCTTTACTTCAGTTTTAATGATTCAGTTGTTGAAAAGGAAAAGAAAAATACCAAGTCACCAACACAGAATCTCCCTATCTTAGATAAGAGTGGAAAAAGCGAAGAAAAGTTGTTTTCTTTCAAAGAAGTTGAAAATTCAAAGATAAAGTCCCCGCCGTCACCTGCTCCAAAAGAAAAAAATTATAAAGTAAAGCAAAGAAAATTTGTCAAAGCTAAGAGAATTCTTAGAGGTACCAAGCATTATGAAGTAGACAACTGCAATGAAGAGACATTGAATGTCATTACAAAAAATTCTAATTTTAAGGAGAAATCAATTAGAGAAGAACTGTCAGAAAATTGCAAGAATTCTGTAAGCGACAGTGAGGGAAGTTCAATGTCCATCAAAGTCAAGAAAACGAGTACACAAAATGGACGTATTACAGAGAAGATCTCCCCTACCATCAGTTTTAATGCTTCAACAGCTGAAAAAGAAGATAAAAGTACCAGAACACCAAAGGTCAAAGATTCTTTGTCGGTCTTTGAGTCTTTTTCCTTTAGAGAAATTGAAAATTGTAAGATAAAGTCGCCGTCATCACCTGTCCCAGAAGAAAAAAATGATAATAAACTAAAGAAAAGAAAAGTCGTCAAAGCTAAGAAAGTTCTTAGAAGTACGAAGCATTATGAAGTAGAAGATAAGTGCAATGAAGACACATTTAATGCCATTATGAAAAGTTTTAATTTTAATAAAGAGGAATCAATTAGACAAGAAATGTCAGAAAATTGTAAGAATCCAGTAAGTGATGGTGAAGGAAGTCCAATTCACATCAAAGTCAAGAAGAAGAAGGCACAAGTTGGACGTATCACAGAGAAGATCTCTCCTAGCGTCCGTTTTGATGCTTCAACAACAGAAAAAGAAGATAAAAGTACCAAAACACCAAAGGTCAACAAACAGAAACTTTCGTTGGATAAGAGTAGTAATCAAGAATCCTTTTCAAGAAGAGAAATTAAAAATTATAAGACAAAAGCGTCACCGTCACCTGTGCCTTTTGACTTGCCTGGACCAAATGCAAGAAATGATAATATTGAGAAAAACATCGTCAAAAAAATGAGAATTCTTCGAAACACCAAGCATTGTGAAATAGACGAGTCCAGTGATGGAGAAAATGACGAGACATTTAATGTTATTTCAAATAACTCTGATTGGAAGGAGAATTCTGTTGGAGAACTGTCGGAAAATTGCAAGACTGTTTTTAGTGAGAATGAGGGAAGTTCAAACTGCATAGAAGTGAGGGACAGCACTATACAAAATAAAAACTGGATTACAAAGAAGATCAATGAAACGACAATATCTGGCCAGTTAAGTGAAAAGAAAGACTCTTTTGGTTCAAACTTGCTTTTTAGTGAATTACCAAGTCCAATATCAGCTTCAACACAAAGTTTAAAAGATGAAGCTTCACCATATTTATCTGTATATTCAGAGAAGATCTGTTCTACCATCAGTTTTGATGCTTCAACAACGGAAAAAGAAGATAAAAGAGTCAAACGAAAGGTCAAAAAACAGAATTTGTCCGTCTTCCAGTTGGATGAGAGTGGAAATAGTGGTAATGAAAGATCCTTTTCAATCAGGAAAATTAAAAATTCAAAGATAAAATCGCCGCCGTCACCTGTGCCACTGCCCTCGCCTGTTCCAAATGAAAAAAATGATGAAGTTGAGATGAACATCACCAAAAAAATTAAAAATCTTCAAAGCGCCAAGCATTGTGAAATAGACGACAAGAACAGTACTGAAGAAAATGACGAGACATTTAATGTTATTTCAAATAACTCTGATTGGAAGGAGAATTCTGTTGGAGAACTGTTGGAAAATTGCAAGACTGTTTTTAGTGAGYATGAGGYAAYTTCAAACTGCATAGAAGTGAGGGACAGCACTATACAAAATAAAAACTGGATTACAAAGAAGATCAATGAAACGACAATCTCTGAACAATTAAGTGAAAAGAAAGACTCTTTTGGTTCAAACTTGCTTTTTAGTGAATTACCAAGTCCAATATCAGCTTCAACACAAAGTTTAAAAGATGAAGCTTCACCATATTTATCTGTATATTCAGAGAAGATCTGTTCTACCATCAGTTTTGATGCTTCAGCAACGGAAAAAGAAGATAAAAGAGTCAAACGAAAGGTCAAAAAACAGAATTTGTCCGTCTTCCAGTTGGATGAGAGTGGAAGTAGTGGTAATGAAAGATCCTTTTCAATCAGGAAAATTAAAAATTCACAGATAAAATCGCCGCCGTCGCCTGTGCCACTGCCCTCGCCTGTTCCAAATGAAAAAAATGATGAAGTTGAGATGAACATCACCAGAAAAATTAAAAATCTTCAAAGCGCCAAGCATTGTGAAATAGACGGCGAGAACGGTACTGAAGAAAATGACGAGACATTTAATGCTATTTCAAATACTTCTGATTGGAAGGAAAATTCTGTTGGAGAACTGTCGGAAAATTGCAATACTGTTTTAAGTTTGATTTCCGTACATGATGAGGGAAGTTCAAGTTGCATAGAAGTGAGGGATAGCACTATACAAAATGAAAATTGGATTCCAAACAAGGTCAATGAAACGACTATCTCTGACCAGTTAAGTGAAAAGAAAGACTCTCTTGGTTCAAACTTGGTTATCAGTGAATTACCCAGTCCAATATCGCCATCAACTCAAAGTTTAAAAGAGGAAACTTCACCATATTTGTCTGTACATTCAGCTAAAGAACCAATACAGCCATCTTTGAACGGAAGCAGTGATGAGACATCTATCAGAAGGAGAACATATGAACTTGAAAATAGTGTTAATGATGTATCACTCTTGAAATCACTATCAGAGAAAGATTTAAGCAAATCATCATCTAGTGACGATAAATCAGAAGAGTCTGTAACTCCCAAATTGTTTTCTAAAGTGACTCGTAGAAAAAAGTGGAACAAGGTGCACAATACACCGTTTCAAATAAAGGGTAGCCCAAGTTGGATTAACGCTCCACAGCCCTCAACATCCAATTCCAGACACAGCACTCCAGACGTTAAGTTTCGAAATTTGCCAAAATTGATGTCAAGTGCTCCCAGACATTCAGCGAAAAAACCTCTTTCTAATATTAAAATGCCAAATTTTGCGGCTATTCACAAAAGAGCTATGGAAAAGACAGAAAATATTGTTGAGTATAAACAAAGAAAGGAAGAAAGAGCGAAAATGTTACTATCAGGGAAGAAGCCACAAAATGAAGTTGCTACATCTGAGAAAAATGGGAAAAAACGGTTGAGGTTTGCTCCAGGCACAGCTGAAAGAACTCAATCGATGACTTTTATTCCCTTGCCCTCAACACCATTGCCAAAGAGTGTGAAAAATAACTTTAATGACAGTCTTGTGGATGAGGACGACAAATGTGAAGTGAAGACCCGGACTCCTGTCTTCAAATTCAATAAACCAACTTACACATTTGAAAATAAAGTACAATCGCCTGTTTTCAAATTTACTAAACCAACATTTACAATTGAACAGAGAGATATATTAGTGAAGAAAGCCAATAAAATGTTTGCAAGTCACATTCCACTGATGAAGAAAACCAATTTTGGATCTCTTACAAGTGAAACAAGTGTTGAAAAGAGAGTCCTGATGGAGAAGAATGGTAACGTCAACACCTTTGGTGCTTCTAATCCATTAAACTTCAACCTGAAAGGTACAAAAGCACGTACTAGACATGAAGAAATTAAAAGTATCATCAATAAAAAACAACCCAGTAAAAATACACTTGAAGCACGAAAATGTACCATCAAGGGAGTGAGATCAAATAGAAGATTTGAATTACTGATGAACATGAGAAAGGGAAAGTAGTTTTAAGCTTTTATGTTTTATATTTTAACATTTGTACTCAGTTATTTTTACATATTGAATAAAAACCCATTTAGTGACAATTTTTTTTTAACACTTAATTGTTGATTCATCAAAATATTTGTTAAATTTCTTCCATAGGGGCCTCTTCTTTGGGTCCTTGTGGCTGTTCTCAGGTTTCAAATTCGGCATAAGCCCTATAAAAAATGTGAAGGTTTAATCGCCAACACCTAAACCAACGTACCCGCTTTGTGTGCCATTGTAACAAGAGATGACATCCGTTTTTGCTGTTTCTTACATAAACCAGTTACTCTTCGTGGTAACATACACCCATCGGAACGGACAAATTGGCTTAATATTAAAACATCAGTGTGTTTTATGTCCAAACCGGATGCACAAATGGGACAACACGAAGAGTGTGCATTCTGCAAAAGGTAGGGTTCTCGTCCAGAGGGTAAAATTTGAGCACTGATTGTTATATTTTTATCAGTTTGAACTTCCTCAACTATAAAATAAAAGATAGTTGCCACTGTGTAATTTAAAAATTGGTACTTACTCTGTTTAATTTGCAGTTTGGGACACAATGATAGACTCCTGTTTTGTAATCTAAAGACAGCTCTGAAGGCTTCACTTGGGTTCAAAATTCTTAAAACGGACATTGCTTAAATGCAAGACACACTAATAAATAAATGGGGCCCGTGATGAAAAGTTTTTTTTACACAATTTTAAGGTTAGATTATATGACATATAGGTTGAGGTCAAAAAACGTCATTTTTTGCGCTCGCAGTCCAATGCCCAAATTGTCTTATTAAATAAGAAAAATCGCGGGACAATTGTTTTTTAGTTTTGAATATTTCATTATTTTACAAGGTCAAGGTAGTTACACAAAATACACAATCTGTTTTTAAACCTGTACTTAAGCAGTAACGAGGTAACATAATTTGATTAATATAAAATAATGTGAAATTATTCCCTTATAAAAGTTACAATAAGACAAATCCATCCTTATGTTTGTTTAGTTTTTGATTTTGATGTTGGTTAAATTTCTTCTTGTAATCCTTTTTGGCAAGATTTGGAGGTCCCTTAGACCTGTCTCTTTGTCTGCCCCCTTTGTCAGTTTTAAATGTAACATCTTGTGCGACCTGTCCTTGAGCTTGGTCTGGTTTTTCATCTTTGACAGCATTCACCCTCAAGTAGTAGATTAAGAGTTGATCATTACTTACGAACCCATTAACAGCATCAGTATTGATACAAATACAAGAATCATCTCCAAACAATTGACTGTTTTCAAGCTCGATGCTCTGACAATAATCACTCAAAAGAATTTTCTTCTTGGTCTTTCCAGGCTTAAAAATTTCAATTTCATAATAATAACCCTCAGCTTCAGCCGCATTCCCAATGTACTGCACAGCCCAATACAACTTATTCTTTGTAAGTTTACACTTGAACCAAAACAGCCTATCATAAGCATTCACCATGTTGACATAATAAGACTCAGATTTCATTTTGGTGTGGCAAACATTGCTCTTGTGGTATGGCTTGCTGGACATTTTCTTTGAAGCCCAATGTGCGGCAAGATCCTCTAGTCTGCCCACCCATGTGCACTTCTCCATGGCGCATTTGAAGCCTTTAAGGGCGCACCGCAGTTCGTGGGTCTCGCGTTCCGTGTATGTGAGTTTCGCAGTGCATCCTGACACTTTGTTAATGCATGGATAACGCATCTTCACCGCTAGCGCCTCCAAGGAATGGTTACGGCATTCAGTGAAATTTCCCTGGCACAAAGCACACTTGGGGAGCTTTTTACGACAGGCGTCGCAAACGCTGTGCCCCGTGGCGCACTGTCGGATCGGCGGGGACATGTAATTGGTGCAAATGGGGCACTCGAGCTCCACCAGGAGCTCGTCATAAAGATGCTCTTCCATAACTAAAAATGGCAGATTGTTAATTGCGTTGTTTATTCGCATAAGAGTGACTGGAAAGTCCAAAGTTAATTTATTGACGTATTTAGTTACACAAAGATGCACCAATATGTTATTAAACAATAATTGGAAAATTGAAATAATTAAAAAATAGTAATTAAGATTTAATTTTAAATATGTATAATAGAAAATCAACACTTACTTTGTGTTAATTGGTCCTTTGTTGTCCTTCTACAAATACAGAAAGAGAAAATGCGTCAAAAACAGATGTTTTGCATATTTTCACTCAGATAAAAATGTGAAAATGAAATTACTAAAAAAATATCAACACTGATGCAGTTGGCAACACGTAACAAGTGCCATTAAAATGTGGAGGTAAATTTAAATTTAAGGAGAAAAATAAATTTTGTAATGTACTAATTAAAACTACATATCTTTGCACTTTTTACAAGATATACTGCATTATTTTAATTAATTAAAAAAAAACAAGTTTAATGTCAAAGATCATTTCGCAAACCAAAAATAAATAAAACGCTGATACAAAAGTAAATAGAAACTATATTTAAATAAAACAAATCAATTATTAAAACCAAACGTTTATTGAAATACATTTCTCTAATTACATCGGAAAAAAAAGTAAAGAATAAATTTCCTGATTTCACCATTATTAATTTTTTGATAAAACTTTTGGTTTCAAAACCTTTTTTTATGCCACTAAATAATTTCAAAATATATTTATTTATTTATTTATTTATTTACATAAATACAGTGCAATGCAGTAAATATAAAAATATATCACTTACGTATACAAACAATACAAACACTATTACCTACTGTTAACTTATTAAAATATCTTTAATTAAGAAACATATCACATATCAATAATATCGCAACAGATATTTCAGTTTCTTTACGACGAAGTTGAAACATCCACAGTTGATCTCTCTTCGTCATCATTCTCGTTCACAATTTGGTTGTAATTTTCAGTCGTTGTAACGTTTCTCACCAGAATAATTCCTCTGAAAAATTTTAGAAAATTAATTTATCACACTTTATAACAAACGCACATTGCTAACAAGATTTCAACGATATAAACGCCAGCAGCTACGAAATTAAAAATCCCTGCATCAGTCGAAATCGTAGCATTGTAAATAGCAGTAAATATCGGGGATCCCCCCATTCCGATCAAAGATTCCGAAGCGACAATCAACGCAAAAACTTTCCCGATTTCTTCATTTGGCACTATTTTGGATACCAACGATCGAACCATCGGACTCAAAACTCCACCCAAGGCACGCGAAAAAGCAGCTAAAACATTATTTGAAGTGCAAAATCTTATTTTGTCAATTATTACCAGCATAAATCTGCCAACTGTATATAGCTAGACCCATAACAACGGCCCCAATAAACATTGAAATAAAACCAATCACAATCATTATAGTTTCTGGAATTTTTAACAACTTGTGTAACAAATAAATTCCGACAGCAGTGCCCAAAACCCAGGTCAAGCTATGAGCAGCACTGAATAGGGTGTATTGTTCTAAAGACCAGTGAAACTTTTCTCTTAAAAATAGGAAAATCAAAGCTCCGTCTCCATTTATTACAAGAATAAAAATTGTCAACATTAGGACACAAGAGAGGACAACACAGCGGTCGTAATTTCTTCGTTTTTTGAATGTAGTTTTGACCAAATCTGTGACATTTTCGAATTGAAACAGGCCTTTGAGACGACCCTGGAATTAAAGTAGAAGGTCTATAAAACAACTGGTTTTTGACTAACCTCTGATTCGGGTGTTGTAATAGATTCCGGTATAAAAAATATTGTAAACAATAAATTGAGCATACAGAACGCTGATGATATTAGGAAAACAGTGGGGTAGTTAGTGGCTTCAAAGACGTAGGAACTTGAAACATTTCCTAGGAATATTCCTAGAGCTAGAAGAGCCTCAAAAACGCCCATTCTCATTCCGCGGTTGCTCTCGTTGGTGACATCAGTGATGTAGCATAGAAGCACAGTGAGATATGAAGAGAGTCCTCCAGTTGCAAGTACAGGAATAGAGCACAGAAGGAAGTACCAAGGAGATAAGTTTTCCAAAACGGCAAGAAGGGCAAGGAGCATATATGATACAACATATCCTAAAAATAATAATTTGGAAGGGTCAGATCTTGTATTATTATAATAACCTAACACTGGAATAATAAGAACTGGTCTTCGACCAAATCGGTCTGACCAAGGACCTATGACTAAACAGGTCACTGCTGAAACTCCTCCATCTAGTAATGAGCCAACCATATTCATTAAAGCCACGTAAGGTTCAACAATTTTTTCTAATTTGGCCGTATTGTTGTCGGGGTGTTTGCTTCCAAGTAAGGCACATTCTGATTTGTTGTAATCCAATGTGACATAGCAGGTTCGAAAGATGACGAGGTTGGTCTTAATTGAATCTGCAATTGGACTAACTGAAGGAAAATGTGTCTGAAATTATTGGGGGCTTACCAGAAAGAAGAAAAGCAAAAAATATGAGGATTAAAGGCACTTCTATGTGAATTTTTGTGTTTCCGATTATGCATTCTGGCATCTTGGATTTCAATCGTTTAGTGGATGTAACGTATCATCTATAAATAGGTACACATTTGATACAAAACAATTTTTCGAAAATAAAATTTTAATCAAAGCAAATTAAATATGTACCTATCCTATATTGAAAAAAAACCAAATGCTATAAGGTCGTATCAAGTTGGGGCTCAGACTGTTTGACCCAGAAATAAATGCAGAATAACAATTTTAACGTTTTTTAATACTCTTAAAAAAATTAAAAATGCATCTAGTGTGTATTTTGATTTAAATAATTATAAAGTTATTCAACTTTTGGATAATATTATAAAATTGTGGTTTCCTCTGCGATTACTGAGTCTGATATTTCAGATAGAAAAATAATGTGAATTTGTAGAAATAAACAAAATTCATTGTTCATTAGATATTATTTCAGAAACCAATAAATAAGAAATATGTCTATATAAACTTTAAATTTCATGCAATTTTAAATTCTCAAGAATATAAATTATCAAATATATAAAAAACTTAAAAACCTCATCATAAGCTTTATTATTAAGCAGGTTGCATAAAAAGTTAAAATTAATTAATACGCTGCGCACAAAAAGTTTAAATTTATTAGTAGTTTTAATGACAAATAAAAAAAATAGCAACTGTGACATCAACATTATTTATTCCATAAAGCTACGAAAATTAACAAAGTTTTTATAAACAACTTTTTGTGGGCAGCGTATACATACATACAGGATGTTTCAGAACTCACGTGCCAAAGAAAAATGCCAAGTAAGGAACATGGAAAAAATGTTTTAAAAAATCTATCTATGTAGAACAATATCGAGATTATGGGGAGTTTAAATTTTGCAGATTGACTCTATTTATTTCTTTGGAAAAATTATTGTACATGTTTTAGTAGAGGAAACATAGAAATTATAGGTAGGTATCCTGAATTGTAACAATGATTTTAACGTTATTTGTGGTTTTTATTGGCAGAGTTTTTGTGCCTTTACTATATAATTATGAACAAACGTGAAACACCCTATATAGATTGTTAAATTAAAATTCTACAAGTTTTAATACTTTAAACAGTTTTAAAGAGTTAAAGTAATTAAAAATATATTAATTTAAAAAAGTATTGTTCACTTAACACTTATTATCTCTTGATACAATACATATTTCAAGGACGTTACTGTGCAGTTTTAATTTTGTTACAGTTTTTATAGTAATTTAATTAATGACATTGTAATACTTACTTACCTAATTGTAAAAGTAATTAAAAAGTAGATTAAGTACCTACTATACTAAAGACTCCATCGGAAAAAAAATATCAGAATAAAACTATTTCTATTCAAACCAATTAGTAAACACAAAGAACTGACAGAGTCATAATAATAATAGCAAAATTTTCTAACCTTGTCTGTGTAAAAAAATTAAAAATCAGATGCGCAAACGCGTTATCTTATTACGTTTGCTCGTATTATGTAATCTCTGTTTTGTATTGAGGGTGGTCTACCTTCTTTCGAGTAAAATTATAACTCATTTTTCGAGTATGTATTGTACATACATACTCTACCTGCACTAGTATTTTAACGATTAACACTTGAAACTGTTATCACATTGGACAATTTGATGCATTAATCTAATTATTGCATCAGAATTTAAATTAAAGTCTTCCTTAATTGATAACATTGTATATAAATTTCAAGGATCCAAGACTTGGTTTCTGGTTCATCTGGTTTTCTTTAAATACTTTTTTTTCAATTAAAATTTAAAAAAGACCAGCAAAAGTAGAAAAACGTGTTAACATCTGTTAAAGTGTTCAAAAAAAATGGTTGTTATAATAATACGGAGTATACGGACAAGTGAATACAAGCCTCCAAAATTAACCGGAAATCCTTCAAAGTGAGTTTCCTGATTTTAATGAATTTTAAATTTTCAGATTTTTGAAGAGACATATTTATTATAAAAACGACAATAGAATTATTGATTTTCATTTCATAAAAACTAGATAAAGAGCAATTTATTTATTTATTTATTTATTTATTTATTTATTTATTTATTTATTTATTTACCCCGTTTTAGCTATTATTATCTTACTTAGTCTTCAGATTTAATAATTATAATAATATACTCATACATAATTGCGAGTACCTATAATAGTTATCGGAGACAGAAGACCGTGGCGTTTTCGATCCAACAAAACGAGCTATTTGTAACAAACAATGTGTAACTTACCCTTCTCTCCCCTATAATCACAAATATCCACTTACTTGTTATCAAAAAATTAAATCAGAACCTATGTCCAGTATCAAAAAATTTCAAATGATTATAGGTAGTGTAGCTAGTTCCAACATAAAATCAATAGTCTTTAAGTCTCTCTCTGTGAATTCTAACTAAAAATGATCAAATTTCCCAAAGTTAAACCCTATTTTACCAGTCATCACGACACCCTACACAATATTTACACCTCAATGAAGCCTATCTATGGCATTTGCAAGCTAATTGGTTTGAATACGATTCGAATAGGACGCAAGGGTGAATTAAAACAGCAAAAATCTGATTACTTTTATTTCAGTTTTTATATCATTTTGTACACACTTTTGAGTGTTTATTCACTTTTTCAAATTGCAACCAACGAGAATAATGAACTGGTGATCAGCAAACACCTGGTTTTTGTCGAGTGTTTTGTAATGATGGCCCTTACTTTAATTGTTACTCTTTTCACGTTTCTGGTTCGAGGCACTTTGATTAAGTCTTTTGATATGTTATCACACGTGGATGTTTCTTTTATTAAGGCTGGTTTCCGATTGGAGTACAAGCAGCTTTTGAAAAAAAGTTACCTAATTATGAGCTTTGTACTTTTTTCTTTATTGGCTCGTGTCCCTTTGATGCTAATGACAATTTCAGCCGATTTCATCCAACAAATTATGCTATTCATCTCAGCTTTGATTAAAGCTTTCTCAAAATACCAATTTGTGGTCTTTGTTGTACAACTTCAACACCGTTTTGGTAAAATTAACAGTATCATGCGATCCTTTTATATTGACAACAACCAAAATGATAAAACTCCACCAATTTCTGATCATTTGTACTTCTTGTGCCGACTTCATTATAAACTAACCAGTGTTTTGCAAAAAATCAATTCTGCATTCGCAGTGCAATTATTAGTCTCCATTGCTGTTTCTCTTTTTAACGTACTTTTTCAAGCTTACTATTTGTATTATGTGGCCACGGGTAAAGCTTCTTTTGTCACTGTACCAATGATAGTGTGTCCCGTTGTTTGGTTGATGGATGAAGTCGTCGAAATTTACCTCTTGGTGCATGCCTGTGCAAGCACCTGCGAATATGCAAATGATACTCCGACTATCTTACACGAATTGAGAAACAGCTACTTCAACATGGACTTAGAAAACAATGTAATGTTTATTTTCTAATATTAGAGTTTGTAAAGTAATTACATCTTTTGTAGATTCAAAGTTATTCATTGCAGTTGTTGCACCAGAAGGTGCAGTTCTCGGTGTTGGGTTTTTTCGTCGTGGATTATACGTTGGTTTACTCGGTATGTTTAATTAAAGACTCATTTTTTGTAAATATAGTTTCCGTTCCAGATTGTTGGAGCTGTTACAACGTATTTGGTCATTTTTATACAATTTGACCAATCTTCAAACAGTCAGAATTCCTATGTTGTCACAAACAATAACACTAACCCAATTAATTAAAAGCGGACTAAATTTATTAACAAAACTAGTAAATCAAATAAAATAACAATTCGCATTATCATATTTTAAATGAAAAAACAAATAGTTATCATATGCTACAATTCTCCAAAAAGTGATAAACTGTTTCTCCTAGATCTAGTTCCGTTTTTGTGGGGAAAAATACTTTTGGGACTAAAAGTAACAAAAGTATTTTTACCTCCAAAAAGTTAACATCAAATCTATATAGCCTTAAAATTGCCAGGTAGAATAAGTTAGAAGAAGATAGTATTTCTTTTCGTTCAAAAAAATAGTCGCTTTTGTCGCTTTCTTATTTAAAATGTTATTATAAATGGAGATTTTTGATGGTCGCAAGTATTGAAAACTCATGTTTTCCAATAGTTATCTAATTTAATTTGATATTTGACGGCTACATTGGTTAGCTAGTTTGTAGTTCAGATAATTCGTGAGAATATTCTAATTCAATTTGAACAAATAGATATTTGAAATTGAGATGTAGATGTTAATAAAGTAGATCCAGAATTATTTGAAAACAGTCAAGTACTTTTATTGCTCTTACAGCGAGACGTAAATACCCTTATTAGGTAACATTCAAAAAAATGTCGACTCTGCGAAGGGTTTAGAAAACGTTATTGAATGACGCACTGTATTGTTTGTTATAAGATAAGAGATTTAAACAAATCTAAGATCATGATGATTAAACAAAAAACAATTTTTAAAATAGGAACTTATGGAATGATATTAAAAAATTAAATTGAGCATGAATACATGAAACATGAATAATTTGACTACAATTATTATTGATAAATATTAGTCACGACGAAAATAAGAACTAAATACACATATCAAGTTAGAAAAAATCTATTTTAATAATTTTATTTTGTAATAGCATACATAATTAACAACTTCATGTTAACTTCTGTACTTAGCAACAAATAATAAGAATTCATATTTTAGCTAGAAACAGACTACCTACTGCAACGAATAAAATAGTTTGTAAATTTTATTATTGTGGTAAAAAACGCCTGAATTGATTGTTTAAATCTAATACACAGTTAGGACGAATGCTTTTTATATTGTTTCAGTTAAAAAATAAAAGATGTTTCTCTTAAAAAGCAGACAAAATTATTTATTTACCTACTTGACCTTATTTTTTTTATTTACATGTTTGCTAATAAAACTTCTAATATTGGGATTTTACGTGCATAATGAACTTCAAAAGTTACTTAATCTTTCGATTGTGCAAAATTACATAATCTTTGGTAGCACACTACAAACTAGATTTTTTCGAGATGGAACATTTGGATGTTAAACCTTTTTTATCAATTTAATTCATCGAGTTGATTGTCTGAAGCCATGACACCTTTCATGTACGGTCATAACACCTCAATTATTTTCTTGGAATCTTTATGACCAACCTTGGTCTCTATTAAATTACATAATTACGTATGTCTGCACTGTGCGTCAATGAGGTCTTTGAATAAAAAACAGCAAATTTCAAATTTCGTCAATCATTTATTCGAACACATTGTCTTAAAATACATCATTCTTAATTCATCAATAAGTACAATAAGTATATCACGAGATCCCTTCATCGTGATACACTGTTCCCAGAACAATATTAATTACAAATACAAACTTATCAACAAATTATTAACAATACGGTAATTCTCATATGACTGCTAAAATCAATAGCACATACCGTGACCGTATCTCCGGTATAACTTGGGTATAATTTCATTTTTTTAACCTTTGATCACAATTAAGATCACTTGTTCATTTTTGCTCAATCACCCCGGGAGTTCCAAGACAGGTCTTGGAAATTCCTCAATGGTGCACTCGTAAAAGTCTGTCAATTCTTGTTCTGACGGCGAAAGAGGGGGATCCTGTCGTCCCTCCATGTCTTTGGTTATAACAGCGCAGGGACATTCCATTCGTGACCCCAATCCGCAATATTGTGCTAGTTTTTCACTACTATCAACCTGTAATAACCAGCACAAATTAGTATTCATACTTGTTACCACCTCAAGGGTATTTACCTGAATGACAGGGATATAATTCTCGAAGCAGAAAGCCTGAAGTAGGACAGTCTGCATGTGAGTGGTAGCATCCCCAGGTCTGGTTTGAGGAAGAACGCAGAGAAGGACATCCTCCAAAGAGTTCTCCAGACAGGAGATGGCTGGAAGGAGGCCACAGATCAATCGACCCTCTGTTCTAGCCTCAGTCAGGACACCCTGAAGGGCCCTTCCAAGTTTATGTCTGCAAGAAAAATCAAACTTGGGTTGTAGATCCATGTCACAATTTTCACTCAACAATTGCAAACAAGCAATTGAAATGTCAATAGTACCTGTTGATCATTTTGCATTTATCCACGTTTTTCAATTTGAGGATACACATGTTTGTTCAATTTCTTGAGCTTTTCACTATCAAATTCACTTTTGAACACTGATCACTCCGTAATCCTGAATGGAACAGTATTTCGACACCGTTTTCAAAACGTTGTGTAATAGTTAAACTTTTGGCTCTCACATGTACCAAACAACACCAGTTTTTGCTTTGCAATGACGTAAAATGCGCCGGTTTGCCTTTTATACCTGCGCCAGAGCCGCGCAAAGTGGGGGATAAAAGGAACTCGAGATGTGAGTTTCGAGGAATCCCCAGCTCCAATATTTGATTACTCATTCTGAAAGTACGCTAGATTTTTTCAATTACGAAAGATAAGTGGATATTCCGCCGGAATTGCAGGGAATTTACTGATTGTGATCCGGTGAAATGAGAGCATCCTGAAGGCAAGGCCGAAGAGACTTTGGCCAGGTGTTCAAGGGTGATTTTAGCCATTCATGGAAAGAACGGTCAATGTGTTTCGTTAGAATTCAAATTCAAAGAGTATTGGCAGTTGCGAGGTTTCAACGGAACTTGTATAAACTCGTTTTTGCTTCACATAATAAACAATGGTTTGTGCATTTCGTGGCAGGTTGAAACACGTTATTTGAACGCACTTCATTAATCCAGCGTGTAACAAGTCTCAACCTGATAACACCTTTTATGGATATTGACAAAAATGTTTTCAAAGTAAACCAATATTGGGATTATTTGTTTTGATTCGATGAAAAGCAATGGCACTTAATTTGTTAGATAAGAAGTAATCGTTACTATGAAATGTTTTTTAAATGAATATTATGATTGTGAATTGCGTTTTTCCTTATAAAGTAAAAATGATAAAAATGTTTTTTTATCAATATGTCTGGCATTTTAACGTGTTTTGATTCACTATAAATGTTCCGTGACAGGAATCAATTTGTACTGGAAATAGGATTTCGGATTCTGCAAACTTAGATCAATATTTCCGGTTATGAGGGATTAACGTCATTTAGTACGAAATTTTAAACTTTGACAGGATTCCGGGAGTTACAGGTGGGTGAATTTGGTCAAGGTTTTATTACATTGCAGTCTCTGATTAAATAACTGCTTTCAGTGTAGTGATAAGCCTTGATCCCGTGTATTTAAAGCGTGATTTCGATGACTGTCGAAATTGGGAATTTATTTTCGTATTTTTGTAATCATGAATTGCAGGAGAAATTTTTGCCAAACATTTTTACGGTAATAAACACATTATGGGATTAGAGCAGAAGTTTTATTGTTATCATTGTTTAGCAATTCCAGAAATCACAAGCTACTGTTTGTTCCGATTAAATACATTTTGTGTTTTGTGCAAAACAACAATACTAGCAAGGCGGAAATTTGACTGTTTGCGCTCTTATTGATTATCAAAATTCCCCAAACATTCTCTCCGGAATGAAATGGAACGTGCGTAAAAGCACTAACTGCATGTGTGGTGAAACTCGGATTTATTACATAATGCAGATTAACATTTACGTTTGCGTCAATGACTTTTTTTTTACTAACGCGATTAAAATTTCGTGTAGTAGATGCTTGCATTGATTATTTTTCATAGAATTTGTCAAAAAACAATTTCTCTAATTCCACTTACTTATTGTATTTGATTATTAAGTGATCGTAAACATTGGAAAAAATGAAGTTCTCTATTAAATAATAATGTTATACAATTATTATCGAGAAGACGACAAATTCTTCAACCTTTAACCTATGGAATCGCTCAATGGCTTCAAGGAAAATACTAGAGTAGGTACATAATTAAATATTCATTGCCAGCTGAAGGCGGGTATTTGTTATTTATCTACGTTATTTTACGTTCGGGGGAATTTCAAAACAATCGAAAATGGGAAATTTTACTTTATGAAATGGAACGAATAATAAACGACTGTTGATTTGCTGGAATTGGTTCTTTCCCCTCACACTCTTATTATGCGGGAATGCAAATGCATATCAGAGTGGGTTTTTTGAACGTGTCTTGTATTTACCACAGCAACCTACCGATAATAATACCGATAACACCGATAATAATAATTGCTAATTGGAGTATTCCCTAATTAAAATTAGTTGAGTCTGAATGTCTACAATAAATTTATTATTATTATTTCTACATACACTTGTTGTGTTTTTGTAAGGAAATTTTAAATTAGATGGAAACTTTTGTTATTATTGCGTTCAGTGATTCATTTATAATTACCTAAAATCAAGGTTATTAACCCATTTATTGTTAGAAATGTTATGTAGAAGTATTGTACAATACAATAATATAACAAACTGAAATTTTAATAATATAAAAATTATAAGAAATATATAAATTTTGTAGATCTGGTATGTATATGAAAGTTTTGAATTAAGTACCTACTTATATTCGTATATCGATGTTGTTTTTCAATAATTGTATAGAAAATATGAAAATAATAAACCTAGAAATTACAGCTTCCTGAAAGCTTGTTATACCCCGTACTAAAAAATGTAGTTTTCCCTAAACAATATAAATGGTAACAGGATTGTCGATCGATATCCTTCTACTAACTCCGTCTCAGGTGTTTCTCCTAATCTAATTAAATCTTTCCACCTAGAATTTAAAACGCAAACAAAACAGCAATCTCTTTATCTAATTTTCAGAAACACAGGAACAGAAACTCGTCCTGAAATCCCCATCAGAAATCATATAATTTTGTGCGGGTTGAAAACAATCAATTTTTTTTAGAGCAACACGTTTGTTGTTGTTATATGTATATGCAGGTAACATACGACAGGTCAATGATACTAAAGTTGAGTGTTACTGATAAGTTTTGTATGACGTAAACAAATACTTTTAACGCTCGTCGTTCGTTATATTGTAATTGTATCACTTGTCATGTGTTGTAGATTTTATGTTAAAACTAAAACAAGTATTGGGAACAGGAAAGACGTCAATCGCGTTCCGTTTGCAGAAAGTGAATGTGTTAAATATTCATTGCGAAACAGAAATCTCATTTAAACATTTAACAAAAGGTACAAACTGAATTTCTGAGACATCATTATGTTTAACTAACCAGTATTGCAGACAATTAATTTCATCAGTATTGGAACATAGTGTTTTCATTATCGATTTTTTTATCTTCGTTAACTCCATTCTCAACATTGAGCATAATACATATACAATATACGAACAATAATGGACATATTCAAAAAAATAAACTTTATTGTAAGTAGGTAGGTATATATAAAATAAAAGTTATTGATTTAGAACAAAGTAATATTTATTCTTCCAGTTTCCTCTTCTTTGGGCTTTTAACTATCGCCACATAGTCCTCCAGCCTCACCACTTTACCCCCACTTACTACCCTCAAATTCCCAGACCTGACATTGGGATTAATAAACGGATTATGAAGTTCCGTGATCTGTGTTGACGAAGCCGCTGCTGAATCACCACTACTTCCCAACTTTCCAATCCAAAATTCGTTTCCTGGCAAAGCATTTCCATCCCAGGCATACGAGACAACGAGCAATTTCCCTTCATCTTGTCCTGTTAGTTTAGTGTGAGGTTCTCTTTTGCAAATATGAATCCTGATTCCTTTCAAGGGATGTCCTTCAATAGGAATGATATCCCCGTGTTTGTAACTCAAACAAGCATTATGTTGGATGTACGCAAAACAGATATCACTGACACTGTGGAGATGCTTCCCTAGAGCAACAATTCGCTGGCCACAAGAATCCATGAAAAGTTTGTTTTGACACGGGTGCTTTTTCCATACACCGAGACCAATGCCAACGACGTGAATGTAAGCCGTAGTATTTTTCGCGAAAGCTCGTTGGTTGGCTTCAGTAAATAGGGTGTCCATTGTGAAAATAAGACGTTTGTGGTAGAGGAGATTGTCCAAAAGTTCGCCATTTTTTAACACAGTGTAGCGACTTGAGTGGTTTTTTTTCTTCTCCAGTATTTCTCCATATTCCAAGCATTCTTCACCGTACAGTTTAGCAAAAAGATGATGAATTGTTGGAGTGTCCGTTTTTCCATAGCCTTTACTTTTGGTGTTTTGGGATTCAGTGATGACCAATTCCTGGTATTCCATCACCTCGTCTTTTACCAATCTTGGGCCTATTATCCCCATGATGATTCCTTCGTCTTGAATTCCACTTCTGTTTGTTTCATATTTGGCCATGTTTTTGCGGTCCCCAACATTGACATAATAAGTGAAAGAACTGACTGATAAAAAAGCCGAAAGTTTTATTTCCTCATAACTCAGACAGTTTTTCAAAACTAGAGGTTCTTTCTCCGTCAAAGTGCCGATCTTTTCCCAATTGCCTCTTCCTTTTTTCCCGTTAAGGAGAGTGTAACTGTCTTGTTTACCCATAAATGTTGCAGCACGTTTTGTCAATAATCTATCAACGAACTGTAAGAGATTTATATTGTTGTAGAAGACTCTTTCTAAAGAATTTCCATTCTTCCGTTTATGAAGAATGAATTGAACATAGAACTGAAAAATATTCTCGTGTAAAATGGGGTAGGCAGAATTTATGTTTCTTTCAAGGATGTTTTTATCCACATTTGTTTGTAAAGTTTTACATCTGTTTGAATCAACAGGGAATTTGAGGGCAAAGTTGTCACTTTTTTCTAATAATGTCGATAATGTTGTGGAGTTTTGTTTTGCAGTTTCAGACATTAAAAGTGACTTTTCTTCTTCCGACCATTCTGGAGTTCGTGGTGACCATGTATTTGACATTATGGGACCTGCAAACAATTTCATACATATTAACCGTTGTAATATTTTGATAAAATTTCAGCCAAATTCCCAATGCAAGTTTTTATTCATAAAGTTTTGCGTGAAATGATTTTTGGAAACTAATCTTAAAAAAATAAAAAAATGCACATTTAAAATATTGTTACATTCATTTACTTTAGTTTTTTAAGTAAAAAAAAAGATTACATTAGATTTCACAATAGTTAAAAATAGGTTATTTTTAGCACAAAAGTATTTTCATTATTATACAAATCTTATTAAATTAATTTAAATCAAACTTACTGATGTTTTAAACTAAATGAAAGAGATGTCTGCTTGCACCACACTTTTTTTAGTTGCGAGTAGTTTGAGTGGTGTTGATGGTGTATACGTGTGTGCGCAATTTTACAGGTTTAAATGTGGATCTGGAAAATCCAATATCGCGAAGTGAATAATCTGAGAGTATTGTTGGTGGTCTATCTACATAACGCTGAATAAAAATTAATTTCTGGGAATCGGGGACATAAAGATTGTGGCATTGACATTACAATACTCTGCAACTAGGTATATTGTAGAAAAATAATAATATTTAACTGACAAATACAGTGAGGTTTCATTCAATTTGATGCAAAAACTGAAAACATAAGTAATATTTTTTTGATATGTATAAGTATAGGTACTCGTACATCCACAAAAAGTGTGTTATGTACTGCTATAATGTATAGATATTAAATAATATTATACTTTTTCTTTGCTAATGAAATAACCTTAGTGAACTGTGTGTTATCCATTTAGTTAGTTAATTGCTTAAAACAGTTAAAATTTTGATTTGTCTTGATAGATACAAACACTACAAATTTAAAAAGGCCGAAATCCTTTCAAATTTTAGCTTTTTTTTAATATACTTTTAAAACAGGACAAAGTCTTTAAATTTTTATCTTTTTAAGTAGGACAAAATCCTTGAAATTTTAATTTTTAAAACATATTTTAATAGTTATAAAATCGTTAGCGTTATTAATTGCTATCAAACGTCAGTTTAACTGTTCATGTGACTAAATTAAACCAACCAGAAAACCAGATGCTCAAATTCATGGGCTAATCGCACATTAACATTTAACAACGAATTAATTTTTAATTCGCCTTCTATGAACTAACCCTATTAGTAATAAATAAAAGATTAATCAATCATTTCTGGGGAAAGAATTCAATATTATTGTAAATTCAAACAAATTATGTTACAAAAATTGTGGAATATCTACTCGAGCAAACTTAATCTTCCTTCCAGTTATTTAATTTCCTTTTTTACCTAGTTATTATGAAGTTTCTATTTGAAATTTTTTCTGAATTGATTTGATAGATGGGTACTGTATTTATCTATGAATAAATTACGTACCTCGTGGGTTTTGACTGTTTTATTTTCATTTAAGTAGGAGCTGGTCCACTTATAGACTACTAAACATAACAAATATTATTCTAGAGTCAAATTTACAAATGCAAAACTTTAGATTTCGTCACTCCCGTCCTTGAAGCGACAAAAATCATTATCCAAATTACCACCCAATATAAATAATTGCCAGTATTAGAAACTAGGATTTCTTAATCGCATTCCAAAAGCTGCCCAATACATATTAATTTCCTCTTCCTTAAAATTTCATTGATTCTTAACCGAATTTCCGAACCTCTTATCCCCACTTGTTATTTTGTAATTGTTTAATCGTAGTGGACCTCACACTCCTCTCAGCTCAACAGGTGAGGTGAACCCCTCTCCACGTCGATATCACCTTCTTCAAGTAAAATTTCTCGATACAACTAGTACCGACTTAGAAAGTGTTTGAATCGTACTTGCGCGGAAAGACAGCGCGTTGTGGTGACTTCAACGAGTGGTCTAGTGGGATTTTCTTGTTACTGCGGCAGGTATGTGTGCTCTTTCGCCCAAAATTTTGCCACCAACACCGATTTGACCCTTATTTCGGGGATGACGCACATGGCGAATAACACGGAGGAATGTAGATTCAGAGTTTGAGTTACCTCCATTGACCAGTTGACCTTCGCCGGTTAATATTGGACCGAGTCACCTACCTTCAAAAGACCTCGTCATTCCGATGAAGATTTATTGCATATTTGCGCTTCAATTGCGCAATTTCGAGTAAACAATTTGTTAAAAGAGAGAAAGTATCGCGGATTGCGAAGATGCTGAACTCGTGGCGCAATTTTGGACCACCTATATCGAATTTTTCAAAAACAATCAGTGTGTGTATAGTCCACTTTTTTTCTGCAAAGAGAAATGCGTAATCGCCGAAGCGTTGCCAACGTAATACTTTATGTTGTTATCTCCAAATGCAGGAATTTACTTCCTTTCCTAATTGTTATACAAAGTTGAAATCAGGTACATATTAATCTGATTTTTTCATCAACAAGCTCCATTTTTTTTTAAGTTTTGTGCTAATTCGAAAAATCTCGGGCAAATTACAACCCAACACCATTCAGGCAGTGATAAGATCAGGATTCACAACAATTAGATACATTCTTGCAGTTTTCACTCAATCTTCATTGTTCCATTGAAACCATTCATGATATTGCACCGATCACTTATTCTTACCTACTTTTAATTTCTTCTGAATCTCGGGATTGCATAGCTTTGGGTCAGAGAGCATTGCACACGACTTTTAACGTCTTACTGATTGTTGTTTATTCATTAAACATTCATGGTTTTTCTCTTTAAACCACAGGAAGTGTCTGTTGTATCAGTCTACGGTATCTCAACCTTACACACACATATCTTACTCTTCATTCATGAGAATTCGCCGTAAACATTATCGGATGAATAATTTAGAAAAGTATATGAGAAAGTGTGTAATTTCTAATTAATCTCGTGTAGTGTCGGAAACAAAAATTTAGTTTTAATAGGGTTATTAACCGTTGCAAATTTTTTAATCAGTCGTGTAGAGAAATTTCAGCGAGAAATTCCACCATGAAGTACTTAATATATGACAGGATTTTGACTTAACGGTATTTGAGAGGAGCCGCACATCGCAATTAGCTTTATGTACCGACTGTTAACGATGATAATTGCTGGGTAATTAGTCCGTTTTTGAATTATCTTGTGCAAAATATTAGTTTTCTACGTGAGACAGAATGAAGAATGCACACCACAAATCACCGCTTCTGGTATAATGCATCTGCATTACAATGTTCAAATTCACTCAAGTGAATCGAAACCTGGCAAAAAGTATATTGTTTAAGACACTTACTGAATATACAGAAAATTGTAAAACTGTACTTTTTTATACTGTTTCTGATTATAGCAACATTTATTACACTGTTCTACAAAACACTATTCAGTGATTCACTAATTTGTTGCTTGTTGATTTTTATCACATTTAGCATTGTTTTAATGTTTATTATTGTTTTCAAATTTTGTACAAATGAATTTGATGGAGTGTTGGAACATTTCATTATTATTCTTGGGTTAACTATTGAGGTGTTAATTTTTATTTTAAATAAAGAATCTTCAACAAAGTGCGCTTTTAAGAATGTTGTGTTAAAGATATCACAGAAAATGAAAGTTTTTCACATATAGTTGTCAACGTAGTACAAGCCAGTGATCATAATAGGATATTGCTTCTTCCTTTGGATATTCTCACCAATTAAGTGAATACTAGTTCGTCATACGTTTAAACACTTTCACATATTTATGCTAAATTTGGTTATTGTTTAAGCTACAATTTAATTGTTTCTGGTGATAAATGCGAGTGGAATATTAGAAAATTATGCTTGGCAAAATTACAGAATATATTCATTGTTGAATTTTAATTGTAAATGTGTTTCGAGCAACTAAAGGAAATTTGTGAAATCGGCTCCCTTTTCCTTGTGTGGATCCTGTCATTGTCATTTACTTTTTACCATAATCAAAACTGTGAAAAAATTCAATTAAAAATTATGTGAAGTCATCGAAATCTTCTTTTTTGATGATTTGATGATGTCAAGATGTATGTACTTAAGATTATAAAACTCTGATGTCATTCGGCTTTGGAAGAACCGCATTCTTTTAATTTACCATTCCATTTTTTTATTAAAATATGTTGTTTTTCCTTTAAATCATTTAATTACGTTATTAATTTATTCAAAACCGCAGTTTGAAAACTTGTCTATCAACAATTATATTACATATTTGTATTTTTTGCTCATAAACTTAATTAGTTGTGTTTGTGTATTATCAGATTACATAATTCTAAATTATTTCTTGATGTATAAAACAAATACCGTTAAGAAAACTCGATATTTTCTCAGTAATACCTTTTTCCAGAAGTAAGATTTTTAAATTAACTTCCAGGGGCCGGACAGCATTGCCCATATACACGAACATTTCTCGAAACTTCCGAGGTTTTAAAGTTCCATAATTACTTAGTAAATTTTGATTTATTGATTAGTTTTTATAGATTACTTCGAATAAAGATCTTGCTTCAAATATCTAACTAGCCACCGCAGCTTATTGATAAACTCTTTTTGGAATAAAGCGATAAAGCAACGATGATTTCGTAGAAAACCAAAGTGACAGTTTTGTTGTTTTCATTATTTTCGTTTTTATAACAACCTACTTATTATTGTTAGTGTTTATTTTCTTGTATTGTAGTTAATGTACTCATGATGCTAGAGAAAGTCAAAAAACGATTTTTTCAATTTCAATATTTATTCAGGATGCATTTCTACGAAAAATGTTTTTCCGTTAATTAAATTTGTGAAACTTAAGTTCCTTATTTCTTTCAAAAATTTGTGTTTTAAACATACAAGAGAAATGAAAAAATAACTTTTGATGTGTTTAGATTTTTTTCTTTATAACTACATGTTATAAAAACAAATTTTTGCATTTGAAGCTGACCTTCATATTTATTCATTGATTTTTGATCTTTCAAGAGTAAAATAAATGAAAAAGTACTAACTGAAAATATAACAGAAATATTCTATTCACACGTAGATATCTTATATGTAGGTATGTATGTATTGTCATTCAGTTTTGTCAAGGATAAAATTTATTGTCTCAGGTGTTTTACATTTTCTCATGAACAAGTTCAGTACATATTTAATATATTATTATTGTGTTGTTGTAGAAATACTGAAAATCAAAGACATATCATATAATAGATATACGCTGTTGCCATACGAAGATGGCTTTTACATGCCAATAAAATTTGCTGTGATTTTATTAGAGGTCAATAAACCGGCATTGACTTCTTGGTCGAACATTTGCTCATTTGTCAATAGATTCTCGTCAGCCTAAAGCTATAACATATTTGGAGACATTCCATTTTCATACATAGTTATAGTTATAGTTTTGCCATTTTTTTTACCTACTTTGCAGACGATCACTTAAAAAAATACTATTTTATTCATTTTGGCAGATATAGTTGAATGGCACCTGCTTGGGCACCTACAAATTCCTGCGCATTAACGGTACCTTTACCGCACCATCGCCATACCACAGATGTGAAATGGTTCTTTAACTCTATAACGTTTCAGCATTGATTCACGAGATATGAGATAATTCAGACGAAGAAGTCGAACTTCCGCATTACCAACCTCAACAATTTGCGCTCGCGCTCCTTGTAAAACAATGTGACTTTCACTCATACTTCTAGAATCTGAATTGTTTCAGTTTTTCAGATGTGTTCAAGCCGTGCCTAAAATATCTTCTAATGACAACATGAATTCCACAATTTATTAAGTTCAGGTTGCACTCGAAAAGCATTTAAAAACTGGTTTCTTGCTCGATAATCTTGATATACCCAAAGGTGAAAAATAAATCGGTGAAATGCATGCAAAGTTGTCGTACGAATATACACTCTACATAATGCAATAATTGACTACCTGCGACTTAATAAGGCTGTAAGCACTTCCGTTACTGCTAAATCTATACCTCGTACGCACATAAAACTTGATTTACTGCTCCTCCCATGTAAGGAGCGTTTCTTTTGTTGAACATTTCTGTTTTTAGTGAGAGTCGGTATGTGGTTATCTCGCAAAAGTGGAAATAACTTTTCTATTAATACGGCTTCAGGTTTGTTTCATTCATGACGTGGCATTTAAACGCTCCAAATACAAATCGCAAGAGAAAATTATTTATATCGACTCTCTAGACTTTGAAAAGTAAAATCAGACCTAGTAAAAAGTACACTTGATGTGTAGAAATCTCATTTTTTCCAAAAAGGATCGCGAGCTTTCGAGTGAATTTTCCCATTTACAAAGATTCTTCCATTTAATTTTATGTTAAACTAACTAACAATAAATATGATAGCTTACACAAGACAAATTGGTAGCATTGTAGGAAGTAGGTATGGCATTGGGTGAAAAAAATTCGAGGTTGTGATGTCTAGTCGGGTGGAAATGACAAAAACTACGATTTTCAATAGTAATATTACAAACAATTTTGACGCTTAAAAAATATTTCCACTGGAAGAAATATTATTTATTGCAATGAAGAAGTTTTCTAAAACGTTTAAATACTCCCATTATTTAGTAAAAATTACATTGAAAGATGATTTGCAAACTACTGTTTTAATAATAGCTCTAAATAATAGCTATTTATGCAACAAGTTGCAAAATGAGCGTGTTTTTCACTAAACGTGAAGATTTGTGCAAAAAACAGCCATTTTGCATCGTGTTTCAAACAATATTTTTTTCCAATTACCTAGGTTGTGAAAAACATAGGCATCAAATTCGAATTTTAAATCTGTGATTCGTTGCGTTGCTATGAAAATAGTGTTATTTTTAGCCTATTTTAACACTGGTGATAAAATAATGTCATATTTTATATCTAGTGATAAAATTAAAACATTTGACAACTAAAATGACATCACAGTGGTTGCTTTTCACAACCAAATTAAAAAAAAAATATTACCAGCTGTTAAGAAGTTTTGCTCGTGTTATTGAAAAATTAAAGTTTGGATAGAATATGCTATTCTAATAAAAGACTTGCATAGGTACTATACTTTTTCTACGACTTAACTTTAGAAACAGTTTGAACCAAAAATTTGTATTTGTCAAGATAGTGTTACTTGTGACAATTCGAACACTACATAGTGTAAGAATATTTTTGCACAGTTTTAAAGAATATGAATATTTCTACAAAAAAGTTATAGAATTTTTTTATTATAAATCCTAGTCAATAAGTAAAAAAATGACAGATAAAAAAGCAGTAACTTCTCAAATTACAGACACAATAAGTTGGTTATTTTCACGTTAGGATAAAAACGGACAAACATTTAATGCGAGTATTAAAAGCAATGACATGTTAAACATGTGTTACATTGACACCTTTCCTCATATCTTACTTCCAATTCGTAAAAATTTTACCATTTCCTTGAAATATTCCGTCCACTATGTAAATTAGTTTAACGACGTAAAATCAGATAATTCGACCAATACGAAACGTTATCGTCATGAGATCACTATTCGTAATTAGTCGAAAATCCCCTTCAAAAAATATGTTCCTTGATTTCTGGCTTTTACCAAATTTTCCGAATTTTCGGCGCACCTATCCACTTTTCCAAGGAAGTTCTTGGTCTTCCCCCATCCCAAACCCAACAAGTCACCAATTCCGTCACGTCCCGGTCCTCGAGGCGGAACTTTCGTACAAGAAGAGAAATCGCGGTCGGCCGCCTTCCGGCGCTCCTCCACATGAAAATGCATGTAAGGTGCTGATGATCAGTCCCCCAGCAATTATCTAACGCGACCCTGATGGAATCTGGTGACGAAACATCTCACGCATGTACAAGATAAAAGTACACAGCGTGTCATTATGAAATGAACTTTCGCTACCCGTCGCCGCCTTTTCAGTCAACTTGCTGGCCCAGATGTTGTAAATGACGGTAACAGTTTCAAGTTTTCAATGCTCAAACTCGACAATGACGAGATGATGTCTAAAGACGAGAAAAATCCTGCCACCTGTGAGAGTAACGTCACAAATTGGTGCTCTCACAGCATTGCGACACTTCCAGATTTTCCAACTGTCCTGCATAATTGGTCGTTACGCAAATCGGGTCGCTTTTAATGAATGAATTATGAGAAATTATTTTTAATTAGATTAATCAGCGACACGAATTTCCAAGCAAAGTCAAGAAACTCGCAATTGATTTAAATTGTGGCAATCGCATTTAATTCGATCCGCTCTACCTCGTCTCTATCTGTTACAATCGAAATTCTTGAGTTGGAAAATCGGCAAAAAGCCAATAACATGTATCAAAGAACACCTAAGCAGTAGAAAATCGCCAAGTTGCGAAACCCCTTGCATAAGATACTTTAGACAATTAATTGGAAATCTTTTGCTATTCCTCTTGCTAAACAATGAACACACCCAATTCTTATCCTTTTTGAATTCTAATTTGGCCAATGGGAGGTGTTTCCACATTCATTATCACAACATTCTGCATTTTTATATAAAAGAACAAGGTCGTGAAACCTTGTGTCCTCTTTCTCTACTTAATTTTCAAAACAAGATTTTTTACAGGTATCACCAGTTATGTTTCTTCCGTGTTCAGCTTCGTGAAAAATGAGACCAAAGGCGTCCCTGCCAATTCTTCTTCTTGTGGGTGTCGTCTTTTTGGCGTCTTCTGCAGAAGGACATGTGGCACTTACGTTTCCGCCGGCCCGAAAATATGATCTCGACTTCTTAGACAGCTCTAGAACGAAAGCACCGTGTGGAATGCCTAAAGGTAAACCAATTAATTTTATAACATTGTTACATAAGAATTCGTTTTGACGCCTTAACTGTCTTCAAACGAGCCAATTTGTGTGAATCTTCTGAATGCAGATTTTCTCATAAATTCATCATTAGCTAAACACAATGTTTGTTTATAGCACTAGCGAGTTCATTGTTTATTATATTTTTAAGTAATTATTTATTTTGCGAAATGTATTATTTTTGCCTTTTAGCAAAATATAACAGGGTTTTACCCAACAGTGTTATTTATCAGTTAGTGACCTATATTTTCGAAAATTTATTATCACAAAGGTATCACAAATCAAGAGATGTAATAAAAAGCTTCTGCTCTTAAATATTATGTAATAATTTTCATTACATCCAAATCTAGAATCTTCAACTGGTCAATGAGAACAAGTGAGAGGACATCAAACATATTAATAATGTATCTAGTTAAGCTTTGATTATCTGATAATTGCGGTTGAAAAATGATTTGATTAACGAAACGTTATTTAAATATAGTTTTGATCCTTTCTAATCCAATATTTCAGAGGATTAAATCATCGCATTTATTGCCTACAATTTACATAAGTGAGTTTGTTTAAAATAATGAAAAATTGCAAATTAGGTGAAAGAAAACTCTTATATACATGTTTGTGCTTCGATATTGTTTGAAGTTTGTCCAACAAATGTTGAATGAACGTTTACTAAAGTTACACTAATTGAATAATTTTCAACTTACTGTCAATAAAACTTGTTGGAATTTCGGTACGTGAATATTTTACTGATAAAACCGTTTTTGCATTTTCATTTAAATTGCAAATTGCAACGCTTTTAGCCAATTTGCATACACTGCCCAAATATTTATTTTCAAGAATATTCACCGTGAAAAATTTAGAGAAAGTTCAGTTTGCACAATGTATATGGCTCATAGCCTCCAAAAAAAATGTAAACAAAACAAAATTGACAAGTTGTTTCACTGAAGGTTAATAAGTTTAGTAAACTTTTAATTATTGATTTTATGTTTGGTTTTAAGTGGATGTTACAGCAAGGGGGCAACAATTCGAAATTGTTTAATTTTTCATGAAAATCACGTACGGAAACTTGTACTATATAGTCATTTTATTCAGGTTACGTATAGCTGACATGTTCCTCGATATAAGCCATTTATTTTTTAAACGCATTATTAAGAGTAATGTAGTTTTCTAAGGCGGACGTAATAAAATTGTTATGTGTCTACAGCAAGTAATAATGACATAACTTTGGGAGAAAGGAGAAAATGTTAACAATAAATCTGCGAATTAAATTGTTCACATTATAAAAAAATTAAATAACAGAAAAGGTTATTATAAGAATTTTATTCTTATTGTTTTACGTTTTTAGCTTTTTTAGAAATTAAAAGTTGTCATTGTTTAACTTAGTGTATAAAAAAGATAAAATCTTCAATCAAGGAAGGATAAATAAAATAATAGAAAAGTTTAATACTATATTAGAAAACTTGTTTTTTTTTTTTTAGGTAATTTTGTCATTAAAACTTACCAAATACTAATCTAACAAAAATTCAAGGACGAAATCTTGTTGTATTTTTTTGCAACAAATTGGCCATCTTTAATTGTGACTTTATAGGATACAATGGGTCAAGTGAAAAATTATTTGGTTTCAGTAATCATTTAAAAATTATTTTAGTAATTTCTGCGGTCGAGGTAAGGTTTGATTGAAACTCACTATGAAAGTTAATTTTATGTTACGTAATAAAAATTGGAAATTAATAGGTATTACTACAAATATTTGTGTAATTTGTTTCACTCCTCATTTTTACTAATGGTTGTAAAAGAGACTTGATATTTGTCTGTTTGTGTTCTCTGTGGGTACAATTAAGCAGGCACTCGCAAAGTGTGTAATTATTTTCATTTTTAAGGACTTTAAACAAACACAAAGTACCAATTACAATTAAATAATTAAATTAGGAGTGCCTTTTTCCTACTTTCTCTTGGTTAAATACAGATGTCTAGCACGACAGATTCGTTTATTTGCTAAGTAATTTATCGATGATAGTAATCATTATTATAAAACATGACAAAATATTAAAAATGATTCTGCATGTAAAAAATAGAAGTAAAGTCATTATTCTGAAGTCATCAACCAGAGGCTGCAGACATAAATCAAGTCTAGAATACAATATGTAGTAAAATGATAATTTAAATATACCTCTCATACTATGGAATTTTCTCCATTTTACAGTAATGTGAGTTTATGGGTGCAGCTTATCGTGATATTTCACAATACAATAATTCACGGGATTCCAAATGCGATTTTTTGCTAAAAATTAGTTTTTACATAAATAAATCTGACGCATGCACTGTTACTTAAGGCAGCAATAATGCTAATTTTTCACATTCCGAATAAGTACACAGAGTACATGCACCGCCATAATGATTCAATCCGGAATTCAAGGCCAGTTAATGATGCTATAGCTGTGCTATAATGCTTGCCGGAGGTGGGCGTCTTGCGTTCCTGAAGCCGGATTCAGACTCACACTCATCAGTCCAGTGGGTTTGCAGAGGGTTGTCCCAAAATAATGCATTTAGAAATCGACAAACACATTGCGTTTATTTCACAACAAATGAGCAGGAATTTCATAAATTATTTATAGGGGGATTATATAGGCAAATCTTGCGCATCAGAGGCGGCTAATGATTAATTCAAGTTTATTGAACACAATGCAAACATTATCATATAAGAATTTTTTTCATTGGAATTACTTATGTGTTTTATTGCAAGGCTTATGTATGACCTCCATCTTGGATGAATTTTCATCTTGGGAGGGAAAACGGCGAAGGTAATAGCAAGTCACGAACCATGCATTATTACTGTAAATAATTGTTATTCAACTTAGAAGTCACTTTAAAACGGAATAATTACCACGTGGTAATATTTTGCGCATTGGCTGTAATTTAACACACAATTTCTACCCAAACACCAAACACTATGCGTTTCGACCACAAAGTAGTTATCCTCAGATGAGAATTAATTCGCCAAGACATCTAGAGGTCCAGAAGAAAATAAAAATATAAATTGTCATGTAAAAAAATTATAAACGAAAATAATTTATGTGTAAAACAACTCTTTAACTAATTAAAATAAATGGTGTAAACGTCATTCAAAAACTTAATATTGTTATTTTTTTGCAGGCAACATTAAAACCTCCTTTCTGAGTGGTGGCAAATTTAATGTGTCGTGGCATTTAGGATATCCTCATCGGGTAGGCCTCCTCTCAAATAAAAATGTAAAGATTCTAATCGTTGTTTTTAGGGCGGGTTTAAAATCCAACTTCTAGATCACCTCGAGAGACCAATTTTAGATTTAACTCCCACAATTCAAGGGTCGGAATTTGTTTCAAGTGATGCGACGTAAGTAAACTACGTTTTCTTGTTGCAAGTTTTTAATTATAAGTTCTTGGAGAATAGGGCCCAATCCTTCCAAGTGCAACTACCAAAAGACTTTACTTGTCTGAATTGTACATTAAGGTTAATCAGACAGGCGTTGGAATGGGGCGCCGATTACAAATTTTGGTCGTGTGCCGACGTCGACATAAAAACAAGTAAAATTTTCCGCTTTTGTGTATCGCTGTATTTTACATAATTTTCTTCAGGAAAAGACTTTAGGGAAGTGTGCAGCAATCACGGAAGGTACCTTTTAGGGAGGTGCAAATGTGACAGGCTTTATTATGGCACCTTTTGCGAATTTCGCGATGAATGTTTAGAGGACAGCGACTGCGGAAGTCACGGAAAGTGTGTAGATGTTCAAGCAACAACAGCCCCTCGAATGCAGTGTTATTGCCAGTTAGGCTGGTTCGGGCCCGGATGTAACAAACGTGAGTTGTTTGCTTATGACTAACACCTTTTCAAGATTATGAGTAAATAAAATTACAGGTTCTGCCGTTAAAAACACTGAAATTGATTTCGAATCGTACACTCATCGGAAGCTTAGCGATACCTTCAGATTGTACTGGAGGATTCTTAAAGAACACAAGGAAATTGAAGTTGTTATGGTCGTCAATGGAACCAGTTATGTTGGTCTTGGCTGGCGACCCCAATCTTTAACCAAATCTTGCAAAAATTTCCCTTTAATTGGAGTGACCGAATCACCGGTCACCGAAAGTAAAGCCGAACCGGAACCGGAAGCTAAAAGTGAACCGGAGCCCGAACCTACAAGTGAACCAGAGCCAACAAGCGAACCTGAACCCACCAGTGAACCCGAACCCACGAGCGAACCCGGGACGGAACCAGAACCCACCACCACAAAATACAAATCTAAAAAATCGCAATATTCCAGACGTTCGGCAATTCCACCACTGCAGAAAATTCACCCTAATGCTGACGTCGTTGAGACAAGTGTGTCGTTCCAGGTTAGCAAAAAGCAAGGTACGTGTGCTTGGTTGCAGTAAAACATTAACTTAGTTGCGCGGTTATTGCAGGACGAAGCCGACGAGAAGTCAGCGGTAAGTTAATTTTCTTCTTATTAACGCACTATCCGCGGTTAGTATGGCACTTAATCGAGGTGGCCGGTCTTATTTCCTTGTAGAACCTGTAGCGGAACCGGAAGCAGAACCAGAACCAACCACCGCTGAACCTAAGTCAGAACCAGAACCAGAGCCTAAATCTGAACCCGAACCTGAACCCACGTCAGAACCCGAACCTAAATTAGAACCCGCTCCTGAACCTAAGTCGGAACCGGAACCTGAACCCAAGTCAGAGCCAGAACCAAAACCAGAACCTAAATCTGAACCAGAACCTGAACCCAAATCGGAACCTAACCCTGAACCGCACTTAGAATCGGTTAAAGCTCACCCCAAACTACAAGTAGCACCCACTGGAAAGAAAGGTAAAGGCCTGTACATAAGAAGGTAGATAACTTTAAATAACTTTAAGTAGACTTAAGTATTAACTATTTCAGTAGAATATACTATATGCTGTAGTAATTTTTCCATTTCTTATTAACTGAATCTAGATTGGATTACAAGAACGTTTCTAATTATTTTTTTATTAACACCTGTAGATACTTTAAATCCATACACCCCTCGTCACGATTTTAACCCCATGGACTGTACCGACATTGTCATCGGTTCAGCTCGAGGAACAGCCAGTAGAATCGCCGATTATTACACTCGTGACAGGTCAACTCCCAGAAAAGACAACTTCTGGGGCGGCAAGAACGACTTAACTGCTGCCATGGGCTTCGAAAAAGATGGAATTACCACAATCGTCTTCCGAAAAAAACTACAAGCAATCGAACCAACAGACCATAGCATCGAAGACAAAATAATGCATGTCATTTTTGCCCAAGGACAAGAACCAGGGAAATACGTCCATGTCCCCAAATCCGGAGTGGAGACAGCAAAAGCATCTGTGAAAGATTTCTATAAACCTGACGAACTCAAATATCACGGACACAGATCCCAAAGAGGAGTTTCTACAATAAATTTTTTTGGTAATTAAACTACAAACTCATAATAAATCAATTTTATTGAACTGTATTCAGATGAGAAAAAGGCAATCCCTGTTGGCGGGTCACCTCTCCCAATCGAGTCAGGAGCCAATCAGACGGCGAGTCAAGGAATGAACCCGTCAGAATGTGGGGGAGAGTGGAGGTACCCTCGCAATTGCGACACTCTGAACAACACTTGTGAATACACAGCCAAGTGGGAAGTCCAGAGAAAAGACGAAATTCGGTTCACGATAACCACGAGTCATACTGACCTTTGGACGGGAATAGCGTTTTCGAATGATGAAAAAATGGTATGTCTTTGGTGGAAATTTTAAAATTTCTGTTAAATAAAGAATGTTAGAGTCAAACTGATGCAATCCTGGGATGGGTGGACAAGACCGGCCGACCTTTCCTGATGGACACCTGGATAAGTGGATACACCCAGCCATTCCTGGACAGTTCCCAAGGGATTTACAACAGTGAAGGACGCATAGTTGATGGGGTCACCACATTGTCGTTCACCAGAAAACGTATTTCAAACGACCCCAAAGACTTGTCTTTCACCGATGACCACTGCCTCTTCATGATGTTCCCGGTCAAAGGAGGTATCTTCAACAGTGTTAATAAAAAGATCCGGAAGCATGAAGCAGTTCCAGTCATTTCTTTGGAAAGAATTTGTATCAAGTCTTGCGGAAGTGGTAAAAAACACAACTCGAATGTTACAATATGTCATTGTTTTATTTTGTAGATGACGATGTTGTGACAACTACGGAAGCACCAGGTTTGAGCTACAACGTTGCTGTTAAAATTGTGGAATTGGGAGAGAATTTCATTATCCCCAAACCGGGCTCGCTGCAATATGATGATTTGTCTAATAGTATCAGCGATAATTTTAAACCGATATTTATGAAGATGCCAGGGTTTAGACGAGCCGTAATCGAGGATTTAAAAGAGTAGGTTAGAGGGGACTAGTAATGGAAAAGTGTTAATTGGTAATTTTAGGGAAGGTAATGATTTGGTTGCCACAATGAACGTCCAACTTGACAAAGCAATGGCCGAAAAAGGCCGTTCTTTATCAGACAGCCCCGAGTCTAACGACGAACAAGTTCACAAAATCCTGCAAGAAAGTGTAGGAAGCGGAAAAGTTGGTAATCTCAAAGTAGATCCAGCTTATTTAGTTTTTGAGCCTCAAAGCTGTAAGTCGGAATATTTGTCTCCTCACAACCTTTAATTTGAATTTGCAGTGACTTCAAACATCATCCAAGGTAGTTCTTCTAGAGAAGACAACAGTTTCTTCAATTTATCCGAAGCCAAGTTGTATATAGTTTTAGGCTGCATTGCAGCTTTGGTTCTAGTCGCTATAGTTCAGGCTAGTTGCACAATTTATAAAGCCGCCAGCAGAAGTTCGTCGAGTCATAAGGTAACATCACTGTGAGATCCCCACAGAGGGCAAGTAGGTTCATAACATTTTTGTTGTCTAATGCTTGAATGCTTAGTGTCAATAGCGGGGTAAAAGTTTCGCAAATAACATTGTCGCACGTGCCATGTTGATACCACAAGATAACTGGGAAAGTTCTGGGAAACATTAGACCGGCAAGAATGTGGTGAATTTGAAGCTTAGTCAATAAAAAAGTTGAAGGATTTTTAGAAATATATATTATGGCTGAAAAAACTTGTATTTTGGTTGATTCACAAAAGATATTGTTCTGGCTGTAATCTTATATTTTAAATAAATTAAAGTTTAAATAGAATAATCTATTAAAACATCAAAATCATCATCTAAAAATCTAAAAGATTTGACAAAATATAAAAAGACAAATACTGCTAAAAATGAGTATAATTTTAATAAATTGCGAATTTTAACCGATATATTCCGAAATATGCGTTTTTAGGTATCTAACAATTTTAAATGAACAAAATCAAATTAATTGAATCGCAATTTATAGTGTTTTAATATTTCTAAAAGTGTCTTTCTGGACTGGCGAAGGTGCAACTGCAATAATGTTTGTGTGCTTGTTGGTAGAGGGTATACAGTGTGCAGCTCGACCCCATATATTACCAGGGTGCATACCAAGGTCGCGAGACATTGCCCCACTGGGCTGTGGCCACCATCGAGCGCTCTAGGCACTGGTAGCCCTAGTCAGGGCCTAGTGGGGTGAGTTTTGTCAATTTGGTATAGCACGTTTTGCATTTGCACCAGGGGTCCGGTTTCGGTTCAAAACTCCTCAACCTCGAATCAAATCCCTAATTTCGACTTCTTCCAGGACCGTTTGATACCAAACTCTGCATGGAAAGACTACTCTGCCGCCAACACAAATTACGCATTCGACGCTTTCGAAGCCGAAGAGAAGAAACAGCAAATGAACGGCAAAGGACGCAGCGATACTCTCCCTCCGAAGAGTAACAATCGCATTCAGAGGCCTCAAGGCCGGCCCCCGTCCGTCCCTCCTCAGAACGCGAGTAATTACATGGGCGACACGAGGTCCTTGCAGCGGCCCAAAGGGGCCTATCCTGGTAATCTAGAAAGGACGACTTTCTCACTGCCAAGGACGACGTACGATAGACAGAGACCGATGCCGGACATGCAGCCAGACTTTTATTTTATGCCGTCCCAGAGGAAGTATTCGGGAGAAGTGGTTAGGGTCTACGTCGACTACAATAACCAGCCCAAGTGACTACGGGGCTGGGTCACGTCACGGGACGTGGGGCGATTTTTCAGTACCTTGAGTCTTAGATTTTAACGGTTTTAATTATTGAATTTTAAGCTGATTGCGTAATTTATTTTTGTACATATGGCGTATTTATTGTATTATAACTTATTCAAAGTCGCAGCCATTTGTACGAAAAATAAGCGTGGGGTAATTTTTCTGTGCGGAATGTATCCACTTAAATACTCAACCAAAGTTAGGTACAGCTACAGTAAGGTTTAGGCTATTGTATATTGTAAATTTCCAGGGCACCCCATAAGTGTTTTAGTTGTTATTTTTTAGAAGTTTAGCGCTGCAGGACTGGATACCCAACACAGAGCTTCAACTTTTATTTTGTGTCGCTTGTTGTAAATATTTACAATACTAAATAGATTTAAAACACTTAGTTAAGTGAATTCGCCCTAAGTCATGTTTAGTTTTAAATGAGTCAATTTTTATACGATTGTGCGGTGTGACACAAAGTAAAAGTGGAATAACAAATTACAATTTTAGAAACTTTTATATGTATATAAATCACATATCGAAAATTTATAGCAACAATAAAAAAAAGAGTATTACTTTTATCGAACACGTTTCTATTGACCTTCAATCACTTTCCACTTCAGTTGATCTCATTCTGTTTGAAAATGGTAATTTTTCTTGCCAAGTAGGCCAAGAATTTTTTAATTCATCAAATTAAAACTAGGTCGTAGTCTTTAACGGTACTGTTGATAATTAATATTCCATAATTTGTAAGTAAAACCGTTTATTACGAAAATAAATCGATTTATTATCCGTTCTGTACACAAAAACTCTTATATCTAAATATTTGGTATAAATATGGTAAAGATATGACGTTCGTGATTAAAACAAGAGATAAATTTTTCGATGAGAATATGGAATGTCAATGAGTAATTAATATAAATATGCAAAAACCAAATAAATAAAAATGGGACGGTTCTATGAGGTGTTCAATCCCAAATTTGATACATTACACAGGCTTGATGATGACTACTATATAAACAGAGTCGTTTGACTATTTTGTTTCATAAATAGCACCTACAGAAGTAACCTAGATATCACTAATCTCACGGTAACCAGATTTAACTAAACTTAAATCGTTAGAGCTTAAGGAGAGACAAAATTACAGCCGTTTTGAAACCGCTGATTAAAATAATTTGGCACAAGTAACCACATTAAGGCACTTGATTTTGCAAATATGATATTTGGACAGTCTCTTAATTATTTTAATCAGCCTAACACAATTTTAAGTTAACACGTGTCCATTTATAGGTACTGATTCAGGGTCTAACAATTCATCATCTCCTGAAAGCAGAATATCACTTTCCGAATCGCGTCTTCTAATTTTTTTCTTAATTGTTCTGTACTTGACTTTAGTTCGCGCCAAAAGAGTATTTTCAGCACTCGTCCTTCTCGCACGTCTTTTAGTGTGACTTTTATGCATAAGAAAGTTATCAGTGACCCAAAACATCAACATCTGTAAACATTAAAATTTATAAGCAATCATCTTGATGACAAAACTTACGTTTACGAAAAACGGTATGATGAGCATAACAAATGCTAGTTCCACCTTGGGATTATCAATAGGCGATAAAATAAAATCTTTAACGCCATCCCAAAAATCAAGCTGCATAAATAATGTTATTGACACTTTAACAATGGCCATAAGGCCCACATAAAGACAACACTGCGCCATCCACGCATTTGCCGACGGTGGCTTTCCATACTCCCCAAAATTAATCGCCTCCCAACCTTTCCTTTTCGATAAATGTTGACTTAAACGAATTCCTATGAATATAATAAACAACCCCAAGGAGGAATCCAAGAGGAAATTTATCAAGTACCAAGTACATGGATCGCCTAAGTATTGTCCTGCGAGCCATACATTGGCCAGATGTATAGCCATAGCCCCCATACCTTGCTTTGAGGTGTCATAGAACCAAATTAACCAAGAACGGCGTTCACTTCGTGGCTCACAAAACCTTTTAGCTGAAAATTTCTGTAAGAGGGTTTATAGGTGAAAAGTGACAGTTACCTATGAGACAGGTGAAGGCTAAACAGGCTAATAACACTTGAAGAAACCATCCGAAAACGTCAGTTAAGGCATCTTTGCTGCAATGCAAGCCCCCTTGCGAGGCTTTTAGCACGTTTTCTGAAGAATTCATAGCACTAGAAACACTTTACTATCTATTATCAATTATCATTCTTAGTTTTTAGGAACGTTTAATTAGATTTATATAGACTTCGAACATTTACTATAAACATGACAATACAATGACAGTTGACAGCAGTGACAGTGGCAGTGACGTATTTGGAAGTGCCTAATGCTACATGTAGAAAGTGAACAATTTTTGTTGTTTTATATGTAATTCAATAGTACTTTGACATCTTTTATGAAATAATTTTATAAAATGTAATAATGTGTGTTTTTTGTTATTTTGTTATTTTTAATTTTGAAACATTTTTGGTTTGAATTTGTTGCTGCGGCACTGCAGCCACTTCCTCTTTGAAATAAGCCGTGGAAGGTTGACCGTGGTTTGTTATTACATTACGAACAAATCCACAATCATCGGCCTTTTGAGTATTAATTTTTACTCAGAATTAGTTATAATAGATTAAAAAATGCCTCCAAAGTTCGATCCTAACGAAGTTAAATACGGTATGTTGTTATATGATATTTTTTGCATCACCTAACCTCACCTTTTTTTCACGTTTATGTAGTTTACCTTCGATGTGTTGGTGGTGAGGTTGGTGCAACATCTTCCTTGGCCCCAAAAATTGGTCCCTTGGGTTTGGTAAGTGGTTTTACAAAAAAAGAAGAAATATAAGCTCTAATGACAACATGTTACAGTCTCCCAAAAAAGTCGGTGACGATATTGCCAAAGGCACCGCTGATTGGAAAGGTCTTAAGATAACAGTTCAACTTAAGATCCAAAATCGTCAAGCTACTATTTCTGTTGTTCCATCAGCCGCCAGTTTGATTATTAAAGCCTTGAAAGAACCACCAAGAGACAGGAAGAAGCAGAAGAACAGTGAGTTTTATTATTTTTTTAAATGCATTTGTTAAGAACAGCAAGTTAATTATAATTTGTTGATATTAACTATATGCTATATTACCTTGCCTTTAATTGCAACCCATGCTTACGAATTACTAAGTATGTTACTTAAGGGGGCGTACAGAATAATTTTGATTTATTTATAAATCTTTTTCTAACGTTTTGTGTCTTTGCAGTTAAACACAGTGGCAACATTACTTTGGATGATGTTATCAGCATTGCCAGACAAATGAGGCCAAGATCAATGGCTAAAAATCTGTCTGGAACAGTTAAGGAGGTTTTAGGAACAGCCCAATCAGTAGGTTGTACCATTGATGGGAAGCTCCCACATGACGTTATTGATGAAGTAAATGATGGCTCTGTAGAAATACCTGAAGAGTAAAATTTATAAAATAAACTTTCTGATACATTTTTTATTATTAGTCTGTCCAAGTCACTAGCACATTTAGCCCCTTTTCGACGAGTTCTTGTCTCCCCGCTTTAGTTATTATTTCGCCGTTTTTTTTGACCACGATTATATTAGGAATAGTTGTAATCCCAAAAATTCTACGAAGTTGTCTACAAAAAAATAGATTCGCTATTATTTTTTAAATTCACATTTTCCTTATACTCGGCCAAATCATCTTGAAAGGGAACCGCAAACCATCCACCTTGTGTTTTATAAAACGCATCAAAGTCGTCAGGACTGGTGTCAGATGAAACATAAATCACCTCAATGCCCATATTTCTGCGAAGGTTTTCCTGTTTAAGTAAAAGTTTACAAGTGAAGCAGACGTCGGGTGTTCTTTACGTACCTACCTTGTGAAGCTCCTTCAATCTCTGAAGGATTACTTTACAGTCCGCTGATTTACACCACATAGCACCAAAGAAAAATATTATAATCGTCTTATTTTTCATTGCATCTTCTGCAGGGATAAGTTTTTTTATTTTATTTACCAGTTGTTTACCCTGAAGAAGGTCCATTATTTGGCAATTCGATGACATTTTGCGAGTTTGTGATCGTCAAACTAAATTTTAATTTAAATATGGCGCCATTAAAACTGTAACATGCATATGGTACAATTTCGGTAATAGCGAAAACATCTTTCTTAAACAAAAAAATATCTCAATTTCTATTTTTATTCTTTGTTGATTGGGTAAGTGTTTTTTTCAATGAAGTGAAGTTACAATATTGACATGATTTCGTTGTTAACAACAACAAGAATTCGCGATTTCCAGATTATGAGTAACAAAACTTGATGGTGTAGTGCAAATATATGGCATTATAACAACTTTTGCTCTTGTTTTGATAATTTATTAGTGTTGTGTTGGTTGTGAGTTATTTTTTAACTTAACAATATGGATGATGAAGCTGAAACGTATAAATTGTGGCGAATTCGCAAAACAGTCATGCAGGTACCCGACCTAACCTCACTTTTTCACTCTACCTAAACAAATTTATTCAGTTATGCCATGATCGGGGCTATTTAGTAACCCAAGACGAGTTGGACCAGACCTTGGAACAATTCAAAGAACAATGCGGCGACAAACCTAGCGAAAAACGGCCGTCACGAAACGATTTAACAATTCTCGTAGCTCACAATGATGACCCAACAGACCAAATGTTTGTTTTCTTTCCCGACGAGCCCAAAATTGGTATAAAAACAATCAAAACGTACTGTCAACGGATGCAAGACGAGAATATTCATAGAGCCATTATTGTGGTCCAACAAGGAATGACACCATCAGCCAAACAGTCTCTTGTTGATATGGCCCCCAAATATATCTTGGAACAGTTTTTAGAATCAGAATTACTGATTAATATTACAGAACACGAATTAGTCCCTGAGCACGTAGTGATGACCCCAGAGGAGAAGCAAGAATTATTGACTAGATAGTGAGTGATTTGAGGGTTTATTTGAGCAAATTAATTCTTTATTGCAGCAAATTGAAGGAAAATATGCTGATGAGAATACAGGCCGGGGATCCCGTGGCGCGGTATTTCGGGTTGAAGCGTGGACAGGTACCCATAATGCCATTTTTAATCAATTAAAATTATTCTCATCAATTTACGGTGTAAATGAGGTTATTTCACCATGTTGCCAGTTTTATTGAAACGGTGTTGGGATATAATTGCCATAGTGCGGCACTACTTGTTGCAAGTAACAGCTGAATAATTAGAAATTTTGTTCAATAATGTTAATTTATTAAAGTTTTTATGGCGTAAATGGTGGCTAAACTACTGGTTAAAAGTAATAACCGCCGTATTATTTTTTATAGTTGTATCCGAGGTGTGTTTCCCCGTGAAACATGCGGGTTGTAATGCAAATAAATTACGTTGTGTTCTTGCTTTGTTGCAGGTGGTTAAAATCATTCGGCCATCGGAAACCGCCGGACGTTACATTTCCTACAGGCTTGTCTGCTGAACTAATTTAAATTTAAACCGTCACATTGTCGTCGGAGGGAGCCGAACTCTATTCTTTTAGGTACACCTATTTGAATATCACATGTATCTGCTTGATCAATAAATTTTGTATTTGAAATGATTAAAAAGTCTTTTTCTCTTGCCCTTATCGGATATTGGATATCGCTTTCCGGTTGTGGCCGTAAATAATTGAAAGGGCTGTAAGTTGGCGTCGGGGTGATTGTATTCATTGATTAACTATTAAAGATGGTTTGCATAATTCGGTGTGTATACGGGCGGCCGAGGACGAGGGACTTGTCAGCCACCGCCGAATATTGATCTTGGCTCCCGGCCTGCCTGCCTGCCTCTGTCTGTTTTCCGATGTCATTCTCATGCAAGTATCGCCAATCAATGCGGGCGGACGCAATTACGCGATTTTCACCATTGGCCACCGCGTCGAAACTCGGCGACAGCCGCTGCGACGATGCTGTTTGACTACCGACGCCGATGATGCAACCAGCGACGTGGAAAACTATGTAGATAGAAACCGAAATTTAACGTTTCATTTCATCTACTGCGTAATGAACAATACGCAAATCTTAAACATCGACTTTTGCAGAAAAGGATTTTTTCATTGTGAAATAAAGATAACTGTAATTATAAGTAGGAGGCTGAAAGAAAAATTTGGATTTTTCATAATTTTTTGTGGGTACTAAGTGGTCTCAAGGATAATATTTTTATGTTTTCTCAGATAAAGGAACTACGCTACTTTCGTGGAAATAAAAATAATTGCCATAATTGTTCAGAATTGCGATTCTATACACTTAAAATTGCAAATAAGTGTAACATAAATGGAAGTAATGACGAACTGAAAGGAAAATATTTGATTGGTGTCTTTTGTTTCAAGTCTGCGGCAAATAACGTGACGAAAATTAGATACATATTCATAAAAAAAACTAAACGCGGATTATTTTAAAAATTACGAAGCATAGCAATAAGTATCAGTATTTAAGTTTTAATTATGTATAATACAATAACTGCTGCTGTGTGCGTTTTCATTGTGAACTGTGATAACTTGTGACGACAAACATATTCTACTTTTGTCCACACTAATCACTCGTGTATTATAATTTTATTATCGGACATAGTTAACGAACGAGCGGTAATTTTAGCCAAACATGATTTTAATTCTGTATGTGTAAATGACGTAAATTGAATACTAAAGTAAAAATATTGCTTTTTATATCACTTCAATAAATTATATGATTATAAGAGAAGCATTTGTGTAATAAGAATGTCATATGACGACTATTAATGCTCAATCTTGTGGTTTTTCCTACTAGATACCTATTAAAATTCAAATTTGTTTGATTGATTTGAACACATTTAACAATAAAAATGTAAATAGACTTTTGATTGTGTTAGTTAATCAATAATCATGTTTCTTTTAAAACAATGCAATATGCAGAAGAACAAGTTCATCATTGTTTCAGGGTCTTTTGGAGAATTTCTAAATGAGTTAACAAAAATGAGCAAAAACGTTCATAGTTAAAATTATGTATTTCTAGATAATTACACCAGGATAATTTTTTTTCACTGAAGTAAATGTATCTAATCTAGGCAATATTACTTATGAAAATTAAAAAAAATAATAATATTTCAAGTAAGATAAGCTACCAGGAATATGAAAAAAAAATTTTTAAAAATTCTATCTGTCAAATAATTTTGACATTTGACATTTTTTTATGTCCATTTAATAATACTGATAATTTTGTATGTTTTTTTTTTTCAATTATTGAGTAAAGGTACAAAAATTTTGCCAATAAAAGCCACAAATAACATTGAACAGAGTTACAATTTAGGATACAGCTTCTTTGTTTCCTCTTCTAATAGAAATCAGCAAAAAAACTTGGAAAATTATTTTTGTAACAGAAATAAATAGAGTCAAGGTGCAAATTCTAAACTCTTATAACTTCGAAATTTTTATAGGAATTTTTTTTTAACATTTTTGCCGTGTTCCTGGCATCTTGCCTTATATGGCATTTTTCTCTGGGACGTGAGTTCTGACGCATCCTGTAGAAATTAACATTATGAAGAATAAAGTGATTTTGAAGTTTTCTGTAGAACCATGTTTTATTTCTTGTATAGTTTTTTTTTTTAATATATTCATTACAGTTCTGAAAATTATAAATATGTATGTATAAAACCATTAAATTAGTTTTCGTTTTTTATTATTCAAATTATTTTATTAATAGAGTTGTAGGAACTTTTATGAACTCATTTTGTACAGTACTGTTTTTTAATTAAACTATATTAAAAATATTGGTTTATTTATAATAAACGTAAAGGATGACCTACTTATATTAGAGGGAACATTTTAACTAAAACAGAATTTATTTACTTTTTGTTAAATTCAGCACAAGGTCTTAGAAAATCTGGAAATTTGGTATTATTTGCGGATTAGCCCTTGTAAATAAAACGCTACATTATCCAAAACTTCGTGTTTTGTAAATTGTTAAATTTAAGTTATAGATTTTAAAATTTTGTTGTAATTCTTGGTAATAAAAGAAAATATATTTTTATGATAAGCTTATCATACGAGTAGGTAGGTATATTGATTTAAGTTTGAAAAGAATAAATAACTACGTATCTAAACAGCAAAGAATTCTACCAAAGAATTATTAGTAGTCAGTTGTTTATTAATTTTAAAAATAAAATAATCAAAGTTCAGATGCGAGTGAATTTTCAATTTTTTGATGTTGTTTTGGAGGCACCCTCAAATTAAGTCCAAAAACAGAAAAAAAAACAACACCAACTATGTACCAATATTTTGGAGTTAAATAACGTTCATAATAATAAAATAAGAACAATTCTGTGAGTTGTTTTCTCGGTTGCATGTTATATTAGAACACTATTTCTGCATTATTCTATTACCAGGTCAATTTTCAACATCAAAACCATAAATACTTTGTATAGTACCAAAGTATATTCCAAATTTAAAATAATTTGAAAGAAAAAAATTGCTTTGGCCGGACAATTCTACCACTTATTGGTTGAGGATAATTATTATTTGTTGATGCTCTTCTTGTCCTATTTATTTAAGAATTTATGTAAAGAAAAATTTTTAAATGTAATTTTACAAAGAATAATAAATATGTGGTTGAAAATGTACAGGGTGCTGCATTTTGAATGTCCGAATAGGGAATCTCCGAAACTAAGAAGTTTAGTTAAACGAGTAATACATTCTGCGGCTCATTTTTTGAGAAAATAATATTGGTTAAAACCGCATCCAGCTATCGTCTTTTGCTTTCGACTTTTAGACAATAATTGACATTTTAGCGAAATCTAAAAAAATTCATATCTTCGTTATTATAGAAGACAAATTTGAAATAAAGACATTATACAGGCACTTTTTTACGTAGAATTTGTAGTTAACATTTTTTTCAGTTGTTTGTTTAGCCGTAATAAAATAAATTTTTATTTTTTTAAATGGGAATCATAGATGGTTATGTCATTTTTAAAAAGTTTGTTTTTTTCTTATCTAAAAATATATGTTTGTAACAAATTATTATAATACTTTTTTAGCAAAAAATTATCTTTGACTTTTGTTCGCAGTTGGCAATGAAAAAATGTTGCATCTTCAACTAAAAGGATTTAAACTACGAGTATATTATTCAACTAGTGTCACTAATGAAAAAGTTTTCTAAGCACTAAGTAATGAAAATAATGCAAAATAAATCGTAAAGCAACTTATTGTCGACATTTCTTTGTTTTTAAACAAGCTAGCATTACAAATGTAACTTCTAGTGATACACAAAGTGTTTAAAAAAAAAAAACGCTTTAATTCTTCAATAAAATATATTTTATATGACAAAAAAATGACGATATGGCTATTCAAATACCCAAATTCCGTCTATATGGAACGTTATCCTACCTCCATTAGATCATCAAAAAAATGTTTTGCTAATTGTGTTGACTGTTGACACATTTGTTTTTCCTATTTCTGGATTTAAAAAAAAATATGTAGGTAATAATTTTGTTCTGAGGCACTCGCATATTTGTTCAATACTTCTAACGTATCGTATTTTTTTAATTTTTCTTATTATATCTATTTTTCCATCTATTTTACGGTTCACAAAACTCTTATTGATTATTATATATTTACACATTTGGAGTGAAATAGTTTTTCCATTGCCAACTCTTATGAAACAAAATATGTATTTCATTTTTTAAGTATAATTATAAAAAAAATATTCTGTTATAAATATATATTTTCAGATCAGAAAAAAATAAGCTTTTCAAAATTGCCATAGCCGCCTATGATTTCCATTTAAAAAAATACAAGTTTATCTTATTACGGCTAAACAAATAACTGAAAACAATAGTTAACTACATTATTAACTTCCTCGTAAAAAAGTGCCTGTATAATGTCTTTATTTCAAATCCGTATCTTCTATAATAACTAATAATAAGATATATTTTTTTTTAGATTTCTCCAAAATGTCAACTTTTGTCTGTAAGTCGAAAACAAAAGACGATAGCGGGAAGCGGTTTTAACCAATATTATTTTCTTGAAAAATGAGCCCCAGAATGTATCATTCGTTTTTGGCTAAACATCTTAGTTTCGGAGATTCCCTATTCGGACATCCAAAATGCAGCACCCTGTACAGAATATTTGGAACATTTTCTGTGTAAATAACATCCTCAATTATTTTCTTTCCTCGGTAATGTCAATTATCTCTGTTAAAAATATAACTGGCATAACTAGGAACAAAAATATAGTCCGTTAGGTCTTATATCTGGCTTAGTGCCTTTTAAAACGGACTCATTGGTTATTATCCCTCGATTAGTAATCACCTGCAATGCACCGTTGCACCGTCTGGCGTTGCATTTTCCCGGCGCCTATCCGCCTTACCTCCATCCCGTCTTGTCCGGTCTTCTATTTTTTTCGAGGTCAGTGTGCTTAGAGCGCGGTCCCTTCCCATGTGTGGGCCCCCATTCCACCGTCCTGGCGCCCCCTGCACCTTGCGCCATGTGGCGAACATAAACAAACGACATTACGCACGCGGGGGTCGAATCAGCTGTGCCTCGGTGGGGAGCGCGTGCGCCCCTCTGCCGCCTCTGTCGGCTGCGTTCAGTCAGTGAGAGTGTGTCGTCGATGGCGGTGGCCAGGCGGTTGTGCTGCTCCCAGGCCGCCGGCGGGGGGCCCTTGCTGCGGGAGNCCTTGCTGCGGGAGCCGGGGCCGCGCTCCCCGGACTCGCTGCTCGACATTACCGCCAAGATCGTCGCCGAGAACATCCCCTTCCAGCGGATCGAGGAGCGCTACGACCGCATCCCCGAGCCAGTGCAGCGTAGGATCATCTTCTGGTCTTTTCCGAGGAACGAGCGTGACATATGCATGTACAGTTCGCTGTCGCGAGTGCCGCCTGTTAACGCGGGGGCCGAGCCCCAGAACCTCTCCTTCTGCAAGGGATTAAAGCTCCTGGAGACCGGCTGCGTCGACAGCGTACTACAAGTTGGTAAGTCGCCTTGCCTCCGGGGCCCCATTATGCACACATTACGCCCGCCCGAATCAATACACCACCTAATCATTTACGACTTTCGACGTGGAAAACGCTCCAACCCCAAATTCTTCGTCTACAACTAGTCAATACCTACTAACAGTCCCCAAAACGTAGGCTTCGGGATGAACAAGTGGTTGAGACGGTCGCTTTTTTCTTACGACTCCTGCAGAAGTGCAGATGCACCATAAATCATCGCGGTAACCTAATACTTTTTTTGGATGAGAAAATCTCGCCGGACTAGAACCAAAACCTTTCAGAATACGATTTTTGTCGAAGCGTAAATCTGAAAAAAATAGATTGTTGAAAGTCGATCTATGAGAGTATCGAATTATTTGTTAATCCGGCGTGAAGATCGACGAAAGAGTAGTGAAAGTGCGACTTGATTACTGTAAATACATAACAATAACAATAATAACCGAAGCTACGTCTGTGACATGGTTTCATTTTTTGCAATTTTTAAAGATACGTATTTAGATCAATGTCTTAACGATCGGTTATATAAGAAAACTATAATTAATTTTGTATTGGTTAAAGCAACCTAATTTATTGACTAATTTCAAACTATAGGTAATCGTTTAGTAAACTTTGGTATGGACACACGTGATTAACGACAGTAGTTATGGTGGCCCCAAACTAAATTTTGGTCGTTTTTGTGGACAGAAAAAGTAGCTTCCTATTGAATAACGATGCAACCGTAGTCGTTAGTTACGGTTTTAAGTCAAGCCAAAAAAACGTCACCATTTTTCTTTAAAAAATTTAATTAATAATTTGCTTTTATGTAATTATAATAATTTGGGAATAAAGTTCAAGATTTAGTTGAATACTTAAATGCAAATTGAAAATAAAATGGAATTTGTATTCGTCGTTTCATTATTTACGATAAGATTCATCATAGCTTCAAATATACGTAATTCGACCTACTGACAATGAACGTAAATTGTTTTTTAATCCATTCAATGAAAGGAAAACAACTATTTTCAAGAAGCAAACTTTTTATTCATTTTACTGACTAGATACAGGGAGGACTATGAATTAGGTGATTATTCATTAATTTGTTGCAATTTTAAGTCAATTGAAGTAGCATCATACTTATCTATGTAATTTTTTTCTGCTTTATTAAAGACGCTTTTAAAATTTAACCAAAGTCTATCATATTAATAAATAAAATAAACGATAAAGAAATAGTTAAAAAAAACAAGATCAAAACACAAAATAGCGCGTATAGTTATTTACCTTTTAAATAAAATGAAAAAGAAAGAATAAGTCTAAAGAGGCTGATTAAAACGTTATAGTGTGTTGCATGATTTTACAGGGTTTATTGATTATGGAAACACCAACTTGACCAAACTTCTCTCCTTTCAATTTTTTTCCAAATTATTGGCGTTTCTTCCTGTAATACACACTACCTCTAAAATTTCAAATACGTTTTACATTTATTTTTTGTCCGAAAATTTGGTGTTCATTTACAATAAATATGTTAAAAATATTTTTCTATTGTTTTCTTCTTTTTTTTTTGAACGTTGTTATTTTTCTAAATGTGTACCATATTTTTGTGCGGAAGTATTATAATGACGATTAATAGTTTCAGATTTGAAATTAATAAGATATTTAACAAATTGAATTAGTAGGAAATCTACTCGAATTTAGTTTATTAGTAGTGGTAATAGTATGGTAATACAGAGTGTAGTACACCTATAGGTATGTATGTTGCAATGAAAAAAAAAATGTGTTTCTAATTCTTATACTTTAATCTGGAAGGATATGGACTTTGTGTACCCATTAATCATGGTTTAACATTATTTCTCTATTATCTAGGTACCTGTATTATTTATTTTAGAAAAGTTCTGTCGTTCATGTTGCTCAAGCTTTTAACGGTAAATACGTTTTAATTGTTGTTTATTTTTTGGTTTAGTACCGTCGTGGGTCGCGAAAACTGTTTAAGTTCAAGTGAATCATAATAAACAAACCGTCATTGCACCAACATCGTCACTATCAGTCAATGGATTACGTTATTACTTATTAATCGCAAACATAACTATTGGGCCACGACCTCGCTTGCTCTTATCTTCCGAATGTCGTATAAGGAGTGGTCCGGATCGAAACTCAACTTTCATCTGAATGAAAAATTTCAAATGAACCTGTCCTAGATGCGATGAAATCAAACGATAAAACCTAATAGATCACTTTATCCGTGTTGTAGGATTCGATATTTTATTGTAATTGGTAGATATTTGATCGGTTATGAAGGCAAAACGCGTCAGTGTTGATTGTGACACTCCCAAAATCCGCCAAACATTCCTGTGCAGTGGTCAACAATGCCGAAGAAAACGGCCCTTGCAGTCGGTGAGACTGATGTTTTCAGGGCGGTCTGTAGGGGGATCATAAAGTAGTCATTTGTAGTGTAGGCCCGGTCGGATCCGAAGTTATTCTTCTTTGTTCCTGGGTCATTCAGGCTCGAGAATGCAGCAGCGTGCATTCTCACTCGTTGCCAAATTGGGACCCTCAGTCCTTCGAGGGCTTTCGCTCTTATTTTACTGCCTTGAAATTATTTCGTTTCCTTGCGAGCCCTCGAATTAGCTGGGATTTTCGTGTCATTTTCTCGTAGTGAACTGCTGGACGGAAGTATTCGAGTATGTGACCGAGAGAGGATTCCAAGTATGTGAGCTGTTCGTGACGTAGCTCCAACAGCTGATTTCCTCAACGGAACATGACTCTAAAACACGGTTTATACAATGATCGCGTTCGATTTTTCGACACGTTGATGACATCATTCTAGTTATCACTTAATCTCACTGCTAATTGTGATACTTGAAACGCTTACGAAATTTTCGTGCAGGTCGAGAAAATAATGGCAGCTATTCAAAGAAATGTTTAAAGAATTTATGCAAACAACTTAGAAATTCGATAAATCGGTGGTCTAACTGCGGAATTTCGTACAACACGATGAAATTTACAGATAGTTGAAAGTTTAGCAAATAAAACATTCATGTTTCTGCATTTTTGGGATTTTTTCTATTTGAACACTTTTAACGCGATTAAATATTGTGTCGTACAATATTTGGACGAACTTCAATTCGTGTTCCAAAGAATGTCAAATTTACTTTTTGATAGGAGATAATTACTGAGTTGGTATCTGAGTTTCGTTTGAAGACATTCGTGGCCAATTACGTGGATATTAGTATAAAGATGAAAAGGGATAACCATTGGCTCCCCTTTTCCACGAACAAATGATATTTTATTTAAAATTCAAACAACTTATACCTTGTTACTTCATACAAATTTAAAGGAAAATGTCGATAGCTACGTATACTTACATCATTTTTGAGCCTATCATTGTTTTGAATATTTTTTTTGAGGGCGATTAAAAGTAAACTTCTGAAGAATCGATACTTCTGCTTAATGCTTACTTATTAAAATATCACTTGGTATTAATGACCGGCTACTTTTAGGAATTATTTATATAGGTTTAAGATGATAAGTTCTTTGTTAACGCACGCATCATCATTAAATAATTTGTGCTTTTTTCTAATGGCGACATTTATATGATTAACCTAATTGTAATTGTGTTGGTGTTTTGCTACTAAAGGCCAGAGGTCGTCTAATTACATTCCTCGTTTATTTATTCTAATTTTTTTCAGGTATTATATATTTCCGATTCTATTTTCAATAATGTTTGAAACATGAATCACCCTGTGTGTTAACTTATTTATTTATAGTTGACGATTATTTTTGATTAAGTCTATAGAATGGATTTCTGTCTGAAATGCTCAACGTCCAGATTTTGTTAGCAGACGATTTATTGTCGTTTCGTTCGACCGCAGATACATTGTTATCCGTATAATAGCGGTATTGTAAAATACACCATATTGCTGATGTTTATAACTAGGAAAATTTGATTCGTTGTATTGTAATTTTGGATAAGCGTTTGATTAATGCGTCGGTTCAAGTGCACCGACAGTTAATTAAACCTTGACTACAAATTGATCATTTTGAAGAAATAAAACAGTCATTCTCAATTTCACTTTGGAATCGGGTATATCTATTTCATATTCGTATCTATTTGTTCCCGTATTGTATTCGTACATTGATAGATAATGTTAAATTGTTATGTCGACAATTTTAATCCTATTTGAAATTTCAAAGCGATGTTAGTCGATGATTTATATGTATTTAATTTTTTTTTTATTTAAATTTAAAGAATTGCTTTAATAGATAAAATTCTTTTGTGCGAATTACACAAGATTTTGTCAAAATAAATGAAAGTTAATAATTGTTAAAATAAGTGTAACAAAACCATTCAAACATTTAATAAGATGTGAAACGGATAGAATAGACATTCTAACATAATTTTTAATTAAAAAAATCAATGGAAATATTCAGATTTAAAATGTTTCACGAAAAAATTAAAAATTTTAGTTGTACAAACTAAGTTTATTCCTAAATAATGTAACATTTATTTTTTACTTTAAAAATACCGGATAAAAGCGTATTTTGGTTATTAAAAAAGCTCTAAAAAAATTCATTGATATAGCATAATAGGGAATTTTGATTGTAGCATCTTGATTTTTTTTAGATATTTTTTAGATTTGTTTTTGAGTTTTGGATAACATTATTTAATTAAACAAAATCGTCATGTTGATTAAATTTTTTTTTGAGTTTATAATTATAATGTAAACAATAATAAATTGATTGTTGATTTGTTTATAATATATTCCTAGGTAAGTATTTTAATTTCTTTATTGTTTGTGCCAAGAGAAAAAACTCAAGGTGTAAGTGGGAACTTTTACTTACAAGAGTAGAGCATTTTTAAACTTTTTTGCTTGAACCCTTGGAATTAAATATCTGTGAAGGAATATTTTATCAGATGAATTGTTTAAAAAATATATTACCATTAGAGAAATAGTCGCTTACTAATTATTTTTCTTGCTTATTACTTTTTTGTTTGTATAGGTATTATGTAATATTTTATATTCAACTGTATGTGTAAAACAGTTATTTCCAACATAAGAATGCAAGAACCAGGATTTCACACCTCTCATGGATTCACTGGGTTTTTCTTTCGTTTATTGTCCCACATTTTCACATTATTTAACTTCATACATGCAGTTCCGTCCTACCGGCATATTTAATTTCCATGCCCTTTTTTATAGCTGCCAGTCAAGCGAAAGAGAACGAAAAGAAGTCACTAAATACAGTGGTTAGTCTCCCCTTACTGTTAGCGAACAATTACTTTCTGTACACCAAGTTTCAAATTCCTAACAATTTCTCCTAAGAATGGAACAGATGTGCTTTTGCGACAAAGCTCCAACCTGATGGGCACCAGATTTATTTATTGACGGTGAAAATTTTCGCTGTCTGGAGGCTAATTTTGAATCGGAAACTTGTGGCTGTAGTTTTGAGATGTATAGGATGTTGTGAATTGAATCTGACATGTGTGATGCTAATATTGCCATGGAATGAGTTTCTGTACGATTAGTTCAGCTTAATTGAAATACCGGAGCAGTTTAAACTATGACGTTGCATTAGAGTCAACAAGAATGTCCGCCATCATAGGAAATCATTTTCTGTTGTGCAAATAAAGTATGTGTGGATTGTGCATTATTGTGTCAATAAAACTAGTAATTAGTAATTAGTTTAAAGTCCTAACTTATCCGACTTTATCTCCTCTGCGAATTTGTTCAAGTAAGAATACCTGAAGTTTGTGCAAATGATGTGGTATAATATTGCAGCAGTTTTTCTTATTTGGGCAAAAAATTGTCTCAATTTTAATGAGTCATTACAAACAAAGTACCATTTGTTTCATTGGCATATTTTGTCATCAATTCTGGAAAGTGGTTAATTATTATTTGCTATCACTCACTATCATTGCAATTGCGAGTAAATAATGTTATCACTAATAAATGCACTTTTTGACAAATATGAGCCAAAATCCGGTGCTTGCCACATCTCTTAATTAAGCCACCTCACCTTTAACAACCGATGTTGTTCTTGATCTACTTCAATTCTCCTCTCCACAGTTTCCATCAATAGCCTGCAGCTTTTACCAACTAATTTTATTTTATTCTAATTCTTGCCTTAGGGGAAATAAACAACAGCTACTGAATTATAGTTCAACCTTCCATTATTATTTAAATACGTCATTTGAAAAATTGCTAGAACCGGAAACTTGTGGAAATTTAAACTACAGAATGTTATCTATCCTACTGTAATTTCGTACACAATAACTTTTTAAAGATAGCCGCTTGGAATTAGAGCACGTGTAGATTTTTATGGTCGAGATACCTTTTTAAATATAGGGTTGTAGTCTGGAGTATTATGAGCTGATCGGCCCATGTCTGGCCTGAAAATTGCTCGGACGAGGACCAAATTGATGCGCTTTATACAAGGTTATAGTAATAGAAAATTACTAATTAGGGGTGGGTAGCGTAGACGAAATTAGTGGCTTGAACATTAGAAAAAGGGACCCGTATTTAATTATGTGGCTAGCGTCTTGTCGAAGATTTTACCACCCTGCTACCAGCTTTTTTGTGGTCAATAATTGGTAGACCGGCTTTGTCACAACAGTTATGAGCTGTTATTACATCCATCCAAAATTATCAGAAATGTTTAAATAGATTTTTTCCTCATTATTTTGAAATTAGACTAAATATGTGTGTTAAAATGGGATCGGAAAATTTCAATTTGAAAAGCAATTCATAAATTGAAAGTTTTTTTAAAATAAGAATTTTTTTCTATAAATGTCAGATTCATAATGGCAATAAGTCATGGTAAATTCGTATAAAATCTTTAGTTGAGATTCGTGGACAAAGTTAAATGTCAAATGACAAGGAGGAAAATGTCGATAATGCAGTATAAAAAAGTAACTCAACCATTTACCATTGGAATTTCAAACTACGGTCATAGATTAAGGTTAATCTGTGCTACGGTTAAGTATCAAAATAAGGAAAATACTAAATACCTCGGAAAACACATATAAAATTCTGTTACTATGACGAAAAATATGATTCAGCTGGAAAAAAAGTAATAATTGAATTATTTTCACTACTTCTCGTGTTACATACAAAGTTTTTTAGTCTTTATTTATACTATTGTATAGTAAAAATTTTATTTTTAATCTACTACTACACGGAATTTTGGACGATTTGTTATTCGACTGACATGAAAATGTGGGCCGTATCAGGCAACTAACCTTACATTCGGTTTTTGTAATTTTTATCCTTATAGCTAGAGCGAAAATGATAACAAATCAAAATAATTTATTGAACTTATATAAAAACACGTATTGCTGGCATTATTGTTTCGGAAAATCGAGCCCAAAAATAAATTTCAACTAAAACTTTTAAATTTTAGTTTTAAATGTCAATCATAATGTCAATAAAGCGTGGCTTACATTGTCATTTTTTGAACTGACATAAATTTGATGTCCAAAATTCTCTGTCCGCCACTGTATTACTCTAAACTGCACCCCGTTTCTTCATCTATTATTAGAGAGAGAGATAAATATCTCTCAATAGAAAACATATCTTATTTTAAAAAAAAGCTATTCTATTCCAGTTCCAAATATTTATTTTAATGGTTATTGATTAGTAATGATCATCTATTTACCTAAACTTTCTATCAAGGTGTATAACAATAATCAGGAAAAAAATGATAATATTTTTAATAATTGTCGAAGCTATTTTATCGTAAATGTTCGTATTGTTTTATTTTGTATAGTAGGTACTTTAAAACTATCTATTTAATTATTATAAAGTTGTTAGATTTAAAGTTTTTTGAATTTTGTATTTTTGCTTTATGTACACTTGACGATTTATTTTACACATTTATCTCCCAACATTCAAGAATTCGTAAATGAGTCTTTTCCAAATTAGTCACGTTTTCCAAATGTAACCTTAATGGTCGGTGACACCGTTGTAAAAAAGATAAGCGATTTTTTCTTTCGGTTATAGCCATTTCGGACACATTCAACTCGATCTAAAAATCCTAGTGCTGTTTATAGTTCTTCACATCTCGGTTTGTGTTCGTCTGTAAAAAATCCATTTCAAAGTTTGTACCTGTGAGAGGTCAACGCCAGGAATGAAGGTTAACCTGTGGTATCTCTGTCGGAGGAGAAATATTTACCATAATTTGCCACAAATCGTATTGCGACTATATTGATCGGCGTAACCTAGAGCATAAAGCACCGCCAGGGAGCAATCAATCCTGCAGGACGATGTCGTCCCATGGCGGTGCTCGCATGATAATCCCCCGAAGAAATTGTGCGGTATTGTTTCAAGTTGATTTTCGTCGACGCCTCGCTCGGAATGATATGTGATGGGCATGAGTCAGAGGGGGTGAGCGCCCTCTTCGAGGCGGCAGCGCTAGAACGGATTACGTAGTCACCCCAGCAATAAAGCCGCCGGGCTCTCTTCGTTTGCATCCCCCTCTGGTACAACCTCCTAGATCTGGATTTAAAGTAAAGCCGACGCGTGTGGATGGATGCGTGAGTCGATCTAGTTTATTTTGGCCCGTCCAATTCAATTCACTAATCTCCAGCCACAGCAGCTCCACTCCACCCGGACATGCGTGCCAGAAGATGAGCCCAACTGTCCTCGGAGATTACATGCTAAATGGAAATTTTACCGTTTTCTCAACGACAGTTCAAGATTTTGAACAAATGCGACAAGCCAAACTGTGCTATCGCTAGATATAAATGCCTTCGACTTAGAATGGCCATCACTTATTTATAATTTACTCAAATTTTTATCTAGGAAAAATGTCAACGGATTTTTCTTTGATCTTTAGTAAAAGAAATAAAGGTACAAATTAAATGCATGAAATTGTACTTAAACGTAAAGTATTTTTGGCCAGTAAAAACAGTAAATATTCAGTAAAAGAAATAAATATACCTACGCATGGTTAAATAATAGATGTTCATTAACAAAATCAAAAACAAGGCGATAATAATAAATAGACAGTAGAAAAAAATGTTTCATAGAAGATTATAGGCTTCGTACACAAAATGATAAACGCTCAGTAAAATGATTTGCAATTCCTCAGTAAAATAATGTTTATTTTGTATTCAATGTTTAAGAGTGCTTTTATCAACTAATTTCAGTAGATAAAGTAGTCTTTTATAGTCTAGTGAAATAAAGTAATTTTTTATCTACTGTTTATATTCATGAAATTCTGGTAGGTGAGTACAAAATAAAACGAAATATTATACACAACGATAAAGATTGTTTATCTACTGTGAGAAAAGTATTCAATATTTTACTGATTTTTAGTTTTTTACCGAGAGAAAATAATATACCTTTATACAGCGTGATCTTCGGTTAATCCGGTGCGGACGTATTGATTCCAAATTAAACAAATTAAACAATTCGTAAAATAAAACTGGAAGTCGCAATTTTGTTTTTGTCTAGTGGAAAATTATGTCTACAACAATTATTGTTACAAGAATTGTGAGTAACAAAAATAAATGAAAAAGTATTATTGTAATGTGTTCTTTATTATCTTAACAAATTCTGACATGTCAATAATACGTTATATCGTTACAATGCATATTATAATACTTGAAAATTGTACGAGAAATCTGATAAAATATCCATTTATCTAGCAAATTGCGCTTTAATTATTTCTGTTTGTCAGCCTAGATTTTTTTTATTTTTCAAAAAGTTCTGTTTAATTCGGTTTAGGAAATGGTGTAATCTTTTGATGAAATTGAATCAGATTATAAATAAAATGTTAATCTCTGTATTATAATCCAAGGAAAAATATTAATTTTTTTGATCTATTAATTTCTCTCTTCGTACCAACGTACAAAAATTTGTTTTTTCATATTAGTGTTTAAAATGTTAAATTTGGTAAGTCAAAGCATGATATGAATTTCGAAAAAAAGAGAGTCGAAAAATTTTGTTCAGAGTTTATTTCAACATTTTTGAGTTGGTTAAATAAAAATTTGTTTTTGTGAAACTTAAAATGAATCTGAAGTACACATATGTATGTAGAGCTTGTTCCAAATCTGGTGGCGAACTGACGTTGTCAAAAATGACTGAATTTTGACACTAAACATATGTTTACTATTAAAAAAAAAATATTCATAGGCGTCGAACCAAATATTACAAAACCTTATTCTTTAAAAAAATGTAATAAGTAGGTACTCATATACATAAGATGAAGAATGGTGAACACACGATTAAATTGTTAACACATGAAAATGATTTTTAAGAATGATATTCTAACAATCCTTGTTTTCAAAATCACTAAAGCAATAATCGCTTTCATCGCTGCTATCGTTGGTTTTAATAATAAGTTCATTAACGATCACATCTAAATAATTTTTCCTACTTAAATATTGGTTTTTATTTGCGATCATCCGATTGCAAACTGTTGCAAAATGACAGCTAAGAAAATTTTAGAAAAAAAAGTACGCCCATGTATTTTTTTATCTTGACCAAGTGGGCGCATTCCAAGTGTCTTCTCTGTCACTGTTAGTTCTCCACCAGATATGGAATAAGCTCTACTACATATTGAATTTCAGATAGAGACCATCGAAAAGTGAAGAATTTACCTAAATTAAAATTTTAGTTGAAAAAAATCAATAGCTACATATTCACTTTAGTGTCGTTAACATCATCTGTATGTACCAGAAAGTACCTTTGGTTTTATGTGGTTTTAATTAGACTGCGACCACTTCTGTTTTGAAGATCCACCTATATTAACACTCTTTGATAGTCAACAGCAATTACCTTCATTATATTTTCTATGATTATCTGATTGACAGGCCCTTAAAGTCCACTAGGTATTCTGTTTCCCAATTTCGCCCGTAAACAAAGTGGTTCACGAATTAAATTCAATCCACATTTACATTTGTATTCGTGTAATTTTTCGACATTCCCTCTGCGCTAGAACAATGAATCATTATCTACCATTGTTCAGTTTTAACAACACCGTCGCTCCGTGTTACACACATTTACCGAAAAAAAGAACTTGACTTGCAAATTACGACACACAGGAATCAAGTTATAAGGTCGAAAAACTTACATCAACAGAAACAAGTCGGAAGGTCACGGTACTCTTAATTGTTACATAGCTCGAAAGGATGACGAGAAAGAGAAAGGACAAAGACGGTTGCTTACCTTTGTTTAATGGCGGCGCCTTGTCGGTTTAGTTTCAAAAATAATTAAGAAAATTATTGTCTAATGGGCTTCGTGTCGGCAAAGCGGAAACAAGCCATTACTGCGGTGGGCACGCTTCAGCGCCCTGAAAGACACGAGCTACCAGAAGTTGTCAAAAAATCAACTGAATGAGCAAAAACACGTTCCAAGGTACTACCTTGGAACCGACAATGCCCCAAAAGCGCGTAGCGATTTTCTTAAAGACTACCAAAATACTAAATTAGACTTTTGTGATTGTTTTTTTCAAACTTGTTAAATAATAATTTTTACTACTTTAGCACTCAAATGTATGCTTTAACAACTTTTGTATTTTCATCAAGTTAATCATAACATTTTTAGTGAAGAAGTTGTTTACTAAAATAAATGCGTCTGAAGTTCTGTTCGGTCTGAAACATCTGTCATAGTTTCACACACCTTCGTCTTCAGCTGGGCTTGGGTAAATGGACATGGTCAAGGAAATTTACGTGTAAAACGCCTTGTTTTGTCGTGAAACAATAAACGTTTTGACCCAATTTTCGTTATGAAAAAGCCTTTGATGGATGAGAGATGATGAATTTTTTTCTCGCGCAATAAACTTAGTCTTTCGATGGGTAGACGTTCAGTTTTTCGTCGACAAATTGTGTTTTCAGTGGAAGTTATTGTGTTCTTACATTCAATAGAAATTTCTGAAGCATCTGCCAGAGGAAGAGGAATTTCTTTATGAAAGAAAATATACGTATTATGCCTTTGCTTAAGAAATTTAATAATATCGGAAAAAAGCCAACTTAACAACACCGACATACTATGCAAAAAAACCAGTGAGCAATCGACGCAAATCGTAGCGAAAAACAGCAAAAGTGAGGTGGGTGTTCAGTGAATGGAGCATAGCTCATTTCCAACCGGAAGTTCCGAGCTTCTGAGGCACACGTCTTCGGCCACGGCATGCTCGATGTCACGCGCCACGTGCCGGGGAAAAGCCAGACAAAGACAGGCAGCACGGCAATGAAACAAAATCGAGGGGAAAGGAAAGAGGAGGGGCCGACATTCACACAAACACGAGAAAAGTCGCGATACTCTTGAAAAGGTGTCGGGAATCAAATCAGGCGGTAGTTAATTATTCGACCAGAAAGAGACGCTGTGTTGGGGGAACGAACAAAGGGTGGAGATGAGAGCGACGCTTCGGCGGCGGTAATCACCGGAGAATCCACAAGTGGGGACGAGATGGGTGAAACCTACCTGCTTCAAGAATGCGTTAGCTTGGGTTAGGAGATTCTATATCGATATATTACTTTGTTGCCTCTCGAGTTTATGCCACGATTCTTATTCATATTGAATAAAATTGAAAATAAAAGGCCAAAACCAAAGCTATCTTCAAAGAATAGGTACGAGAATAGATGACACAGGACCCAAACTAGAATTTTTACACCCAATAATTTACTCTTTTTGCAAAATGAGATAAATAAATGAATTTTGAAGAAATTTTTATAAGTACACCTAACTCTACCTACTTTTAGACAATATGGAAGGTGCACTAATAACATGATATTACATTATTTAAATAGTTTATATGAAGAAAATTAACAAATTCAGTAGACTTTTAATTTTATTCTGAAGTATGGTAGCATAGTTTTAATACTAATATAATATAATAATTACATCGGATTAAAGTCTATACACTTAAGATAAAAACTGATGAGGAGCGACATTTTACGGAAAATATGTCGATGAATTTAAAATTGTAAACAAAATTAAACAAAAGTCACTTAATGGAATGGTGCCATCGATGGTGAAACATTTTTAAGACAAACTAGTTGAAAAAAACTACAAAATTAACAAGAAATGTATTGAGGTGATAAATTTTCGTTGTAAAAGAGGTTTAAATTTTGACCAGTATTTTTTTTCGTTAATTCGTTCTGTTCTAATCTTGATTGATACACGTCATTTAAATTCAACATTTTTTTTCTTTATTATTTATACTTATTTTTCTGCAAAAAGCTCTTTACAAGCAGGTCTGACTTCAATTAAGACTAAGGACATTTTAATTAAATATATTATATAAAAATCAGTTCTAGCCCTATAAAACAAAACTTTGTTTAGACCTTCTTGAAAGGTTTTACCATATAAGTATAAAATGAGTTAATACAATTAAATTTCCTTTGTACGTAAATTGTCAGTCCTGTTATTTAATTAATTAAGTTACAAACAGTTTGTTAATAGTATACACGTAAAACTCTTGTAGCGCATAGTAAAGGGGGAGTGCATTATGTCTAAAAGTAGTTATGTTGTTTGACAAATCGGTGTTGTTTCCGAACGAGGCGAAGCCGAGTCTGGAATAGCAGATGGGTCCGCAAAAACGTTTTAGGTACGTGTTACAAACAACATTTTTTTGTTAAAGTTTACAAAAAAAAAACATTCACACTTATTATACAACTCTACATAAAAAAATGTCTTTGTCTTAAAATTTATTTTATGATTTTTCTATTCACTATGCTTTAAAATAAAGAAAAAATACCCATATTCCTTAAAAAGTTTGCTTTTGTGGTAGTTATGATAAGAAACCCTATATTTCTTGAGTTATATTTAAAGAAGTATTCTTAATAATGGCACTACAGGGTGGATACACAAAATATCCGTGTTATCTCTGTTTGTGGGATAGGAGAGCGGATGCTGTATTGGGAAACTAAACGCTAAATGTGAACCTATATTGCTGAACCTGAAAATGTATTAATGCTGCCTTTACACATCAAGTTAGGCCTTATGAAACAATTCGTAGAAAACTAGATGAAAGATCTGAAGTTTACATTTTTAAAAAACTTTTTTCCAAAGCTGTCAGAAGTAAAGGTAAAAGCTGGAATTTTTGTTGATCCATCACAAGTAAAAAAAACGTTTTGCCAGTGAAGAATTTCCAAAATTACTTACCAGTGCTCAACAAAAAAGTTGGAACAGTTTTAAATTAGTAATTTTTGGAATTTTTAGGGAATAACAAAGTTGAAAATTACCAAGAGCTAGTTGATAACATGTTAGAATACTTTAAAACTATGGGCTGCAGAATGTCTCTAAAAGTACATATACTCATTTAGATAAATTTGAAAAGAACATGGGGGCGTATTCAGAAGAACAAAAAGAACATTTTCATCACGACATCATGGACTTCTAACACCGTTATCAGGACCAATACAACGAAAATATGATGGGGGACTACATTTGGAGTTTAGTGAGACAAAGTACTTATAAACATGAAAGAAAAAGATATAGGGTTCATTTTTAAACTTTTTTCTACTATTTTGAATTTTTTTGTAATTTGATATGATATTAAAAGATGATAAAAATTTATACATAAATATGTATATTTGTTTCGATTTATTTACAAATAAAAATTTACCTATGAATTTTTAAAGTATTGATCAACCGTTCTCCTGGATTCAAAAACAAACTTTTTCAGGCCATATAATTTTTTTTGTCTAACTTATCGTTAAATCTATCAAAATTTTATTATCAAAGTTAAAATTCGTGTTGACCTGTGTTATTTATGTCAAAATTTCTCGAAAATAGTGAGCTGCGAATTTTAATCACCATGGCCATGTTACTATGGTATAACCAGATTGTTTATCATTTGCAGAGACTGTATTTTAAGTACTAGTCCTCAAAGTACTATTTTACGTACTATTTTATTGAGTCTCCTTTTGGGGATTTAAATTAGTAAAATAGCAATTTTTGAGACCGTATACAAAAAAATATGAATATATTTTTTAAATATTTGTTTCATACAATAAATAACGCTTAATATTTCCCATGTCTAGGTATTGTACTAAAATTACAGTTGATTTATTTTAAAATGTTATTTTATAGTAGAAAATCCAAATTTTTCAAATGTAGCAATCCGTTTTTGGTAGTCGGATGGATTGACTTTTCGTTGACTGGGAGCCCGGCATCTGTTGAAAACGTCTCACTTGGTCACTTTCTCGCGAATTCAAACAATCCAGTGTTTTCTTTTCCCGCTAAATAATAAGGCCCGACTACGGCAAACAATTCCACATAAAGGCCTGGTTTCGGTTGAATAACGAATGCGGTCTAAAGTGCAATAGCGGCGAGAACAAACACTTCATTTAAATTGCAAGCAACCACGACTTGCTAATATTATTCGACAGAGGCCTGCCTTAGTGAAGAATATTTGCATTTAACCGGGGACCTCCCACTTACCCCGCATGCGTCGCCATTTTCTATGTCACAACCACCTAGCACTATCGCGAGATCTGCCCCACTGCATTGATGAAAAGGGGAGCTAAAGAATGTTAAAATTTTTATAGTTTTGAGATAGGAGGGAGATTTTAGTTAGGACTCCACTAAAATCATAATTGCTAGATATAAACGCCTTGATGGAATAAACTCGGCGCTTTATTAATCGACGTTTACGGTTATCTGGTTATAAAACTAAGACTTTTAAACCGTTCCCATCGATGTACAATGTTTACTGTGGCAATAATTTAGAGAAATTAAATTGAAATTGGGAACATTGCTTGTAGGGAATTTTATTGTAATTCTGGTTAGCTTTTTACAATTAGTTGCAGGGTTGTAGACTCTAGATTTTATAACATACGCGGTTTTATGACACAAGATTTAATATTAGCGAATATTCGAGAATTGAAGCCAGAATTTCTGAATTATTATTATCGTGAGTGTAAATTTTAACGTGGCTTTCTAAATAGTGATTTTATTGAGCTTTCACGTTTCGTGTGGGTGGACAGGTTCATCACGTTCTGAAATATCAACAAATTAATATTTCAGAACTAAACATTAGTTTAGATTTAAATTTTTAAAAACGAACGAACAAAAGCTCTTATCATAAAATTAACACAATTGTAAATGAAGTTAATAAGAGTGATAATAAGTGTTACATGAGTGAGGAAATTTGTTTTTTACTTCTTGGAAAGATGGAAGCACCTTGAAGCAAGACTAAAATATGTAGATTATGGGATAAGTTGTGTTTTAGTATCATATTATTAATGTATATTTTATATTTGCATTGTTTTTTGTTTAAATCAAATTAAAAATGAATGCCCAATAAAACTCAGCCTCGTCAAGCGAGTTTGAATCGAACTTTCGTTAAAATTATAATATGGCCATCAGAATTCAATTTCATGCATTTTAGCAGCAACTAATGCATACATGTGTGTCCATTTGAAAAAGGCACCGTTTGCTGAATACGAAATTGGTCTGGACGGCGGCATTTCAGTTCTTATTATTGAAATAAATTATGACTAAGTTCCCCTTCGCCGTGGTTCTCCATCCACTACGCACTACTTCGAATTCTATTTAATGCAAGAACAGATCGTGTGTACCCATAATTTAGTAGTTTGGACTGGAGGTCTGAAAGGGTGCGTTCACAATAGATTGTCACATTCAGGTTCAAGCATAAATATCTCACTATTGTCCCGGCCCTTTGCATCGGATTTAATTAGAGATATTCGGAATTTAATTTGCCATCTAGAAAACACAACACGAAGAACTTCGAAAGGGAATGATTGTTGGACAAAAATTCTATCAACACCACTATTCATGAGAGCATTAAAGCTTTTGGTGACTGCTCGTGTGGCCAAGTTGGCAACGCGACTGTCCCAAAACCGTATGCAAATTGGGAAAAATTTGTCTCGAGCTGTTTCCGTCGACGAAATTACCATGGTTTAATTAATAATGATGAGTTATTGCGCCAATTAAGCCGGTCTCCCGAAGACCATGCTAACGGAACTTTCTCAAGAGAAAAATAATCAATCGATAATGATTTCCTGGCGCCAATTTTCAAACGGTCTTCTTCCTCCGAAAGTGGACCATCGATGAGTTATCGAAATTCCCGTTTGTTTATCATTAAGCGAAAATAATTAAATGTTGGTTGAGAAAATATCGACTGGTGGACGACACATTGAAACATGTTATTCTATGATCTCCCTCGGACGTATTTTAGGGTTTGGAAAGCCCGTCCTATTGTTAATTTAATGGTACACATGCACATGTACGGCCCACAGGGACCTGTGCACTTGCATATCGGTGGTACTTCCCGCGCGCGTCAGATGAAAGAATTGAATTATCAGTTCAATGACCCTTTTGCAGGGGGAGCCCTTTTCACATTCTTTCCGCTGTTGTTTTTGTGTTAAGTGTCCAACCGTTCTTGTTTAATATACGCAGGACTGTTTTTGATACGGGGAATAATTAAACGCCATTTCGGATTCATAAAAACGGCCATGTTTGCGAATTATGTGTACCTAACTGGCCAACCGCTCGTTTCCACAGCAAAAAGTAAGGAATACAAAATTTTTGTGTATCGATTTTTTCTTATGCTCTTATATACCCATAGGTGTCCTAGCAATAAATTAAAGAATATTTAGACTTTTTCTATAACAATAAGTTCAAATTCACCTTTTTCTGAAATCACCAGTAGCGGACAATTTATGGAATATTCTTATTTATTAAAAGTGAAAATATTTTGTTTTGAGAAAAATGCCCAACAGGTCATTATTTTTAAATACAAAATTCTCAACTTGATTTAAAGTTGTGTGTTTGTTTTTTGTTGAAAAAACCAAAAAGTGTAAAATTTTAAATCAAGTTGAAAATTGTGTTATTTTTTTAAAAGAAAAATTGACATGTTCGAGCATTTTTGCCAAAATAAAATATTTTCAGTTTTAATAAAGTTATTTCATAATTTTGCCACTCACTGTATACAGACTGTGTCAAAACTCTCGCCTCAGAGAAAAGTTTCAAGTAAGATAAGATCTCAGGAACATGAAAAAAATGTTTAAAAAATTTTGACATTTATTTTTTGACATTTGACATTTTTTATGTCTATTTAATGATACTGATGATTTTTTATAATTATTTAGTAAAAGTACAAAAATTTTGATAATAAAAGCCACAAATAACATTAAACAGAGTTAGGATACAGCTTCCACTTGTTTTCTTTTCTAAGAGCCTGTAGCAAAAAAACTTGAAAAATTATTTTTCCAACAGAAATCAATAGAGTCAAAGTACAAAATTTAAACGCTTATAACTTTTTTTAAACATTTTTCCATGTTCCTGGTATCGTACCTTACATGGCATTTTTTTCTGGGGCGCGAGTACTGGCGCACTCTGTATAACACTTGCATTTTTAATGTTTCATCACCACAGCAAAATTGATATTTAAATCGAATTATAAAATTAAAGCATAAATTAAAATTCAGAGGTGTTGACGTGTTTATTAAAAGCAATAATTATGGTGCAGTGTCCTAAATATAAAATTATAGAATTTACAATTCGGTGTATGAATTTTCAAGACCACACCAAATATTTTTGCTCATTGGACACTTTGTTGGAATTTTTAAACCATTTTGTTGAAGTTCTCATTTTATCTTTTGGAACTCTTTTTGAATTGTTTGTTTAATATATATTTTCTTTTCTTTTATCCAATGTAAAGCTGATGTAGAATTCTTAGAAGAAAGTATTCTTCACTAAAAAGAAAATTGCTCAATTTTTACGCATTGCAGGCTCATTGTAATGGGCATTTGTGTGGCAAACAAAACAAAATTGGGGGCCTACACTTTTATCAGTATAAGTATTATAAATGGGGACGTTTTCTTGGACATTTTTGAAATAAGTGTTTCCTGACAAATAAATCGTCTGAAAAGACACAACTGAATAGCCGACAGGTTTCCCAAACCTCATACCGGTTGACTTTTTGAATATAGGGCTTGTCTGTTTCAGACAAAAGGAGATGCAAAATTTGTTGGTTAAAAAGAGAAAATCTTACTCAAACAAAAGCATGTAATAAGGTAACAGAATGCAAAGTTTTCTCTCGATTTTATTAATTTCGCTGTGAAAACACCAATTTGGCTAAAGAAGGTGTGAATTTTTTCAATACGCCACACATTTGTTGATTATTTTGGCAAATAGGCAGACATTTTCGGCTTTTGATAGTTTTTTTGTTTCAGGTAAGTGTGGCTGCCGACAGTAGCGAGACGCGCCCCAGCGATTGGAGGCGGTGGAGATGGCGGTCGGCGTTTGTAAACCGAAGACGAGTAATCGGTCGGCGGCGAATGGTAAAGAGCAGGCAGAGGTGGCGGTCGGCACGCATCGATCGCACTAAACGCGCTTATGCCGCACGTAAGCTGGAGGCAGCCAATGGGGGCAACTCGCGAACGATCTACTAAATTACAAACAACGGCAGTAGCCGTCAAGAGGAGACACCCTTCTCTCAAATCCTGTTGAAAAGCCCCAAATTTTCACAATTTGCGTGCAGTTCTCGAAAAAATCTGTACATTGTTCGTGACGTCGTTGCTCTCCTTAGCCGATAACGCGATTTATTAATTACAAACAAGCAAACATTTCCGACAATTCTGTCGACTGACAAGTTATAAATCTTTAGGTACCATAATTCTTATATTCCATGTAATAATCATACGTCTGGGGCTGCTTAAAATTGTCTGCAATTTACATAATTACAAAATATACACACTCCTCGTGTAATAAATGTTTTTCACATCGATATATACATTATTCAGAACTGATTTAGAACCGATAAGTTGGCAGATAATCATTTTCGAGTCCTTCCTAATCATTTGCATAATTATAAATGAGCGTTATTTACAAGCACTTCTCAAAAAATTTTTCATGTGCATGTACTTCAAAGTGGTCACTACCATAAATATCAATTCAGTTAATGTAATACGGATTTTTGGTGTCTGACTCAGGCTGAGGGCATTTATATCTATGTAGCGGTGACGTTAATGGCCCAAACAATTAAAATATATCATGCAGAAAACGATGCTGAAACACCCTACAATTCTAACACGTGAGGATGCTTTCCGCTGAAATATACCCACCAAAGTTGAACCACCAACAACTAAAAAAACACCCAGTTTTTAGTAAATAAACAAAAAAAAACCCTAGTTAAAAAATCAAACGAAGGAAATATTTATTTCATTTTGCTGATATTTATGAAGACATAAGATAAGAATCTGTACTTGGAGATAATTATTTACCAGTCTTAAGGTAAGCTCTTGCTGGGCTATATTAAATTTGTTGTTAGGTTTACTCATTATGTGGCAGCACTTACTACTTTAATAACATCGTTCACAGAGCCTTTAGATTATTTACACCATTTAAGTAAAATATTATCTTTTTTAAGGCCGACATTAAAACTTCTTTTTTAATGTAAAATATGTATATTGTATACTATTTACCTAATAATGTTATATATGGGTAGGTATTTTATTAAATAAAATTAAAAGACGATATGACAAAAAATGTTTTTACTAGGCATCTTGCTAGACTTTTTTTTAAATGTTTTTGAACATCTTCTATTATATTTAACATTTTTTAATAAAAGATGTCTTTAACGAGTAAATTTTTGAATTTTTCATCCATACTCTGATTATGTACTATTTATGTATGTTTAGAGAAAGCAACATCTTGTTTATACTTTTTACCGAAATACAGTTTACCTAATTTAAAATGTAGATTTTTTATATGAAAAATGATCAGCAGTTTCTTAATTTATATGTAAACAAATTTAATATTCTTATAAATTCGAATTTTTTATTATTATATGTAGATTCGTAGACTTGTCAGACAGAAGGCTCATAAAGTAATTAGGTATGTGATATTTCGTTACTTTATTGTTTGTTGTAAAATGGAAAAAATTGTCGGTATATTTATTATTCCATTAAGATTTCATAATGGAAGGAACTTCCTGAATTAATATTTGGATTACTCTTTTTACCATTAGCGTTGGGGTTGATCCCAACCTAAAACAGTTACCTAAAATGTTAAACCCCGCCGTGAAATAACGGTCTTAAATAAATCGTAAATTTTATCAAGCCATCAGCCTGCAGCCCAGCTGTTGGCTACTCATTACAGTCTAAAAAACCTCTCTACAGCGCCGTTAATCTAGGACCTATTGACAATTTAATGAAATAAAACCAATGGAGCATTAAAAATGCAACTTTATTGCATCCCAACAGAGCTGTTTGGCGACTCATTTAAATAAATTAATAATATGGCAGTAGTATTCTAAGCCCTGCACTAGAAAATAACAGAATCTGGTTGGAGGAGTGCCCTTTGAGAGGGGAACTCGACCCGAATGCGTCCTCTGAATAACACAAGAAAAAAAGCACACAGATAAAGACCTACCAGCTGTGTACACTGTACTCAGGTAGAATCGCTGCATTATTCTATCCTGTCGCGGAAGAGAGAAAGAATCCCTCGAATTCGCACAACAGTAACTCGATATATCCGAAAAAGTACGCAAAGGAGACGACGAAAACATAACAGTAAAATCTTCGACTTGTCCCCCTTGTGGTGCCGGAATAAAGTGGATAGCAGATATCGTGACAGGTTAACAATTTAATAACCACAGAGTTGAAAAGAGAAGAGGGGTGGGATGAGGGAATCGACGAACTCAAGAGCCAGACGGGCGGTGTAATAAGAGGTTTGCTTTTTGCCATGATTGCATTTTACCTCTTTCTCTTATAATTAACTCGACAAAAAGTACGAGTACCTACTGCAGTAGCTCCATTTTTCTTTACCTATAGACGCAGAAATCCGAGAACTTGCACATTTTTACTGTTCAATCAAGGGCTAAAACATGAGAGGAAATACTTTAAACGAAACTGTTGTGCAAAGAATACTCTCTTTGTGTCCTGCAGGTAAACATGATACTTATTTGAGGAAACAACGGATAAAAGATTTGAGCTTTTTCCTACAAGGAAAAACCGAGTGTCTGAACCTCCAACTCAACATCGAAAAGTCAAAACGTAATGATTTCTTGCGCCTTTTTGTTATCGATTATCATAGTGACGGCTGTTCCTTGACCTTTAGTTTACGCGTATGACCCGATCTTGATAACGTTGTTATTTTTCAATGATGGAGGAGAATCCACCCCTATCTATAAAAACTGTAACGGACATTCATAATAACGCAGGTGTTTCAAGCAGGTGTTATTTCCTACTCATCTATGTTTTGCGATAATTGTTTCAATTACTCGGCTTGTGCAGCCATGTGCCTCTATATACGCTTGTTTTTTAGAAATAAAGGCAATAAAGTAACCGTTACGATTTTTTTCCCAAACGACAGGAACGTAATTTCGATTTTGCAATAACTGCTCTTTTTTCTTTTGGAGTGGGTAACTGTAATGTGGAGGAAATTTATTTTTAACAGCATCAAACTAGAAAATAGTTACTTAATTGAAAGAATATCCCATAATTGGGATTTAAAGAAAAATTTTTAAATAATAGATTTTCAATTAATTTATGTAATTATGAATCATATGGTATTCATATAATTTGCGTTTGATTTGTTTCAATGAAATTAATGAATTTATTAAAATCGAAAACAAAACAAGCTTGCTATTCCTGAAGCTATTTAAACCTTGACACATACAGGGAGAATCAACATTTCCAGAAATTTTTAAAACCGGTGAATACTCACTAGAATAGAAGATGTTTTTCAGTTTCTTTTTTTATCTTTTAAACTTAAGAACCCACAAGATAGACTGATGAAGTCTTAAAGATTAAAAAAAACTGCTCTTTTATTCAGTTCATAAAAACTCTTAAAAACCTTCAAAATTTCATGAAATTTGCATGTCTTTTTAGTTAATTGGAATCAAATTTTATTTTGCGCGTAATTTAATGTTCGGTAATACAAAATATATGACAATTTCATTCGAATTAGTTGTAGTTTAATTTAGAATTAAAATTTTGAATCGACCCTAGGTTTGAAACAACCAAATAAGTATTGCGTAGTTTATTTACGATTTCCTGTTTTTTTGAAAAATTAAAGTTGATTATTTACTGGAATAATTTCAAGGATTTTAATAAATTGCAAAAAGCACAATCTAAAATCTAACACAACTGTTTTTTTTCAAATACATGTGTCTTTAATTTTATATAAAACTTTTATATAAAAATTCTATACGTTTTGACGAACTAAACTCGAGTTAATCATTCTACCCTGTATAATAAATCTTGTGTTGTTCAGCATGTTGTGGATATTTTAATGTTGTAAATGAATTAAAAACAGCTTGAATTGTTTACCATCATGCCGAAGACATGATGGTACGTTACCATGCAAGCCTCTGTCATTTAAATGAAGTTCATTTTATCATATCAAAGGTGGCAAGTCCTGAACACAAGAAATTCAAGTCTGTTGGGTGATTCAAGCGCAAAGTGGTCTAATCTCCACCATACAGGTTTTTACAATTTGCATTTTAACGGCGCTCCACATAATTTATAAGTAAAAACAGTCATATCCGTAACGAATGGGCAACATCTTGCACTACCGGAAATGTAAATAAATAAGTGCTAAAAGGAATCGATTTAATTGAAATCTCCTGCATTAGCGGTAAACAGTGATCGTATGTCACGTCGAAATAGGTGCACCACATCCTGCGAAAGGGAAAAAACGGTCCGATGATTGGGAAGGAGTCGCACAAGTGGCGAGATGGAGAGAGAGAAAACGACCAAATGCTGGCTGGCTGCTGGCTGGGATTCACTAAAGAGAATATGAAGGGAACGCCTGTAACCGATTAGAGCAGACAGAACAGGGGTGGCTTAAAGGGGATGTGCTGACATACTGAACTTCGGCGCCATGTTCGACCCGCTGATCCCCTTTAATCCCACTCTAATTATAAACCTTGGGTGTTAATAGCAGGTCAATTCCGCATTTAGTACAGTCACTCGAACATTTCCCTACATGGGAGGTGGGGTAACACCGACGGGGTTTTTCTACTCTTCGAGGGGGTAGGTCGGGCCTGGCCTGATGGATGGTAGCCACACCGAACAAATTGGAAGGAATTTTCGAGGAATTTCTTAATTGTTAGAGATTTTCGAACGTTGCACTGTTTTCCTTCCAGATTGATAGTGCATTTGGCAGAGGTACAGCCAACTGCATTGAAAATGCCCGAGGCTGACAAATAACAACCGACCCTTTCTCAGGTTGAGTTATTGTGCTATTCTTACATCTGCGCGATTTCTACACAAGTGGTTTACTTCATATACATTGACATTGATTTTAATTAACAAACAAAATCTATAGAAAAATTCGGTTTTATACAGAGTGCGTCAGAACTTGCGCCCCAGAGAAATATGCCATGTAAGGTAAAATACCAGGAACATGGAAAAAATGTTAAAAAAATTCTATGTATAAAAATTTCGAAGTTATGAGAGGTTAAATTTTGAACTTTGACTCTTATTTATTTCTATAGGAAAAATAATTTTCCTAGTTTTTTTGCTACAGGCTATTACAAAAGGAAATAAGGAAGCTCTATCCTAAATTGTAACTCTTTTTAATGTTAATTATAGCTTTTATTGGCAAAATTTTTGTACCTTTACTAAATAATTATAAAAAACACAAGATTATCGGTATCATTGAATAGACTTATAAAAATGTCAAATGTCAAAAAATAAATGTCAAGATTTTTTGACAGGTAGACTTTTTTGAACATTTTTTACATGTTTCTGATATCTTACTTGAAATTTTTGTCTGGGGCGCGAGTTCTGACGCACCTGTATATGACACTTTTGCAATATCTGATGCTTACGATGCATTTGCCCTGGCTTCGTGTGTTTGATTGCACTTTTTTAGATATAAAGTGAGCATTATACGGGAATTATTTAGTTAAAAAAAACTCAAAGCAATTATTAGATTTTCTACGCACATTTATTTTAGCATTTTATTAAATTGAGCAAGTCTTGCAGATGCGGATTTCTATGGTAAATGTATGCAGTCTTTAGTAAAAAAACCTATCAACCTGTAATTATAAATTTATTGTCAAATAAATTACAATTCAACTATTGAAATATGTATGTTTGTCCTTCGTTTTGCCTCTTTCTAACGTACAAAATACATGAAAAGTTGCCTTTTGTTTGTTCTTATTTTATTTATTGAGCTTAAAATTACCGTCATTGTTTTTTTTAGTTTGTGAATTTAAATTAAAATGGTGAAAGATTTTTTTTTATAAAGAGCTTTTTTGTGACGTGTAATTACATATTATGAAAAAATATGTTTTTATTTTTTATGCTTAAATACGGTTTTATTTTATTCACAAATTAAAACGTTTCAGGTTTTTGGTCCATGAAATCCTAAAATCTATACCTTGCATGCATGTGATTTTTTCGTGTGACTATTTTAATTTACTACTAAATCTGTCACTCTATTTAGGTGGGTATTACATAAGAGATATTATTGATCATTAATCAATTTTAGTGTTGACCTTTCAATTAGTAAATACATAGTGTATTTATATCTAGTATGTGCTATGTGGTACTAGGCTTAATAATTACTCGGCTAATGAATAAGAAACAAGTTATTTACCAAAAATACACCTTCATCGGTATAGTGATAAAATGCGATACCTCCAAATTAATTTTATTGGAAAGGGTGCACCTCATTAGATTTTCTTATTTAGTTATTAAAATAGTTTGGCCATTTCATGGGGGTCTGTTATCAAAATTGAGATCGTTTCCCTGTGTTTCTAACTTACTGACCACCTGGTTATATCTGAAATTGAAGTGTCTGCTTTTTACAAAGCCCCAAAAGCTTTCAACGGCAGTAGACAAAAGCCACCGTGAATCATCGTCCACTAAAAAGAATTCCCAAAACTATCATGAATCAGTCCCATGTAATCGCGAAGCATTACGAAGATAGATTCATGCGATGACTGCGGGCTGTTTGTCTATTTTATCCTTTTGTCTACACATGCACGAGAGCAAGACGGACTTCCTGTACCTGTAAAGGAAGCCGTACACGGCATAAATTTTATTCAGCTAGAAATTAGAGTAGAGGAAACCTCAGAGTGTCTCTGAAGATATCGCCATAATTGTGAGTCGAAGCGATTATCCGGTTTATTAAGTCCGAAAAGAGCGCTCCAATTCGTTGATTTAAAGCACACCCTTTCCCTCGTTCAGTTTCACTTGAACATTTCCCTCCACTCGGGGGTTAATTTGATTTTTGTTTCCTACCACTGGTCTAGTGGTGAAATTAATATTTAGAAACGGATTTTTTGGCCAAAAGCCATGCATTCTAATTTTCCCTTTGCTCGTGTTTCTGCAGTGCTGCAATTTGCGTAATTCATCTCAATTTTCCAAACGGTACGGCAACGTACACCTACGCCCTTCTAGTGAAAACACGAGCAAAATAACTCGTTAAAAAGTTACACACGACTACAATGTGTGAAAATCCTTTCGAAAAGTAAAATTCTATTTATCGGTTTTCTGGTTTGGTTGCCACAAAGCTGTGGAAAAAATCATGCTAGGTGATAAATTTCCCCTAAAATTTCGGTTTTCTCGTGTCAAAATTAACAATAATTCCGTTTATTGGATCATTCACAAGTAGCCGTGACGTCACCCCACGGATCAATACGGAACGAGACGACCTCCGTGTGGTCTTAGCGCATGCTCAAATTATTTAAATTATTATCACATGTGGAATGTGCCACATTGTCCTCTTTAGTGATTGTCAAAAAGAATAACTAATCGTCGATAGGGTGCGGCCGAGCTTCTGAACGGCGGAATTGGTTTTGAAGTTCGAAGTAGAAACCTGGTATGTTAATGAAAATAAGATCAGCAGGGCTCTCTTGCAACATAGCTAAAATACCTTCCCCGGAATGTTCTGCAGGAGGCACGCATCCCTTTCCGACATAGTTGTCGACGGAGAGGTGGTCGTAAAGCCCCTCGACACTCGTAATGGTAATCGTAAAGCAATCGCAGCAACGAGAAGCGGAATTAGAGCTGAATCCTTCATTAACAATGAGACGAGGATGTCCTTCCTGCTTTATGTGGAGGCAGGCAAAATGCGTATACGTGGTCGGGAGATATGTATTTCTGTCGCCAGACGTGTCAGTTAGATATTTCTCTTTTGCGTTATGGGATGCAATTAGTTACTTGCTACTAATTACAGAGCTTTTGTTATTGTTATAGTGATGTATTTAAAAATAAAAAAAATATCCTAACGCCCACAAGACCAGAACTTTAAACTTTTATACATAGATATTATGACTCTTCTCAAAGGTAGAAATAAGAAAAAACAATCGAAAAAACGTGATCGCCTCCGGCTGGTGCTATATTTGTGTGGTGTGGTTCACGATACACCCAATATACATTCCGACTTTGTCGTTAGTATTTCCGATTAAAAAAATTAAAATTTATATACCTACCTATACTCACATTTTTTATACTTTTTTTGTGTGATTTAAATAAGTATAGTTATTTTTGTTACAAGTACCTAAAGTACAGTTTTAGGTATGTGTTACAAACCAATATTATTTGTCTTATTATTAATTAAAAAAATGTCGCCATCATACTAACAAAATTGACTTTTTCGTCCGGAAAATCTGTTATTGGGGACTGAGTACCTAAAATAACCATTTTAGGGATTCAAATGAGTCTCTAAAACAGCTATTTTCAGGAGCGTATACAAAAAAAAAAGATTTTTTAGATGTTATTTTTCTTCCCAATTGACGTAAAATACTCATGAAGAGAGCGTTTTTCGCTTTAGTTTTCATGTGATCTAACTGCGTATATATGTTCCTTCCCAGTTTTCCCCTTATTTTTACAAGATACAATCAAAATATTCATTATATTTAATAGATTGTTTTAGTTTTACGAAGACATATTAAACGTAAACTTTGAAAAAAGCTGTTATATCAAAATTATAACAAGCATAAAATTATCACAAAAACGTTAGTCTTAAGAGTTTACGGTGAAAATTACAATACTGTTTTTTATTGCATTTACAAAATGCACTTTACTTAGTTTAAGGAAATTTAAACATATAAAATTGCAATAAACAACAACTAGAAACTATTTTTTTTACCTTTTTAATCTGAAAAATGTCCTTTAATTGACTTACCCTGAGCATTTTATTAATTTAGTGTATAGCTACAACTTTTTTTCTGTTAGTCTAAACTTGGACGTTCTCTTTCCGCTGATATGCAAAAATCTATTTGCTTTTTTTTATCATGGAGATAAACCTAACCAAAGATTTATCTATTAGGTGGAAGAGGCTTTTTTTACGTCACAATGCGTTTTTCATGTGTAAACAGAACTTTATACTAACCTTTTAAATAAAAAAGGGGTTGTTTGTTAGTCTCTTTTCTATTATACACTTACATACCTACTTTTTTGCTAATTATAAAGCATACCAGGTATTCGACGTTTGTCACTATTGAAATTGTTCCAATTTTTTTATAAAATTTATTGGGTGTATCAAAAAGCAAACACCTTTGGAAAAATGAGGTGTGCAAGTGAATACTAAAACTTTTTCTAGGACTAAAGAAAATTTTAATTTTTTTGAAAGTTCTTAGGTCACCATAACATAACGAGGCTGTTGCCGCTAAGCAATATAATGAAATTCATTGATTATGATTACATGTAGTATATTTTAAAAGAAAAAGCATTTCTAATATTTCATCGGCTTATTTTTTTATACTCTTATAAGTTATAACATACAATATTATTGTTCCTGTTAATTTGATTATTATTAGTGAAACCATTATTGACAAAAAAATTGGTCTTCAAAGTTGAAAATTCATTGAAGAGCAGGCTTTAATGACAATTATGACTTCAAAACTTTCAAAATTCCCGTAACATCACATGAACAACAAGTTCAAAGAAAGAGGTAACTATGTAGGGGCCGTTTTACACTTATCAACGAAATGACATTGATTTCCCATTTTTTACCATGGTGGTACCATGCTTTCAATTAAATTTTAGATTTAAGTGGCCTATGGCTTTGAAATTAGTAAATGTTGGCAACATTTAACCTTGTGACACCGCTATCGCCTCACTGGCAACGTTGGAACAGTGTTTTTTTGAGTTGAAATAGGTTAAAAATGTTGATTTGTGTTGTACTCGCCAAATTTTCATACAGAAAAAACATTGTGAAAAGTGCGGAAGTGGTAATAGCTATGGCACGAGATATAAATTATCAATAGTATAGGTATAATATCCCGAGTACACGCCAAATCGTCGATAATTTAGAATCATTTTGGCACGCATGAGGGATATTTTGTAGACTATATCCCGAACAAAATTTACTAAAACAATATTTTCGTTATTAGAAATTAAAAAAAAAATATTTAGGTATGCCAAAAAAAATTACGTCAATCAAATATCAAATCTTTCAAATTTCGAGATTCATCCAATCAGATTCGCGGAAATTTAGCAAAGGGGTAAATTATCGGTAATTTGCACAAGTGCTAAATTATCTCGTAATTTGAATCCGATTGGATGAATTTCAAAAATTTTAAAGATTTAATTGGCTTAAATTTTGTGAGGGAAATAGTCAAAATAATCTAAATTTTACACTTGTATAATCAAATTGTTATTACTCGAGGAGGACCGGCCTAGTAGCCATCATCTGACACAATTGGCACCTAGTGCCATTTTAGTCGCCAGACTGGCAACGTCGCTACTGTGTTTTTTGAGGTGAAATAAGTCACAAAGATTTAATTTCTGTATAAAAGAAAAATCTGTTACAACTGAACCCCACTGACAAATTTAGAGCCAAAATACTCCACTATGGCATACTGAAAAAGACATTATAAAAAATGACAAAATAGGATATTGAAATGGCACGACATGTAGTTGTAGTATCCTTGATAATTCGTTGTTGCCAGCTTTATTTCAAAGTCAGATGTTACTAAAAAGTATGGATACAGTTATACCTAAATATTATAAAAACTATTCGTCAAAACTTATTGAAATTTGGCATAGGTATGCTTAAAAGTATTTAAATTCCATCGCCTCAGATGTTTATGAAACTGTCTCCATTTGTTCTGGGGAACAATGGCATGAAGGGTCAAATTTAATATTTTTAAGAGCATTTTTTTCTATATAAATAAGTTCTGTGACGTAACACATGCATACTTTATTTTAATCGAAAATTATCGAACTAATTTAATTTTGAAGAAATAAAATAATTTTTTAGCCTTGGAAATGTCTTTATCTATCGTTAGCTCTTTGCCGCCTGAACTTTGACCAAAAAATAAGTAAACTGATGTTTCCCAAATTTCAACGTGCTAAACCGTTCTGAAAACATTTAACTGTATCCATACTTTTTAGCGACCCTGTATGTTCGTTTGATTTTAAGGAATGTGCAAATATTTTAACAGGTGATAGTAGAGCTTAAAGGAAGTCAAAATAACTAAACTTTCCTTATGCAAATGTTTATAGTTTTTGAGATACGATACAGAGGGTTTTATTCGTCGAATAAATTTAAATTTAGGGCGCGGCCTTAAACTTCAACAACTCAAATTGTAAACAAAGATGATCTCTGAGGTTAGCTCTTCAAGATCTACATTGTTTTAAAATTAGCAAAAATAGGCACACAAAAAATGGTCCTCATAAAAAACTCATAAAACGATAAAACGTTTGTATCAATTTTTTTTTGTTGAAGACATCACCCAATTTCATCGCCTCAAATGTTACCGTTTACTATAGCAATGTAACCTTTGGGATAAAGTACTCAAAGGGATGAAATTTCGTTTATATTTTTTGTCAATTTTTCGGACGCTAATGGTGGAGGTTGCACCTTTTATATCTCAGAAACTATAAACATTCGGATAAGGCAAGTTTAGTTATTATGACTTCTTTTGAGTTCTACTATTACCTGTTAAAATATTTGCACATACCTTAAAATCACCCAGTTTACTGCTTTTTTTAAATAAACTTCATTTACTTAAAACAAGATTTATTCACGGAAATTTTATGATGGAATGTAAATATTTGCATGCCAATTTATTGTTAATTTAAAAATTCGGATTTTTCGAATTAATTAGCCATCTGGTCCGTCTGGTTAATTTCGACTTGGAATTCAGCTCATTAGAATATGTAACATTCTTCACAGCTTACAAAATTTGCTTATTCCCATACTATATTTTCCCCTTTAGTGTCCCAGGTGTTGCCTTCACACACCTGACACCTGACTTTGGCACATTGTTTCCACCTTCTATCAGTGTTATAGTCTCATCCTCGCCGCTAGGGTCCAGTCAACTCCCTCGAATGAAACCAAAACAATCCGTCAAACGTCCCAATCCGTCCCGACCCGACAACGTTAACGGAAAGCAATGCAAACACTAAACGTTACAAAGTGACAAAAACCACACGAGCTATTAAGTGATTAAAGCGGATGTAGCGTAATTAAATGATGGCAGTAAAGGATAGCACGCGATATGCCGACATGGAATGGCAGTGCTGCTTTAAACGATCGCGACGCGGGCCACACGCCCTGCCTGTGTTCAGGACCCGATTAAAACGAGATTCGGGGGGTTCAGCGCTGACGTAACGATCGACCCGTGCCGATGAAAAACTGCGATACGGTGCTGGCGACAATAAGCCGACTAGATCCCTCTCCCTGCCCACCTGATGACCTGACGTATTATCATAGTTGGCCCGTTGCCGCTTTCATTCACGTGTTTTTCGTCATCACAATGCACAGTCGCAGACATGGATAACCTTTTGTATGAACGTAAATAAGCCGTAAACAGATGCGACCTTCGCCGTTAATGTCATCCGTTCGCGTTTAATGAACGGGTCACGTGCATGGACGCCATTTTTTGGCAACCGCTAAAGCGCCTGCTCTACAAGGTCACGTGACGGTGGGAGGGATAGCGCATGGCCGATTTTGATCAGAGTGATTCTAAATATCTAGACTAGTCTAAATATCTATAATCGTTTTCATATTAATGTGCATCGAAGTAGTCGTTGAAAGGGATCATTTTAAGGTGGGTGCGAAAATTCAAACAATCCCAACCTCAATCTACCGTAAAAATAATTTTCTCAAATAAATGTGTACCCCAGCCTTTGAGGTAGCAAAAATAATTAAAATTGACAACGTATCTAATTAATATAGTGTGGAAAACATAAAGATTTTTGTCATTATTCATGTGATTAAATTTGTTCTGAATGACATTAATGACACTTTTTGTATGAATCGGCCTCTAATTTAAAGAAGCATTTAGACTTCTACAACCTACTTGATGCACATTAATATGAAAAAGAGTATATAGGTATACTGCTTAGGATAGGGTAACCCAACAATTATTTTCTTGAATAAAACTTCAAACTTGGAAATTACGCCATACTGCAAAAGCACTTAAGTAGGTAAAATAAAAATTGTTAAGTAGCTGAGATTGTATACAAGACAATGTACATATATTTTTTTACATTTTTGCTGGCTTAGCAATGTGCATTTTTATTCGAAGAAAAGAGTGATTCAACAAGAGATTTAAATTTAGCGATCGTTTTTTGTTGTTGTGATTCATCGTGGGAAATCAGAGAGGTTGAATGAAAAGGTCCTTGTTCTCCAAATTATTTAATTAAACCTGGCTACATGGTTAATGTTTTGGTTATTTAATTAATTAATGTCTACAGGCCTTCGCAAAACTAATTTATTATTGTAAACTCTAAGAATTAATTGTTATTTTATTCTATCTGTTTGATTGTTATTCTAAATTATACAATTTGTTGTTTGTTACGTTGGTATATGTAATCATTAAATAACACAAAAAAATGTCGTTAAATTCATTTTATGAAAAATCGAAAATTGTGTTTGAGTACAAACTGCTATACCACTTTTATTGATGGTGCTGGTTGGCACTTGGAAATAGTTTAATATTTCCAAAAGTTGACATTTTTGTTAGACCAAAGTATGAAAGGCTGACCGCTCTTGGGCCCCATCAGGTGGCTTCCGATAGAGATTGTCATAAAGTATGTCACCTACATGGCCCATTATTATTGTGCAATTTGTCACGTTGTAAACGAGGGCCAACATCCACACACCATTTACATCTTTTATTACCGATCACTGTACCAAAATCGATACTTTAATTTTACATCGAAATGCACTACGTCTGAAAAGGAAAATTTTCATTAGCCGCAGCTTTTTGTACCGACTAATTTAGAAAGGAAAACGCTCAAAATCAAATTGTTCTCTGAAATCCACTTATACTCCGAACATTCCGGGATTTTAATCTCGTTAAGTCTGCACTTTACAGCCGATATTAAAATATACCGACATGTGTGCGAGGGTTTGATAAGATAACCAAGGAAAAAAAGCGACCCTGTGCGGCTAATAAGGAGGTCGGGAATTTTAGCCTGGAATATGCATATACCTACCGAGCAATTTTCTATTTTACGACGTTGGTACGTTATATGGAACATTACATAACGCCATTACTAAAACTGGATAGTACCTACGTATGTACTGCCTTATCAGAACTAAATGGATGTGATAAACTATCAAGATGGATGATGTCATAATTCCATTCTATCCTGATTACTGCTGCCTTTTGTACACAGAAAGGGATTAAGCCTTTTAAGGCAACTGACAATAAATTCATGCTTATCTAGATAGTTATACAATCTTGCGTCCAATTTAAATTCGCCGCCAAATTGCAAAAATACAATTGGGTGATGCGAAACATATTCATTACATTACGTCAAAATTTTAATACATCATATACAGGATGCGCCAGAACTCGTGCCCCAGAGAAAAATGCCATATAAGGTAAGATACCAGGAACATGGAAAAAATGTTAAAAAAAAATCTATAAAAAATTCGAAGTTATGAGGGTTTAAAGTTTGCACTTTGACTCTATTTATTTCTGTTAGAAAAATAATTTTTCAAGTTTTTTTGCTATAGGCTATTAAAAGAGGAAACAAGGAAGCTGTATCCTAAATTGTAACTCTGTTCAATGTTATTTGTGGCTTTTATTGGCAAAATATTTGTCTCTTTACTAAGTTATTGTAAAAAAAACATATACAAGATCATCAGTATCATTAAATAGATATAAAAAAAGTCAAATGTCAAAAAATAAATGTCAAAATTTTTGCCAGATAGAATTTTTTAAACATTTTTTTCATGTTCCTGGTATCTTACTTAAAAATTTTCTCTAGGGCGCGAGTTCTGGCACACCCTGTATACGCATTTGGTTTGGGATTTGCCAATTTTTTCTTCGGACTGGGACTGGGTGTTCCAGAAAAGAGTTTCTTTGACAACGTTATTCCACTTATGCGAAACGACCTGTATGTTATTAACTTATTATTTTTTAACCATGATAAGGGTCTCTAAAAAGCGTAGTATACTGCTATGTATTTTGATTTAAATAGAAGAAATTAATTATTCTAATTACAATCACATTTTATTTCAACATTTTATTTTATAAACAATAATAAGAGTAATATACAGATGTCCTAGAAATAAAAAAAAACTCTATAGGTAGATAGAAACACACAGTGTTTGTAGTATTCATTTCTTGATAATACATTCCACTTTAAAAATAGATGCTATTTTTTATAATATTTTTCAATAATTTACTAGTATACAGGGTGTTCCATTTTTATTGTTACAAATTTAACCAGGTGATAGAATATTCAATTTTAAGATAAAAGTTTCCTATAAACATATATATCGAAAAATTTTATATAAGGGAGCCACATCCCCTGAAAGGGGTGCATCTTTTAATAGATTTTTTTCAATATTTCAGAAACCATCGTGGATAAAATTACAAAATTTGGTACAACTGATAACCTTTATACACCAAATGAATTCAACGATAAAATGTCGAAATTTTTACTCAGGGGCGTCCTAAACTGGGGGGTTTAGGGTAAAAGGTACTCTAACTATGTTGGCGGTTGGTTTTTGCCACTTTCAGCCACCAAATTCTAAATTTCACAGTTTTTCACAAAAAAGAGGTCTCTTATGTTTTTTCGATAAAACTTACCGTTTTTGAGTAAAATCAGTTTACAATTTGTCTTACAGACCATAAAAATATTGTTTTTAATTGGCGCAATCAGTAGGATTCGTAGAAGTAATTGTTCCTTGCACCTTTGCAGCAAAATTCGTTTTAGCGTTTAATGTGCAATTTTGGAGACTAGCTTGTCGAGAGAAGAAAAGTTTCATTTTCTCGGCTTTTTTTAACGGAAGGAAAAAAACAGGTACTTCACTCGACTGGAAGTTAACAAATCTTGAATGAAACAAGAGGCATCATTGGCAAAGGTTTTTAAAGGCAAAATTATGAGCACTGGCAATTTTCGTAGGCTAGACTTGCCCCTAGTATTATTATTGATTAGTTGGTAAATTATGAAACAACATTAAATTTACTTACCTACATGGTAATAATGGATTTTGTTAGAGGCCCTTTATAAAGCGCTCGACAAGTAGTAAATAGTTAACAGTTTAATCATATTTTATTATCTAGTGCCTAATAATCTAGATTCCAGAACATAACAATTGTTTGAAAACTTTAAACGGGCTTACTCACATAATAGGAATTATTTAACTACTCATAATATGTTAGGACAAATATATTATAGTAAAATAAAATACTTTAAACTAGTATTTATAAGAAGTAAAGTATAATATTAGCAACATTCTTAAAATAAAAGAGTAAAAATCTAATCGTGCTTTGGCACGCATTCTGCGTAATCCGGCACTGGCCCTATCTCCCATCCACACTCTTGTTTTTTTGTACTGTTATCAGCCCCAGGAAATAGACGTCCCCCGGTTTGACCAGATCGGAGTTCGATCGAAATAGTGTGGTATCTCGCAATCTGAGCATCGTTCGTGTGCATAAATTAAGGGAGGGCCGCGATGGTCGGCGATACATAATAATTTTCATATATGCATAAAATGCGTGTCTTTATCAGTGTATAAATAGAGTCGGACGAATCGAAAGCAGCGCAGCGCAACGAACAGAACAGAACAGCAGAGGTATGACAGAACACTTCCCCTTTAATTCGCGTCGCGACTGTGGCGGCCTCGCTCGGCCGGCCTGTCTGGGTCTAGGTCACCTCACCCCACTTCCCCGTCGCCCACCCGTCACGGAATCTCAAGGCTAAATTTGTTTATACCTGCACTCGCATCACCATCCTCGACGACTGCCTCTTTTGTTTCTTCTTCGAAGTGGTCATACCGCCATCTGACGGTACAATATGGCCGCGGAAAAATGCGACCGGGGGCTCATTAATCATTTGGCGTGGGGGTGATATTTAATATTTTCGGGTGTAGGGCTAGACCCCAGACAAAGAAATTTCCATGTGTGATGCACGATATTCACCTGGAACTTGGATAATCGCTGAAACATTATTCACAATTTGCACGTCACGTATTCGAACAAAGTGATTATTAGCGGTGGGGTCATTGAATGCTGAATGATTTTCGTTTATGGCTAACAATAAAGATCGCTGAATTTCGCGGATTTGTTACCCTTCCGAGCAACATTCCGTTCATACAGTCTCCGTCACTATCCCGTTTTGGGCATTCGAAGCAAGAGCAGACGACCTTGACGTTGATGACAACCCTTCTTCTTTTCCCATGATCTCTTGACCTGTCAATAAAAAACTCCGTTATGACTTGACTTCTTGCTTTCCAGAAATTTCGGCGTTGCGACATGACATGATACAACCACGACTGTGGTTTGGACACCGCATTATAAAATGATTTATTAAAAAAAAAACAATTATCGCTTACTATTACACCACCATTTTATCCGCCAATTTTATTATTGAATTGCGATTTAAAATACAGTAAAGCCCCGATTATCCGACTTCCGGTTATTCAGAAGTCCGTAAATAAAAATGATTTTAAAATTAAAAAAAAAAAAAACTTGAAGCCATCAATCGCATGGACAAAGGTAAATTCCTTAAAAAAGTAGGGGCGTATCTTAAAATGAAAATTATGATTTTTGGATTATCCGGAATTGAAAGGGTCCTGTCCTCATTAGGCAATCAGGGTTCTAGTGTAGGTAGCAAAAATTATCAATGGATCTCAAACCCAATATCTAAACTTTAAAACTTAAAATATAATAATCATTTTAGCGTAGTCTTTAAATAAAGAAGTTCCTACCTAATTCTTAGAACATGAATTGCATTTTGAAACCAAAAAGTACTGGAGTAGGAACAAAAAATTAGGATTGATTAAGGAAAAACAACTTTTAAATACATACCTACATATGTCAATAATTCTAAATTAGGTAACTTTTCAGTCTAAGAACTCGAATCTTTGTAACAAAAATCGTGCTGTTTGTGAGGAGAAAGCAGATAGACTACTGAAATAATCAAATATGACCGAGAATGACTTATTTTGTTCTCTTAAAAGTTTTAAAAATTTTCTCCTATCAAATCAACTTCTTTCTTTATTATTCACAAGTGGTACCAAAGTAAAGTTACTTCCTTTTTTTATTAAAATTGTTTTAAACAATGGATTATTATTATTTGCATCTTTCACTTATTTTCGATAGGTGATATAATAGATGTATTTATTCATTGCTTAGCGAATGTTTCCTGAATTCATCAAAGCTGGTTTTATAAGTTCTCAGACAAAATAATTAAACTAATTAGGTTAAAAAGAAAAAAATATGTTAGTTTTTTCTAGTTCTATTTTGTAGTTTGTGAAAACAATGATTTGCATTTTAAAATTAGGATTTACTTTTGTCATTTGATTTTTGATGAAGTTTAGTGATATAAATTATGTAATCCAAAATGCTGAAAAATACAGGATGTGGTTGGAACTATAAAACATTTTCAGGTTTTTAACAGATGTTAATAAGGTTAGATACCTACTAAACTCTAGAATATTTAAGAAAAAAGTGATTACTTTGGACATCTATAAATTATATAATTTTTATTTACTTATATTTTCACCAATATAATGAAAACCCTTTCGAAAAGCAAGACAATGCTATGGGCAAGGTTTCGCTTTATAATAATAAAAACATGAGGGCAACTTATTATAACATACAGAGGCATTTCTGTGAACACAAACTGTAACCAAACAAAGTTTGTATAGAAAAATAATTACAGAGAAGCCCCTGAAATTATTACCTTCAAATATAAACCACGATTAGATTTTTATTCGCATACATTTGCGTCTTTGATCTTTCGGAAACCACACGGGCGTTTACAAGAGCTTGTGTTCGATTTTACCAACTTTTGGATTATCTGCACTTTCGAGCTGCTTCGCGTTCATTTAGGACAAAATCGACTTCATCGCCGCGAATTCCCATAGGAGTTCTTCTTTGTTAGCTTTTTTTACCGCTAATAGGGCTTAAATCGACAATTATAGACAGCAGTTTTTAATTAATTTTGTACATACGAGCAGTTTAAGCAAGCGGTGTCCGAGAAGCAACACACATTCAATTTCATGTTTACTTTTTTAATTATTATGTGGTAGTTTCTGTATTATGGTCGTAGAATTTTGCATGTTCCTCTGTATATTTTATTTACTGCGTCAATAATACTTAACTTGTCAACCTCCAGCAATCTATAAGAACGTGTTGGAGCATCGAGGCCGTGGGAAACGTCTTGACGCGCTACCTTTGAGTTAACCATCAACGTCCATAGCGCACTCAGTCTGACAAGGGGAGAAATCATGCAAATTATTTCGTAATTTCTTTTAAATTGACCCCGCAGATTGCGTGTTAGCACTTTCTTTACTTTCCATCCTTCTTTTATCAATTCGCGTCGACATTGAACCTTTTTTCCCGTCATTGTAATTTAATTACTCTTTTATCTTTGACACACTGACCAAGAATTTAGTAGTGCCGTTTAAGAAACGTTTTTATTTGGTTTCAGGTTTTCATCTGAGCGGTATCGTAACCGCGTCGCGGACTTTGCCTCTTCAGACAACGTTGCCTTGTGGAGTTCAAGAGCCACCTCAAAAATTTAAAGTGTCTGTGAGTTTTGACAGGTAAGGATTCCAGTGGTCAGCTTTTTGGTTTGTGGGAGTTTTCTAGGTTTATCACGAATTTACCGATGCTTTTTGGGTAGGGGGTGAATGAAGCTTTTAATTTAAAAATTTCAATTCAAGTTGATTTTGAAAGGGGGTCGATTATTCCATTTTATTTAGCATATTTTCAGGTCATCGAACATGAGCCTTAGTAGGTTTTATTTTTAATGTGATATTTCGACTGCAATCTGCATAGCTATACTCCCACGAATTTCAAAAATAGATCAGGATTTCAGTAAATTTTGAAAGACAATACAAAAGCAGACAGTTTTTAACGGAGTATCGGTTTTGCTTCTCGTATTTTGAATATTTTTTATAAAAAATTGTTAAAAAAGGTATATAGAGGGGACTACAGAATATAAATAAATGGGTTTCTAAATTCTTAAATAGTTTTCTTTCCATTATGCTGATGAGGAAAAGAAAGAACAGTTATATACTATAGTATAGAGAAAAATGCTTTTGGTGTCATAAATCACTCCTCCAGGTATTCTATGGCAATTCATTGATAAATTCCTATAATTAAACTGACTCGTATTACTTTGGGAGTGTATTTACTGTATTTAAATTTCCATTTTCCTCATACAAAATCTATTTTCAATTAATATTGGTTTCGAATGCTAAACGGGTTTTAAGTTTTTTTTCGTAATTAATATGCTTTTTGATTTTTTTAAAGCTAATTTTCATACCTACATGAAAAATAATTGTATATAATGTTGTCTGCTAATGTTGAAAAATGAGAAAACAGAAATTTTAATCATCGCATTTCATTTATTATTATTCTGAAACAATTTCGTAATCGATTTGTGTATTTTACAATTAATTAATTGTGGTTAGCTTTGCTGATTGCGTTGCATTAAAGGTACGCAAATATTTTTAACTAAACAGAGTTATCTCTTAAGAGCAGTTAATTTACGAATTATTAGCAAAAGTATTTTTTTATTTGAAAACGGTTTAAAAGGTTAGAACGATGTTGTTCAACGTTTTTCTCTTCAAACGATGTACCTACATAATAAAATGTTGTTTCACTTTCCCTCCGGCTTTTTCTATAAATCTCCGTTGAAACATCAAAACAACCTCCTACAATTAGAATAAATACCCGTTCACTTTGATCCTCTTCGAATCTTCTCTATTTGTCGCGAATTCACAGACCATAAAGCAGTTTTGTTGTTGCAAAATGAACAGTTTAAACTTTTATCATCTCGAATTCGGGTAAATTCTTGAAATTTGTTTTTCAGATGCAAAATTACCTCTGTGACCTGCAGTTGCGACACGAAGGATATCTTCTGGTGTCAACACGTCGTAGCGTTGTCCCTCTACAGAATTCGGAATGCGGAGAGCGTCCGGTTGCGGGTTCCAATTTCAGGTGAGTTTTTCGATATATGATAGAGGAGAACTTCGGCTTCCATCAGCGACGTTGTCACAGCGGAATTCGAAAGTCGTAATAACTGAATTTGAAGTTGCGACGCTATCTGATATCTGTAATACTCTCTGGTCCGGTCCACGTATTCAGGTTTTCCATAATATGACATGTCCTGAGGTCGTTTCATGAATATTAAGCAGCGACATCAATGATGTTTTTATCCCGTTTGCACCGCTATGCGGTGGACCTAATAATTTATGACCATTGCTTGCTGTAACATACACACGACCTGCAAAAGTGCACCCCAGCAAGGAACTCAAGACACCAATAGACTAAATTGTCTATAGGTAGTAGGTATTTCGCTAAATAAGGATCCAAAGGCATAAGTTTATTGTTATAAGATCGAGTGAAAAAAATATTTTTTGTTCTGGAGTAAAAATGACTTTCTTATTACGGTATTCTACCATTTTCCGTGTATTACAATAAATAAAATCATAAAATGAATGAAACACTTATTGAAAAATGATAAAAGATGATTTTCTTCAAATTTAGCTAAAAATATTAAGTCGATTTTACATTTTATTGGTGAAAATAATGAAAAAGTAAATCAATTGTTAGTTGCATTGATAACCAGCGTTGGTGCTTTTTATTCCTGGATAGGTTGGCATTTTACTCGCCATATAATAATAATATCGACGTATTCAGCGCATTCACATTGTGTCTAATTTTACTTTCATAGGGCTGTTTTCATTTCGCATGTTATTCGTTAATACGTGAATAATGCCCTAAATAAATATCTCTCCTGCAGCAATGATACTATTCAGTTCTCTCAATAGTCTGATTAAATTACACACAATTCTCTCCTTTGAAATTTTCGACCCTTTAAGATGCTGAAAGCACACAAGTGGGCCAGTCCGTATCATTGCAATTGCAAATCGCCAATTAACGGTGCCCCGAATTACTCATCTCAGTCCCATTTTCCATCAATTAAAGCCAGTCCCGCGATAAATATGACACAACCACACCTTTTTTAAAGCGAACGTAGTCCGCGTCTCCGCCCAACCGCTGTAACGATTTCATATTACAGAGTTTTTCTGGGCGCAGAGGCCGCCTTGGCGCCCGGGGAGCAAAAAACTATAAAGTTTTGCCATAAAATTGTAATATCATACTATATACAGGTTGCAACGAGAGGGGACCCGCGCTTATTGATCGGCCGTTTCTCGACTGATTCAACGATATCATACGAGAAGAGGGTGAACATCCCCTTTAAAATAAATTAAAGCCGCGGGTTTGTTACTTATTTCCGACAATAAACACCCGAATTGTCCCTTTTCATTGATATTTAGGGTTACTGGAAAACCATGAAATACCACAGCATTGTTCAATTCAAACATAAATGCAGGTTTACAATTGACTGAAAACGAGCATTTGTCTTAAAATATTTTATTCACAAATTGTCATTTTTTACTATTGATGTAATTTAATTGAATTAATTGAAACGGGATCCTGAGTCCGGTTCTGTTGATTCGGAGCTTTTACCACTTCCACACGCCGCTCTTGCGTCACCTCAGACACTCGCCGTTATGTTGAGGTTATGTTAGTTAGAACAGAGTAGTTTTGGCGGGGGTCATCGACTTATTTTCAGTTTTTCGTGTTGTTTAGCTTATTTTAATCCTTTTAACGTAATTATATAATCCACCAATTCGTGTCAAAGTGTTGTAATTGTTTTTTTTTCCTCGAAAAGTGTCGTTTAAAGTAAAAAGTGAACAAAGTGATTCATTTGAAAATGCGGCACAATAACGAAGATTTTTTCGATCAGTTTGATCCAAAATCAATTTCTAAAGTAAAAAGGTTCAATTTCAAAGCAATTGTCGGAGAAGGATCCGTAAAACAAACTTCGGACGGAAATGCGAAAATTGAGGTTATGTCTACAAGTATTGAAGGCCAAAAACCCATTATTAAACATGAAAATTTATCGAAAGTAAACACTCAAAACAAAGCAAATACTAACGTAATTAAAAATGGATTTGATGCGTTTCGAATTGATACCAAAGAGAAGAATCTTAAAAAAAATAATTTTAAAAAGCCGGGAATCGAAAAAACGATCATTTCTCATCACGCCTTCGAGTCGAGCGCTAAGCAAGATGAACATGTTGGAACTTTAAAAAAACAGGTCACTAAAAGTGAATCCCCAAAGAAATTTAATTTTAAAAAGCAGGATACTATAAAGACAAATTGTGAATCTTTGATTGGTGAGGCTGAGGCAACGTTTAATCGGAAATTCAACTTTGTTGAAACTTCCAAAACAAATGTTATTAGTATTGAAACTCCCAAAAAATTTAATTTTAAGAAGCAAGATATTGTGAAGGTCTCCATATCTCGCGAATTATTGCAAAACCCACCCAACACCAACGTTAAACAAAATGAATTTGTTGGAAATTCGTCAAGTTCAAGTTCACAAGAACATATAAATAATTTGCCCCAAGAGAATCCCTCAAGTACTTTTTCTGTAGATGATTACATGGATGACGAGACTTTTGCTAGTTTTCTGGCATGTGAGTTGGATTTAGAAATGCCTTCGAACAATACTAAGGACTTACCACCTCTTCCTGAAACTACGCAAACCTCATCAACTCCTCCTGAAACTACTCATAGCGGATTCTTCGCCGGCCGCAGCGATGATTCGCAAGAGTTTCGTAAGAAGTACCCCCATACAGAGGTCTTGTACGAGGTTCTCCACCAGAAATTCGGATTGAGGCACTTTCGGCCCCACCAAGAAGAGATAATAAACGCTAGTTTAACACAGCATGATTGCTTCGTTTTAATGCCGACAGGTGGAGGGAAGAGTCTTTGTTACCAATTACCGGCCGTTCTGATGCCAGGTGTAACAATAGTAATTTCGCCATTACGAGCTCTAATCAGCGACCAAGTCGATAAATTGAATGCTTTGGATATACCGTCAGCTCATTTATGTTCAGATGTTAAAAAGGCTGATGTTGATGTAATTTTCCAAAAGCTTCATATGCGGGAGCCAATCTTGAAGTTGCTTTATTTGACTCCGGAGAAAATGTCGGCGTCGGGGAAAGTTACAGACATGATTAAGTCGCTATATGCACGTAACAAATTGGCGAGGTTTGTTATTGATGAAGTTCATTGCTTGTCACAATGGGGGCACGATTTTCGACCGGATTATAAACAATTGTCTTGTTTACGTAAACAGTACTCTGAAGTACCGATCATTTGTCTGACTGCGACAGCCACTAAGCAAGTTCAAGGGGACGTTACAAGCATCCTAGGACTGAGAAATCTTAAAACGTTTATAAGGAGTTTCAATCGGCCCAATATCAAGTACAAGGTTATTCCTAAAACGGGCATAAAAGTCGTAGAGGAGATAACAAAGCTGATCAAACAGAGATTTTATCGGAAATCTGGAATTATTTATTGTTTATGTCGAGCCGATTGTGAGAAATTGGCAGAGGATCTTTGTCGATTGGGTATCAAAGCTAGAGCCTATCATGCCGGTATGAGCGACTCTACTCGTGAAAAACAACAACGAGAGTGGATGCAAGATCAATTCCATGTCATAGTCGCCACGATAGCCTTTGGTATGGGAATTGACAAACCGGATGTGAGATTCGTCATTCACAACTCCATGCCAAAGTCAGTAGAAGCGTTCTATCAAGAATCTGGAAGAGCAGGTCGTGATGGTGAACCTTCCTATTCTTATCTTTTCTATTCGTACGCTGACGCAGGACGTTTAAAGCGTCTTATGCAAATGGACCGCAATGTTAATAAAGCCGCACTTCATGGTCACTTCGAAAACTTATACCAAATGGTGTCTTTCTGCGAAAATATAGTCGACTGTAGACGCTACTTGCAATTAATACATTTGGGCGAAAAATTTGATCGGAAAATCTGTATGGAAAATAAAGCTATGATGTGTGACAATTGCGAAAATGTTAAAAACAATAAACTATCAGATGTGACAACACAGGCTCGTGAGTTGGCTCAATTAGTACACGATTTAGCTCGACAGGAAAATGTGACTTTACTTCACGTCGCTGAAGTGTATAAAGGAGCAAAACTGAAGAAAATAGTGGAAAAGAAACATGACCAGCATAAGTTTTACGGTGGAGGAAATTCTCTAGACCGTACTGACATTCAAAGGATTTTGATAAACTTAGTTCTACGGAAAATTTTGACCGACTTTTGTACATACACCGGAGATTTTCCTGTCGTCTATATTAAGCCAGGCGTTAAGTTTAATACCATTAACCAGTCAGACCTAAAAGTTATGCTTTCGATTAGAGCAAAAATTGCTCCTGTTGCAAAAGTGACAATGACGAAAGTTTCATCTGACGAGTCAGGAAGTCCAATTCCGTCGACTTCAACTGCTAAACCAGTTGCCGTTGACAAATTTAAAGTTAACTCTATTAAGGTCCAGTGTCACGAGGAATTGCTCGAGGAGTGTCGAAGACTGGCAATGGAGCGAAGTGTAACTCTATCTTCTATTATGAATTTGTCAGCTATCAAAAATATGTCGGAAGTTCTACCAAACACCAAAGACGAATTTATGAAAATTCAACACGTTACCAAAGCTAACTATGAAAAATTCGGCGAATATTTTCTTAAAATAACGAAAAAATATAGAGAGGAATTGAACAAATTACAGTCACCGGTAGTGTCGTTTAATGATTCAAATGCATTTGATGATAATGATTGGTGGTTAGATAGTAGCCAAAATACTAGTGGAGTTAAACGAAAATCGGCTTCGGGCTATAAGAAGAATGCGAAACGGTTCAAAAGGAATTATTATAAAAAAGGAAAAGGCAAAGGACAAAGTAAAGCTAAGAGTTCTAAAAAATCGTCCAAAAGCAGTAAAAAGGGGAATTCGCTAGGCTTAATGCCTTTAAAAAAATAAAATGGTGATATGGGATGTGTATATAATTTTCAGTTAGATTGTTAGTGAAGATCGGGACAGGATATGGGGTAATTAAATTTTTTTTACAGAAAAGTTTCGATGCATTAAAAGTAGTTAGCTAAACCAATTTAAAAATTACTCGACTTTATTGCGTAATTAGTTTTTGTTATTGTTATTACTTTATTCACCACTTTTTTTAAACGGAAGCTTCATTTGTTTTAACATCGTATTTTAATTTGTATGATAATAACGAATGGATGTTTATTTATGCCTTTGGAGAGATTGTAAAAACTAATTATATTTTTTATTATATTCAGTGCGACTAATGAGTTGTTGAAAATTAAATGCCTCATTTTTATCAGGTGCAATTTTTGAATACATTCACCTCAGTTTGAATTTTATGAAAAGATAGAATAAAGAGTGCCACTTTTGTCCTACATTTTTTGCAGTCACAACACAAAATATAAATAAAAGATGATTCGTTACCTATTTTTGTACGGACATGTAACTGATATTTTTTATTTTTAATTTTATGAGCCAAGTTTGTTAATTTGTCAAAATTTTACGACGGTTTCATCTCTTTGTTTTTGCAATTCGTTTGAATGTTTCACTTTTGTTCCAGAAACTCTTTTGCAAATGGATCGTCAGCAGCTACAGAAATTTGTTCAGTATTTGATATCGGAGCACCATACGGAAGTGTTGCCAACCGCCCAAAAACTAGCCGATGAAATTTTACAACAACGTTCCGAAATTAATCAAATCCCCGGCGCCCCCGATCCGACCGCCGGGGCGTCAGCGGATGATGAACACTCGTGGCATTTGGACGAAGAACAAGTATGCGAACAAGTAAAGTCCTATCTGTCGCAAGGCGGCTATTACAACGCCAACAAACAACTCAACTCGTTATTTTCAAAGGTGAGTGCGAAAAATTTACCTGACTGGTTTTTTATTTCGAAATAATTCAGGTGCGTGAAATGCTTCGCGCTCAAGATTCCAACGGGGCGAGAATGTTGACGTTGATCACTGAACAGTTCCTTTCTGATCCCCGGTTGCAAATGTGGCGTAACCAAGGTACACCAATGACTGATAAATGTAGACAACTATGGGATCAATTGGGTTCCTTATGGGTATGCATCGTTCTTAATCCGAATTGTACCCAACATGAGAAACAACAATGGAAATTACTATTGGAGAAATGGACGTTGATCGACGTCTGTCCTCCAGAAGATCCAGATTTTAGGTTACAGGATCACTCGCATCGAGATTCGGTTAGTTGGAAGGTTTGCAACGTTTAACTTGGTACTATTTCTCTTTGTTTGCAGTATATTAGTAGGGATAGGGACAGGGATAGGGACCGATACTATCACGAAAGGGATAGAGATCGGTACGCCGATAGGGAACGGGATAGGAGGGATCGCAGGGACCGGGACAGGGAGAGGGAAAGAGACAGAAATCGAGCCGCTTACGATTCGTCGGATAGTTCGGAAGACGACGATGGCGATAGTTCGTACAGTCCTAGACATAGTAAACGATTACGATTATCAGGGAGTCATTCTAAGTCAAGCGTACCAACGTTACCAAGGACAATTTTTCATAGGTGAGTGTCGTAATAATCATGGAGAAATGTTAATACCATGACTGAATTGGTGGTCAATACGACAAAAAAGATTTTATCGTTTCATTATTAATTTTTGTTGTTATTATAATTTTTTAGATAGATAAATTCCACATTTGAGTATTATTTATTGTATTTTTAGGGCGTTAGATGCGGTGGGCATGTCTTGGGATAACATGCACTTAAAAAACATTTTATCTAGTGATACATACTGTTCACATGTTCCTGACACAACTAGTTCCGGCAGTTTTAATTCACAAGGCCAGCCTTTATGGCACGGTAATTACAACCTCTTTGTTTCTTACTTCAAAAAATGCATCGATATTTTTCGTAGAATCGATACCATTATGTGCGGCTCGAGTCGACTCTTTACGTTCCCATGGCCATATGGAGGCCGCTCTAAGACTGGCGGTTTCTGTAGTTCGTACAATGAAGCAACAGCAATTGGTTGCGCAACGTCGTTGGCACGAGAGTCAACAAGCCAGTACTAGTAGCAGTAGCAATAGCAAATGTCAAACAAGTTGCAAGACGACGCCGTGTACGTCTCGATGTACGGGACAGTGTAATAGCAATTCGTGTTCAACGACGTCTATCACGGCTCCTGCCAACACGGATTGTTGGGTGGGACATCCCTTGGACCCAATTGGTACTCTTTTTGATACGCTTGCCGATTCTTCAATCATCCCGGATGATCAGAGACCGAGAACTCCGAGTTATCTCGGTAGGTTTTTTAATTTTCGTAGGTGATTATTGGCTTATTTGAAATGTTTAGATATCGTAGGAATGGAAGAACAGCACAACATCAGGCCAAGATATCACCATGTGCCTGTAGTGGGGTCGCGGGACCGCTCTGAAACCTACTTAACTTTGGCGTTTGAGGTGGCTTTGATCGGTTTAGGGCAACAGAGGATAATGCCAGTGGGGTTATACGCACAGGAAAAGGCTTGCAAGCAGGAAGACCGACTCATAGCCAAGCTGCAGGAAATCGAATTGGATAACAGTCTCATAGCTGTACTTAGAAGACAAGCAATTATTCTCCTCGAAGGAGGTCCAACAAGCGGCCTAGGCATCGGTATTCACCCCGAGAGTATACCCATGCACACTTTTGCCAGGTTTCTGTTCTTGTCGCTTCTGAGTTGTTATCCTGATTTGGCGTACGAAGTCGGTTTGCGAGCGATGCGATTGCCTTTGCTGGAGGAACACGAAGATTCAGATGACCCTCTTGGGGGCAATAGTAGTTCGTTGATGATGAGGGGTTCGCCAAGGTGGTTTACTTTGGGTCACATCGAAACTCAGCAATGCGCTCTCAGTTCAACAATGCTCAGTGCGGCCAAAGGTGAAGTTATGAGACTGCGAACGGTACTGGAATCTTCCCAGAGGCATATCCACAGTTCTTCCCATTTGTTTAAACTTGCTCAAGACGCGTTTCGGTTTGCGACGCCGGAGAATGGACCGAGACATCCGACGTTGCTGAGTGTGGCCTTTGAGTTGGGTCTTCAGGTAAGTAACAATTGGAAGTACTTGGAAACGATGGTAATTTTTGTGTGTCAGGTTATGAGGATGACTTTGTCGTCTTTAAACTGGCGGCGACGTGAAATGGTGAGATGGCTGGTGACTTGTGCGACAGAAGTGGGAGTCGATGCACTTATCTCAATCATGCAGAATTGGTATCAGTTTTTTACAGCGACTGAAGCCACCGGTCCTGTTGCAACCACAATAATGTCACATAGTACCATTATGCGTCTTAATCTTAGTTTTAGTCAACAAGAAGAATTGTCCAGTTGTGCGAGAACGCTAGCTTTGCAATGTGCAACTAAGGTATGTACTAAATTAATTCACTTGTTCCATTACATAATTTTTTTAAACATTTTAGGACCCTCCAAATTGTGCCTTGAACGCGTTGACGTTGTGCGAGAATGAGGCTCTGGCCTTTGAGACCGCTTACCAAATTGTCGTGGATGCAGCCTCACACATCATGACATCTTCGCAACTCTTTACCATTGCCAGATACATGGAGCATAGGGGCTATCCAACCCGAGCCTATAAGCTAGCCATGTTGGCTATGAAAAACGTTCATCTCGCTTACAATCAGGTAATATGATTTTTTTTTAGTATCTTTTGATCATATACTGATATGCATTTTTTACCGTAGGATACCCATCCAGCAATAAACGACATCCACTGGGCGTGCGCCTTGAGCCATTCGTTGGGCAAAACCGAACTTACAAACATGATCCCTCTTCTCGTTAAAAACGTTCAGTGCGCCACCGTGTTGTCGGACATTCTCCGTCGGTGCAGCATGACCGCTCCGGGCATCTCCTGTTCCCACGCGCCTCCTTTAGAAACCGGAAAACATCATTCGCATCCTCACCGGAGTCGTAGTTGTGCGCCCGGAATCAAGCCGCTGTCGTACGACAGGCCCCCATTGCGGCAGCTATTGGAGGCCGCCGTCGCCGCCTACATCAACACTACGCATTCGCGGCTTACACATATCTCGCCGAGACATTACGGCGATTTCATAGACTTTTTAACGAAAGCCAGAGACACGTTCGTGTTGGCGCACGATGGCCATGCGCAGTTTACGCAACTAATTGAGAACATGAAGGTGGCGTACAAAGGCAAAAAGAAACTCATGTTTCTGGTAAAAGAGAGATTTGGCTGATATAACTTGAAAAAGTGGTACATGTAGTGTGTGCGTTTTTAACGCGGATCGCCACGATGATGTATTATGCCTAGCGGTCTACAAGCGCCTGTACTATATGTAGCTCGCTTCAGTTCTTTTCATAGTCTAATCTAAATGGACAATATTCATGAAATGAGATTTTTTCGGCTATTTATTGACTGTTTATTCCCTCTGAACAGACTGATTTTATTGTTTTATGGGCAACCGGGCCAAACTTCACGCTGGTCACGTGATAATCATAATTATGTGTATATTTTTAGGTAATAAATAAGTAAGAGGTCAGCTTGAACTTTGACGGGTTGCACTGGATCTCATTTGTATTTGTAGTATTATTTTTTTATTTTCATCAGCATTTCTATTTTTATGTTTTAGGGTCTCGTAAATCAAGGTATACATTGGAAGAAAAGGGCGAAACTAGTTTTTCACAATTGTGTGCAGCTTGGCTTTTTTACCGATGTGTACCTTGAATTTTCCAACCCTACGTTTCCTCTGTCCCATGTCGCTTTCTTACTATTTAATGTTATATTTGTTTACCAAAGATTGTTGTTTGTATAGTATTTATGTACATATACCGTAAGAGAGACAGTCTCATTAGTTAATTGGGAAGCATACTTGAGGTGCCGTTTGAACTTCCTCGTGCGCCACCGTTTATTTCACACCTTTCAAGGGATGCTTTCCACAAATACAAGGTAAATGCTTCCTGTTATATTTATATAATACAGTATATCAATAAGTACAAAATAACTCTAAACACGCAGTCGACCAAGCTGTAGCGCGATGTCAGCTGTCATTCCGTAAGCTACCTCTCCGAGCTAAACCTAACATTCAACCGCGCTTTGTTCATGTTTAGTTTTATTTTTCTGGTTGGGTGTTTCAAAATTGACTGATTTATACGAGAAAAATCAAACCGACTCGCTTAGCTCTCCCGTTTTTAATTTGAAGAAGCAATCGATACTTTCAACAATGTTATAAAAATACAAAAATGTAAAGTCGCTGCTGCAACATCTTGTTTTGTTGTTTTTTCGTGTCTGTGATTGAATCTTTTTATTTAATTATTACGTTCGTCCAGTGCCACTAAAATAAGTTATGGAAAACATCGTTAACTTTTTTCTTTTTGTAATAAGGAGATGTAAATATTAACTTGGCCAAATTGGTACACGTTCCATTCCAATGAAAATGATTTTATATAATTCGTTGTTGTATTGTGTTTTTTGTGTATAATAATCATTAGGAAAATGTACATATTGCCAAAAACATTTTAGTTCTTTATTTGTTAAAAAGCAATTATTGCGTTCAGTCTGTCTGTGTATTAATAATTTATGATTATTTTTACGATAATAAAAATATTTGTAATTCATAACGACTTTCAATCTTCTTCAAACCCTGAATAAATAGTTAAAAAATTCCTGGTTTTGAATTAAAGATACAGCTACATTAAAAAAAAAAACGGGAAATGTCAGAAAAATTTAGGTTTTTTTTTTCAATTTTTCCATCGTGTAAACGTGTTTTATTAAAAATAGGTTAAAATATTTTCATGGCACTTTTAATTCTGCCGCTAAATTCATAATTTTCCTACCATTTTCCAGGTGAGCGACGATTCTGGCTTTCTCTACTTCACTTAAATGCGGCTTTACACAAGTCGGTATAAATTTAATGCCATTGATAGAAATATTTTTAATAGTTATTGTCAAGTTGACAATTGACAACTAGAACCGAATTTACATTTGGAAAAATTTCATTTCCCGTTTTTTTTTTAATGTAGCTGTACTTTTTATTATCATTTTTCAAAACCAACGGAGTAACCAAATTTTTAATCCCGAATTTCTGATTCTGATACTCCATCACCCCACGTTTAATTATAAAAAGTAGAAAAGTCTTAATTATTATTTAAACCATATTACCTTTTTGAAAATTGAAACGAAAAATTTAACAATTTTGAGGTTATGTTTGTTGAGGTTATATCACGTGATTAAAAATAGGTGTCATTTTTGTTTCTTGTAGAATGAAGTTTTAACTGTCACTTTTAAATGTTAATTATTTGAAAAAGAGACATTTTAACGTTTTTTAAATATAACTTCTCGTTTACCATTTTTTATGTTTTTAAAGTGACCAATTTTGTGAAAAAGTGAAGTCAACCGCATTATTGGTTACATTTTTTTATACAATTTTAGTAGTGTTTTGGGGCCCTTTTTTAAGTATTATTTCGTAGAAATAGTTTTATGGCTGGGGACATAAATGAACTAATCCGTTTGTTTAAATCTCAAATACAAGAAGATAGTGGAAGATTGGCTGACTTGACAAACGAAGAAGAAGAAAAAATCCATCAGGTTGGCACTTATTAGTTAATTTACTCTAATAAATTGTGATGAAGCAGAAATCAAATGATGTTATGACTGAATTTTGATGAATGAGCAAATTTGCGTTTTCTTGGCAAAATGCCACTAAATAGTAACACAAGCCCCTCTTTACATAATGAAGGTAAATGAGTGTGCAATCGGTTTATTATTGTTACCTTTGTTAGTGTTAATTATCCATTTGTAACTTGTCGTAAACATAGTAAATGTGATGGTCCAACAAAGACACCACAAGAACAAATTAAATGTTTCTTTATTGAAACCGCCTATCATTCCAATAGCGTGATATAGATAGCAGTTTCCTGAAAAAGGGAGCGTCTATTTTCTGACCTTGTTTATTATTGATTTTCTTGAAAATCCAACATGACAGGGTGAAATGTGGTTGGTGGTGATGTCTATTATTTGACCCTCACATCTCTAAGACTCTGTTCCTCCCAACTTAGTTTGTGATTGTTATTTATAAGTTTTAAAAATGATGTGCATGTTCATTTTCATCTTTGAAATTCATTGAAAAAATTGTTCTGGGACATGTCATTGCACGCCTTTTTTCGGCAAATTTCAGATCAAAACTTGTGATAATGAACACCAACAGAACAATAATGTACCATCACCCGAAAACAAGGAAAACCTGCCATTGAACCACAACTCATCACCCGTTAACCAAGTGAGTATCGCTGAATTTCCCGAGGTTGTAGTTTTTGTGGCTTGATTTGGGAAAGGCTTCGTTTTATTTTTCGTTTTAGAACCTGCCGCTAATCGAACGACTTGATTTAAGTAGTAATGAAGGCGCGTTAGAGGAGACTAAGCGAGCTTTTGTCGCTATCAGCCCGGTAAGCATGAGTGCCGTTTAATTTGCAACGTTATGCATGAGCAATCGTCTTGCGTGGGGCGCTCCTTTTATGTCTTATTGCGTTTTTTCAGAATGCCAGCGGCGGCCGCAAAATGTTGCGGTACGGCGAGTACAGCCCCAACAACCCCCAACTGAGGGTGTCGGCTGCTCCCTATCTCGGGCTCGGCGAGTATGAGCAGAGGCGCAACTTGCTCCAGGAAAGACGAAGGGCTGATTATCTCGAACATTTATCTAAGGTAAATCACTCCCGCTGCTCTCGCTTTCCCGCCATGTCATCTCAACCCCTGTGTTACAGAGCGAACGTAATTTTAAAAATTGTCTTTTGACCGGAAACGTGGTGACGCGAGCCGTGCAAACCGACTTACAGAATATTCATTGCCCTTTAGTAAGTTGTGAACGCTTTTTTGCTATTCTGACGTAGTGTACATATTTGGGGGGCGGCATGTTTGACGGGGCTTCTTTACACAGGTCATCAACTGGGGTTAACCCCCTCATAAATTTGCCACCTATTTTTCTCAACACACATCCGAAATCTCGCTAAATGAATTATAAACTTAAAAAAATACTTCATAATACCTATAAGTCTAATTAATCCATTAAGTCTATTCCGCAATTTGTTACGAGATATAAACTGATATACAACTGCATCTAAAATTCAATTTTATTACTTTGGATAAATTTGGATATGGTTTAGTATTATTGCCAGTAATGTGGTCGGTCATTTGTGTTAATAAATTAATTCTTTTTTTCATAAAAATTATGAATGTATTCATTTTTTTAACCAGCTATTTATCAGTTAATAAAGACTGAAACGCAATTAATTATTTAGTGAGATTATTATTAATAATTTAAAAAGTAAGAAAAAGAAGAATGTTGAAATAGGGTGGAAAATATTATTCTCTATACTTTCCTTGCGTGATTCGTTATAATTACATGCAATTTTAGCATAATTGGGTTATTAGTGTCTAAGATACTACAGAAAAAGTAAGTCAATTATGAGAAAAATTGCTTTTCGTGGTGTTCTACATAATAAGAATTGTGTTTTTTTGTGATTTTATTATCGTGTCTACAAACTCGTACGTTTGTTGTATTGTTTTATTGGTTATTTATTTAGAACTTTAAGGTCTTTCAAATTGGATTTTTCTCTTATATTCACAGTGTAGTTTAATTTTCGAAATTTTCACCGTCCTTCGTTTAATTTTAATTGATCAAAATTGAATGTTCAAAATCTCTTCTGGCTTTGGAAACCAAATGCTACTTATAATTGTCATTATTTGTTAAAATCAATTTATAAAATTGTGAATATAATTTTGATCTGTCAATTATAATTAATTGTACTTTTTTAGAAAAAATGAGAATTTGGTTTTATCAGATCCAGTATTTAGCAACTTTATAAGACCTAATTCACGTCAAGGTAAAATACTAAAAATGTAATGGGGAGCATCGTATTTTTTCTGTTTGTATTGATATTAACATCAATAACAAAGTCCAATTCAAGAATATTTATTTTGTAAACAGTAAATAACATTCGGGAGGTGGTTAACCCCTAATTAATTATTTTTAAATGGGGGAGGAGGTTTGTCAACAATAACCAGAACTCGCATTTGTACATACAAATAATTGTGCTTTGCATTATGTTGAATGTGTACAGTAGATAAAATAAGGGTCATAACAATGTCACAACCAATGATTATCTGTCCCTTTCACTTGACTTTCAATTGTTTTAGGTACAGTATGAGACCTACACACCGGAAAAGGAGCTAAATTCGTACATTTCGAGCTCTGTTATGCAAAACAGTCGGAATCTATCACCGTACCGCGCCGACCAAAGATTAACTTCTCAAAATGCCTTATTGAAGCCTGAAATGGACAAGCCGAAGAGCATTCTGTCGAATAGGCGGACGGGCAGTCCTAGAGGTAAACATCTCACAATTGCACCGAATTCGGACCAATAAAGTCGTTTTATTGCAGAGCGACTGCTGTCTGATCTGAAACATTCGTATTCGCCCAGTTTTCTCGACGGGTTCAGTTATCAGGACCGGGCGGAAGAACTGGAGAGGGTAAGTGAGGGAAAAATTCAAGGGCGATTAAGTGGCAATTTGCTTTAAAGGAAAGGATTAAACGTGACAATTATCAAAGGGAGTTGAGACTGCAGATCGAGGAGAAAAGACACTTGCAAGCGATGAGGGAGGAACAGGAAAGGAGGGAGCAAGAGTTGGAGAATAAGCGGTTGGAGCAACAGCTGTTGCGGATGCAGGAGGAACAAGCGATCGAAGAACAACGCAGGTGTCGCCGAGATGAACAGGTGCAGCATTAAATAGAAAATTACCGAATTGTGTTACCATTTTTTTTGTTCTATAATTTGTATTCATTTTGTTTTCATTAATAATTAATTATTTTGTGACGTTTTATTTATTTTATTTATATATTTATTTTTGTGTTATATTGGAGGTAAGTATTAATCAAGGAGTAGGTTATTTGTTAGTTTGTGTTTTTGTTTTTAGTATTTTTTTAGGCGTAGGGGATACTAAACGTGTTTTGGTTGGCAGATGCGTCGGCACAGCGAGGACCTTTTGAGGAGGAAGCACGAGTTGCAATCCCGCTTGCGTAAACACACCGAGTCTGAAAGTAGCGTGTCAAGTCTTCGAAACACCAACGTTGCCTCAAAAACTCTATCGCATTATTCTCCACCCGTGTCTCGCCGCAATCCTTACTCCTTCAACATACCATCCACTTCTGTGTTCGCCGATATGTCGAGTGGCAGCAGCAGCAGGTATAATCCGAACCGATTCGATTCGTATTATCGCAAAGACGCGTTGAACAGGATGGACTCGTTAAATACATATGACACTCATCGTAGATATAATGCTTTCAGTCGTTTTGACTCGTTGAGTAGAATAGATTCGTTAAATCGCCAAGATACGTTGAATAGACTAGAGACGTTGAGTATTCAAGATAGATTAAGTAATGTACAACGTAGGCACAGTGCCACACAGCAGGACCTCAGTTTGATCCGGCGAAGCCCTAAGCTGCAAAGAAGGAGCAGCTCGAGCAGATTCGAGGACACTCTTCCCATACCAGTATTGAAAGCGCACTCGCCCGTTGCCAAAGAACTAAAGAATTCGGTACCTTTTAATTCCAGTAGGTCAGATGCAGTTAGAAAATTAGAAGATAAGTGGCAGGTTAGTCGATTTAAACACAAGTGATTGTGTTGTAAGTCTCGAGAGTATTATAGATTCCTGCGGTGCAAAAAAATATCGTCAACCATGGAGATCCCTTACGGGACGGCCAGGGAAGAAGTATATTAACTCAGTTAGGTGCCATCAGAATGCAGCTTCAAAAAGAACAATTACGAATGGATGAAACCTTACGTAAACGCGGTATTACACAATCCAAGGCTGTTGATTTTCATTAAAATTAATACGTTTTACATCGAGTTGAAAATTGAATCATAGTTATTTTATATATTGTTAGAACTTGTCTTTATATTTATAATTGAAATAGAGTAGAAACGTTGACGATGACTGAAAACTGGTTTTAATTCAAACCTGAGCCCCCCATCCTATTTTAAATTACCCACTGCACAAGTCGTACGTGATTGGCCACAAACCAAAATTACCGTTACAATATGAAGTTGGCCGATAACCGTCACCAATCAGATTCATTATTTTGTTTTCAAACCGTTTGACAAGTGCCGGGTGAACAATTTTAAAACGTGCAACGGTTCATTACGAAATTTTTGTAAGAATGGATAATAAAAAGTGGAACACCGTTTTAATTGAATGGGTAAGTCATCTATTATTGAAAAAACAGTTGAGCCAAATTCCCCAATTTCTAGGTTAACTGTTTGAAACTTTGCAAAAACATCAACAAACTTGACGAGTTACGCGATGGCGAATTTTTCTCAAATTTACAAAAAGTCATGTAAGTTACCATTATATTAATTACCTAATTATTTAACTTATTATCTGTAGATCTAAATCTCGAGATGCACAAGTTGCACAAGATGTTTTAACGTTCATTTTTGATCTCTTTGGAAGGCACTATCCCAACTATTTATTCCACAATAAGACCGAAATTCATTTATTTGATTTACCCGAAATCGATTTGAAAGCGATCATTTCGCTCCTCATGCACTACACATGCATTTATGACCGAAGAGACGTCTTGACGTCCCCCTTGTGTCACTCCCTCTCACAGTCAACACAATTAATAATCCGCAATTTCCTCCAAAAAACCACAACAAGCGTTAATAAAGAAAGCATGAGCGACATTATTAAGTCATGTATTGATGACGCTTCCGATCATTTAATAACCAATCAGTGGTTGTCAGTTGAAACGTCATGTAGCTCAAACAGCCCCCTTCAGGACATCCTAAAAACCCCCATATCAAAATTTGGTCGTTTACACGAAAAAGACAAAATTATTTCCAAACTAAAATCAGAAATTGAAGCAGAACGCTATGAAAAAGCCGACTTACAAGAAGAACTTAAATTACAATTGGAAAAAAGCAAAAAAATCGAACAACAATTGCAACAAAAAAACAACGAAATTTCGAGACTGAGGGCCGAAGTTGGGGCCCTCGAAAATCGCACTCCGCCCAATTTCCAGGACATGGACAGTCGCGAACTGCAACGACGTCTGCGTTCCGAAATTCAAACCCTCGAGCAATATATTAAACAAATCGAGGACGAACAGGACGAAATCAAGAAGGAAAAAGACGCCACGAAGGAGCGTCTCCGGAAAATTGAGCAACAAGCCAACATTTGGGAGGAGAAATTTTTTGAAACAGAGCGCAATTTCGAAAATTTGACAGAACATTCAAAACAGCAGGAGAAGGAGTTGAGGGAGATGCAGGCTCATTGTGCCGAACTTACGGCTTTGTTGGAGGAGTATCGCGAGAATCCGAAAAACGATAGTTCATTGTTTGAGTTTTCAACAGAGAAGCCTTTAAATGAAACGGAGTTGTGTCCTGAAGATCTCGCTTGTTCCGTCATTGAGGTGCAGTTGAGGGATGCTCAAAAGCAAATTGAAGAATTGAAGAAGCAGATTGGAGAAACGGAGGAGTGTGTGACGCAATTGAGGAATGTTTTGCTTGAAACTGAAACAAAGCTGAAACATTCTGAGGATCTTAACACTGAGTTTGAGACCAAGGTACTTATAAAAATACGTGCATTGATTATTTCATAATATCTAACAAAAAAACTTTGAGTATAATCTAATCGAAAAATATTTTTAAGGTTTGTATAAAAATATTTAATTATTATTGGACTTGTTTTTCTTTTGTCACATCTACAAATTATTTTTCTTCAGGTAAAATCACTAGAAAACGATAAAGAAACAGCTCAAACACAATTAACATTAACTCAGTCTCTTTTGGATGAAGCAAATAAAAATAGTAATGTTTTGGAAACGAAAGTTAAGAACGTCGAAACTAAACTGCAAGAAACTGATGAAGTGTTAGAAACTCTCAGAGGTGATAAAGAAGAATTACTCGCAGAAGTAATATTTTTATAACTTTTTATTTTCTACTTTACTAAAATTTAATATTTTTGAAGGTTAATTCTCTGCAACTTCACATTGCGCAAGTGGAAAAACAGCTAGCAGAAGCTTTGGACGAATTAGAGGATAATAAAAAGCAGTCTCAATCCCTTGAAAATCAACTTACAGAATCTAAAGCTGTATCTGAGAAACTCCAATTTGAGCTGGCCGATGTCCTCTTAGACAACCAAAAAACGCATACGATTTTAAACGAATTGTACAACGAAAAGAACGAATTGGTTTCGAAATTGGACGAGGCGGAAAATACTAAAACATCACTTGAAAAACACTTGTTCGAGTTTCAAGACTACTCGAAGAATCTTGCATCAGAATGTGAAACTCTTCGTGTGGAAAATCTTGCCTTTAAACAGGAACTTTCTAATAAAAATACACAGTTGTTGATTGTGAGTCAGGAGAAATCTGATTTGACTATAAAGCTTGAGTACAAAGATGAGAAAATTGTTGATTTGGAAAAAACTAACGAAAAGTTAAATTCTGAGATGGATATTCTTCAAAATCAATTGAAGGAAACATTGGATCGTTTAGATTCGAGTCAGAGCTATTCGCAAAAGCTTCAATTTGACTATAGTGAGCTTGAAAAGAAACTGCATGACACTAAGACACATTTGGAGAATTTAACAGTTGAAGTTAATATGGTATTAGGAGAGAAACAAGCGGTGGATGAACAGTTGGTCAAACGTGAAGATTACATCACGCGATTAGAAGAAGAAAAGAACATTTTGTATGAAAAAACAAACGTATTGGAGGATTCATATCGGAAGTTAACGCAAAAGAGTGAAGAACTACAATCGTATAATGAAGACGTTTTGAAACAACTTTCGGACGTTTCGCAGACTCTTGAAATGACTAAACAAGAAATAGGAAGATTGCAAGAACTGCAAAAGTCTCTCGAATTGCAACTTGAAAAATCTCAAATTTGTTCAGAAACTTTAAAAGTTGAGCTGGAACAAATGCAATCAGTAAATAACAAAACAAATTACTTATTACAAGAAACTGAAGCCGCATTAGATCAATCGAAACAAGAGAATAAGATTTTAAAAATACAGATTGAAACTCTACAACAAGAACTTGACGATTCAAATAATAATTTAATAGTGAGTCAGAAAAATGTTTCTGAGTTGAAAGAAACTAAAAGTGGACTTGAGGAAGATTTGAAACAAGTTGTATTAGAGTCGGAATACTTAAAATCCGAATCGGAAAAGATTAAGCTTGAAAAGTCTACGAACGATAAGGAATTAAATGAGGTTAAGAAAGCATTAACCGAATTAGAGGAGGAGTCAAAGAAGAAGAAACATCAATTTGAGAATGAGATTGTTGAAGTTCAAAAACATCTCAATGACGCTCTTACTAGTTTAGAAACAGTCAGGAAAGAGGAAGAGAAACTTAAAAATTCAAAGAATCATCTTGAATCGAAATTAAGAGAAGCACAAACTGTTGAAGAAAAATTAAAACTAGAAGTGGAAAAGCTAACTAACGATTTGAGTGAATCTCGTGAAGAAAGGTCGGATTTCTTGAAAAAACTTGAGAATTTAGAAGAAGAAAATGGAAAATTGATCAAAGAATCTCAAGACCTACAGAAACATTTAAGTCAGGCTTTAATTGATTTGGAGTCAAAAACTGCCGAGTCGAAACAATTGAATGACATTCAAATCGCGCTTGAAACTCGTTTGGACGAGGCAGAAAAGATAAGACTTCAGCTAGAAACCATTCAATCTCACCTTGATGAAACACAAAATAGTTACGAAGAACTGAAGAAAGAGAAGTCCCTTTTGGAAAGTGAATATAAAAATATGAGACAACTCACGAATGAGTTTGAAGGAAAACTAAATGAAGATCAAGATTATATAAAAGCGTTGGAAATGAAGAATGAAGACATTGATAAACAGTTGGAAGATACTAAAAAGGTCGTCATAAAATTAGAAGGAGAAAATGGTGCCTTAATGGTAAAAATGCGAATTCTTGAACAGGAAAAAGAAGAATTATGCGATGAAAAGAAGGGTCTTGAAAGAGAACTGTTTGATGAGAAGAGCAATTTCGAAGAAATGAAAACTGTCACTTTAAATCTACAAACAAATTTGGAAGATTTACATATTTTAGTGGAGACAGTTCGGTCGGAGAAAGAAAAACTAAATGAGGTTTTGATGAATGAAAGAAATGAAAATGAAGCCTTGGTCACAAAACTAAATGAAAAATGTGAACTTCTTGAAGATAAATTAACTGATTATGTCGACGATTTAGAAACTAGCAACAAAGAATTAGAAAGAGTAAAAGAGGAGAAATCTTTGATTGAAATAGCCTTGGAAAATCTTAGATGTGAAGTACAGTCTGCTGAAAAATTTCAGAAGGTGCTAAAAAATGAAAAAGAGGCACTAGAGACGGCATTACAACAAGTGGGAGTACAGTTGAACGAATTAAAGAATAAAAATGAAATCTTACAGAGGGAAATTTTAGAAAAAACGGATGCTTTTGAAATAAATCAAGAATCTTTTACGAAAGAAAAAGAGAAACTTGAGTTAGAAGTTGAGAAACTTTCAAAAACTAATAAAGATATTCAAAATCAATTATTTGTCTTGGAAAGGAACTACAAGGAGTCGAGGAATGACAAAGAAATTCTTGATAAACAGTTAAATGAAATGGGTGTTTTGTCTGAGACTTTGAAAGCAGAATCTGAAAACCTCCGAATTCAGTATCAAAAGTCGAAAATAGAATTGGAAGAAACTGGAGCTATGTTGATGAAAGCAACTTCGGAAAAAGAAAACTTATTTAGGCTTTTGCAGCATGCCAAAGAACAGAACGGAGAATTCGAAAGACAAATTTCTGTAATGAACAACACTTTGGAATTGAAAGAAAATGAATGCAATGAACTAAAGGATGCAATCAAGAAGTTGGTTAATGAAAAGGATGATCTCTTTTCAGTGAATGAATCTTTGCAAAAGCGTATCACCGAAATTGAAGACGAAAATAAGGAAAAAGAGATTAAAGAAAGGAAAGAAAGCGAACAATTCCGTGAAGAATTGAAACGAATATCTGAAGAAAAACTTCTTCTAAAAAATAAACTCGAAGATGATGAAGTTATGTCTTTGGAGAACCAAAAGAAAATAAAATCGTTAGAGGAAACTATTCAAGATTATGAAATTACAATTTCTGGTTTGAAAAATGTCGTTGATACGAATTTGGAAAGTTTGGAGACTTTGAAAGAGGAACTTGCTGATGGAAAAATTAAAGAATCAGAGATTATGACAAAGATTTATGAGTTGTTGAAAACTAATAACCTTAATGGTGACAAAGCTGTACAAGGTGATTTTAAAACATTCATTTTTGAAAATTTCAAAAAGTTATTATTTGCCAAACATCAAGAAGAACAGCGACGAAAAGACCTAAAAGTCGAAATTGAAGAACTGAAAGCTAAAAATATGGCAGCGACAAAACTGAATACGAATTTCCAAGAGATGGTGGAAAAATTGCAAGCTTTAGTAATGGAACAAAGCGAAGTTGTAACAATGGATGCTTTAAAATTGAGTTTTGATCAGATTCACTCCAAAGTTAACAGTGTTTTGAATGTGAAACAGAAATTGTCGGAAGATTTAAATAAACTCACAAATGATAATTCTGAATTAAGTCGAAAACTAGACGGCGTGTTGTCAGAAAAGGAAGAAATTTTCAAATTAAAAGCTGTGCTAGAAAAGGAGTTACAGGAAGAAAAAGAGAAAGTCGAAAATTTGCGCAAAGAATTAGAAAGTAAATCACAACCGATTAAAGTCGAAAAGGAAAATATCTTAGGAGTGTCGAGGAAAGGAAATAAGTCAAGGGAAGACGAACTCAAGAAAGAAAACATGATGTTGAAACGTAAACTTGTTTTGGCCGAAAATGCCAAAAATAACTTGGAAAAAGTTCTAAAGGAGTTACGTGAGGAAAAGAAGAAAGTACGTGAGGTACCATCTTCACCAACTGGCGATGCTCTTTACAAGAAGCTTCTTCACGAATACATTCAAGTCAAAGAAGATAATGAGCGGGTGGTGAAAGAAAAAGACGCGAAAATTGAAGAACTGATTCGTAGAAATGAAGAATTGATTATAAAGGGGGTTCCTATTAGACAGGAAGGTGACGAAAACAAGAACCAAGAACTTCAACACATTCGAGAGGCTTACGGTAATGTGATGAGTGTTAACTCAAAACTCGAAATGGAAATTGTTACTCTAAGAAAAATAATCGAAGAACGTAATAATGAATTGGCAAGTTTCAGTCACATTAAAGAAGCTTATGAGAAACTGCTTGAGGACAATAACAAACTTATGACCGAAATCGATACAATGAAATACAAGAGAACGAGAGATAAGGAAGAATTTGTTCGGTTAATAAAGAAAGAACGCGACGAAAATTCGAATCGCGAAACTAAAAAAATTCAAGACATCCGAAACGAATACGAAGGTAAATTGGAGAAGATGAAAGACAAAATGTTGAAGTTGTACAGAGAGGAAGTAAATAAGAAAGTTCGCTCGGTTAAAGACGGCCAAGGCGAAACTGCAACTATGATGAAAACAATCGCTAATTTGAGATCGGAGCTGTTCGAAGCCGATCAGAAAATTCAATTACTTGAAATGGAGAAAGAAATTTGGAAAATGAACAGAAAAATCGACAATGAGGCGAAAACGAAGGAACTGCAGCAATCCGTTTCAAATATTGTCACCACAGTGACTAGAACTAATGAAAGAGCTTCGACATTACCACGACCGTCAATCACTCAAGAAATCACGATTTCCAGACGAACATCTGTTAGTGGAATCCCGAATAATTTACAAATGGAAGATGAGGAAGATTTATTCAACGATAAGTATCTAACCGACTTGAAGGAAGGCAAATGTGTTTTACCATCGAGTCGTGAATCCACTAATCGCTTCTCTGAACTGGCATGGAGAAACTCTTTAGTGCCTCCACATTTGAAGTCGTCGTATCCGGCCGAAATGCAGTTTGTCAGTCCGAATCGATTCAAAGATGATGATATCAAGGTTTGTTTTTGGTGTCTCAAAGTGGTGGCTCTAATGTTGTTTTGCAGACTGGTAATATTGAATTTGAGGACAGTTTGTGTAAGTTATTGCCCGGTGAGAAACCCCGTAAGAAGGATTTTGGGACTACGACGTACAAAAAGCCGGGACCGCCGACTCCTAGTAAGAATGGGGGTCGGTTGTCTTTGCAAGGGAACGAAGTGCATCCGTCACGGGAACCTGATGGGAAGACACCCAAGAGGTCGACGCCTAGCAGGATTAAAGCGTTGTTTACAGGACGGAATAATAGCGCAAGAGACACAGGAGAGGTATAAATCAGGATGAAACAAATTAATTAACAATACATGATGTTCTTTATCTTCATAATCGTAGTGATAAATAACCATTTTAAAATATAAAGTAAAAAAAAACTAAAATAAAATAGGTCAAAAAAGTGGAAATCATCAGTTGATTTTTAGCGAGTAATCGGATGAAGTAGGTTTTTCTGTATAACTCTGTATAAACAGAACAACTTGAAGTCGCTAAAAATAATTTGGCGGTGTTTTCTACTTTATAGAATGGAAAAAATGAAATATTTATACAAAACAATAGGTTATTGAAAATTATCTAAAGCATTTTTTCAAGTACAGTCGCGTACAATATATTTTGGTCGACAATGTCATAGAAAAATTATTCTTTTACATCAAAAATTTTTCAATCTACCTTTTTGTCTGTACTTGAATAACTTTTGATAATATCGGTTCTAACAATACTTATCATTCCTTTTAAACGTGTATCTTTGTTTCCATGGAGCTTTCGTATTTGCAATGAATTTCAAACTTAAACCCAATGATTTTTTAAACATTTAAAATATTACGTTTTTTATAATTGCTTGAAAATCGCCTTCTTTCTTTTTTCCAGAGCCAGAGTGTGACACCTAGTCGAGGCAGACGCCTGAATAGTATTTTCCGAAGACCCAAATAATTTTTAAAAGTGCCGTATGTTGTTTTTGTACTATTACCGTTTTACGAGAGATGTGATTTTATAAATTCTATTATGAAAATTTGAATACAATATTTTTTTCATCTCATTGTAATTTGTGTGTAAAGCGCAGCCGTATTTGTCAATCCCCTGATAATCCCTCAGTTTACACTGATACCATCACAACCAATCGAAAAACCCTTCTATGGCATGTCAATAACTTGTCATTTCAAAAGAATATAAAAATTAGGCATGGCATCTGCAAGTAGTACAAGTGCAAGATCATTATTTGCGGATTCCAAAATGCGATTAGCCGACCGAGTGCAAGTCAATGTAAACAACATTTCGTCTCTTGCCAGACAAATCACCCGGGGATCGAAAAGTAGCGAGGTGGGTGCCCTTAACACACTTCCCCGGCCTTGCCTTCAACCGAAATGTTGCAGATTTTAATGCATTCAGCTCGCAATTTCGCGGTTCAAGAACATTTGATGGAAAATAGCGAAAGTAATTTGAAAAAAATGCAACTCATCTGTGTCCACCTTGGGTACCAGCAGGACTCTATGCTCAAATCAGCCCAACAAATCGAAGAAGTGAAAGAACAAGTGTGTGCCATGCAGCGATAAAGTTAATCAATTTATTTAATAATCACTAATTTATCACGTGCGGTGATAATAAATTTGGGACTGCGTAGTTGGCAACCCCTGCAAACTGACTTAACCTTACTTCACCTTGTTTTTAAAGTGACGTTTCAAAGAATTGAAATATGATAGCAAGTACTTGTACGAACTCGCTGTTTATAGTTGTTTGAGGTGAGAAGTTTTATTTATTTCCATTGAAAATATAAAATTGGACATAATTTTAGATTAATCGCACACAATGTTGTTTCTAAGTCGCCACTTAAAATTTTGCTTGAGGCTTCCAAGACTAACGCAAATTCGTCTGCAACAAACTAAACCCAAATTGTCGGTATCGGGAGACGTAATTCCAATATTCAGCAATGCCCATCTCTTCCCAGAGAAAGTCGCCCTTCGCGACTCTGTTGGTAGATACACTTATGGTAGCTTATTCATAAGTGCAAAGGAATTAGCTAATACCATTACACAAAAAGTTGATGGTAAAACAAACCAACGGGTGATGTTCCTGTGTTCCCAAGATGCGGACTATGTGGTTACATTATGGTCAATTTGGATGTCTGGTCAAATTGGTATGTAAACACCCATTTTAGAGACATTTTCACAACCATTATTTTCCAGCGGTGCCTCTAAGTCCCAAACACCCCAAAAACATTCTCCTGTATTACGCCAATGACACTAATGCAAGTCTCCTAATAACCACAAGCCAATACGTTGATTTGATGCAAAGAGTAGCTAAAAATACAAACACTAAACTGCACGTCCTTGACGACAAATTAAAATTAAACACAGCCGAAAAAGTCGTAACAAAGAAAACTGACTTGGAGGCCCCTTTGTCTCTCAGTTTTTACAGTACAAGCAATGCTCTTATTTTGTACACAAGTGGGACCACTGGCAACCCTAAAGGAGTTGTCCTCACGCATAAAAACATCATTTTTCAAGTAAATACTCTCCTGGAAGCGTGGAAATGGAATCCGAACGACGTTATCCTCCATACTCTGCCTTTACATCACGTTCATGGTATTGTAAACGCTTTACTTTGTCCCCTGTATATAGGGGCAAAAACAATCATGTTACCGAAATTTGATGCAAATGCGGTTTGGGCGCATTTATTAGGGGTTAGCCCTCTACAGGGCGATCGCAGGATTACTGTCTACATGGCCGTACCAACAATTTATACAAAACTAATCGAGGAGTACAAACGCGTATTTAGTTCAGACCCGAAAATGGTCGAACACATTAAGAACATTCTGAAAAACAAAGTCCGGTTGATGGTGAGTGGTTCGGCCCCACTTCCGGTTCCGGTTTATCAACAGTGGTTCGATATTTCCGGTCATAAGCTTTTGGAGAGGTATGGCATGACTGAAACAGGGATGAGTCTTTCAAATTTGTACGATTCGGATCGAGAGCCGGGTTTTGTGGGGCTGCCTTTACCCGGAGTATCAGTCAGACTAGTCGACGAAGATTCGAAACAAGAGACTGTCGCCGCCCTCGAAATGACCAATTCCAATGGAGAAATTTCGTGTGAGATGGACAATAAGCGGGTGGTGAGTGGGGAAATAAAAGGGGAGTTGTTGGTAAAGAGTGACGGCGTTTTTCGCGAATATTACAACCGACCAGAAGCGACGAAAAAGGAGTTTACGCAAGACGGTTGGTTTAAGACTGGTGATGTGTCCTCTTATTCGATCAGCAAGAACAAATTTAAAATTCTCGGCAGGAAAAGTGCCGATATTATTAAATCTGGGGGCTATAAACTCAGTGCAATCGAAATTGAGACTGCGTTATTAGGACATCCCGATATCAAAGACTGCGTAGTTGTAGGAGTGGAAGATAAGGAATGGGGACAAAGGGTGGCAGCGATTGTGGTTTTACATGAAGGTAAAAGTCTCACTTTGGAGGACTTGAGGAGTTGGGGGGTCGAGAAGTTGGCCAAATATGCTTTGCCGTCAGTTTTAAAGATTGTTAATGAGATTCCTAAAAATGCCATGGGGAAGGTCAATAAGAAACAGTTGATTGATAAACTATTTTTAGGAAGTGAATGATGAAAAGACTGATTTTTAATGTCTAGCGGTTGAGTATTATACTTTTTATGGTATTATTTCTTATTGCATATTGTTGATGTACTAATTATGTTTTATTAATAAATATTGATATTCAGACATATCGAAATATTCTATAAATAATTATTGATAAAGCGCAAAGATAAACATGCACGTAGTACATATTTATGGATATGTTATAACTGCCGACAAAAATCAAAATCATGGCAGTCATTCATATTTTATAGTTATAAATAAAAATCTATAATCAGTATAAATAATTTATAACCAAGGTGAATAGACAATCCATCTGTAATCGTCTTTAGGACTTTTTGTGCATTCGTACTAATGCATGTTATATCAAATGAGACAAATCTAAGAGAGACAGAAGCTGGATGACAGCTGGTTGAAACCAATGAAACGTCAAACTACCTGAGACAAATTTTTCCTTCACATATTGCCGCAAGTTTGTAAACAGCAAATTAGTGACTGATTAAAGGTGATTCGCGTCTAGTTTATAATGCAGAGAGTGTCCTCGGCAGCAATGAAAAATCCATGGCTAAACCAGCGTTTTAAATAATTAGAAACTTGTGATACCCGTACAAGGCTTTCCGAGGGGAGATTTGGCAGTAATTGTAAGTTAAACAGGTAAAATATTTAATAACACAGATGTTGAACTTATCATAGAACAAACATGATGATAAGTGATCATGTTATAAATTCTGTTTCAATAAAGAAATGAACACGTAATAAACACCTGCTCCGTTAGCTAACCTATGGGAGTATTGATTACATTTCGCGAGATTTTAAATATTTATAGATATCTATTATTACTTTACCAAAAAAATTTTTAATGAATTGAAGGTGATGGGCGTGAATAACAGTAAGAAATTGGCAGCAAAGTGTTCTTTTTTGTCCAAAGATGAACAACATATTGTTAGCAATTCATTTCGGCTTGCAAGCAAAAACTCGGAAAAAATCAAGGAAGAGGAACTTACGGTGAGTTTGACTGTCTCATAAACAAAACCACAAATAATTGAGTTAATTTTAGAAATTATGGGGCTCGCAAATGGACTCCCGCCTTCTACAGTACATAAACAATTACTTATTTGGAATTGGAGAATCACGCACACAAACTGTTGAACTTGAACGCTTTGCTGAACTTTTCGTTTTTTGTACGAGAGGCACCGTTGAGGAAAAGTTGAAAGTTCTTATAATATCCCTTGGACGCAGCGATTCTGAATTCAATGAGCTCCCTTACATTCTTGTTAAAGAAGTGTGTCACACATTTATTACTTTGAACGTCACGCTTATCATTTCCGTTTTAGTACGTGGAAAGTATTGTCGCTTCATACATGAAAATTCAAAAACTGAGCAACACAAAACAGTTCAAATCATGGTTTTCTCGCGGTTGTTTCACCTCAGCCCAAAACATTCAAAGACTGGCAGAAAGTCTCAGTCACGACTTAGCATCAACTGACAGCATAACGCGACGTGCGCTGGAAGTATGGTTACAGGGTTCAACAGTGCTTGGTCAATTGCTTCTTTTCGTTTTTATGCATTTATATAACATTTCTCATAAAGATAAGGCTCAAGTTTCCGGCGAGAAAAGCGCCATTGAAGAACCGCACACGTCGAGTGAGAAGGAAAAAGATAGGAGTTTAGTGCCATTTTGCCGTGGCCTCGATCTCATTCCCTCATATCCAAGTTTGCTAGATTTAAATCAGATAGTTTTTATTAACGCGAATTTACCGCAACAGTATCAATTAGAGTGGCGGTTTTTGTTTAGTTCCGAAATACACGGCGAGTCGTTTTCTACGCTCATAGGTCACAGAAATTGCTTTTTATGCAACTTATTTTACTAATCAAGTCGTTGCAGGTAGGATAGTTAATCAGGGACCGTCAGTATTGGTAGTTGAAGACAGAAATGGGTACATGTTTGGTGGTTTTGCCCCTGCGAACTGGTCATTGGGCCCCAATTTTTTCGGGGATGACAGTAGCTTTTTGTTCACACTCGCACCGCGCATGAGGATTTTTCCATCTACAGGGTACAATCAGCACTTCCAATATCTCAATTTGCACCAACAAACTATGCCAAACGGTTTGGTAAGTAAAAACTGATAACCAAAATAATACACTTGTTAAATAATGCCGCTGCAGGCTATGGGAGGGCAGCACAACTACTACGGTCTGTGGATAGACAGCGAATACGGCAAAGGTCACTCCTCTGAATCTTGCACCACGTATTCGGGTTATTCGCAACTGGCCTCTGGGAAAGAGTTTACGTTTCGACACTTGGAAGTCTGGGGCTTGGGAGCCCCGCCCCCCACTCCTCAAGAAAAAGGCGAGCGGTCGAGCTCTACTAGCGTTTTGGACGGCAACGTCGAGACTAAAGCGATGTTGAAGATGGCAGGACGCACAATACATAGTGAAGGTTTAAGAGATGCACCTCCGAATAATTAAAACAGGTTGGTTTTATTTTGCTGAAATGCCTTAAACGGTTCTTTTGTAATCTTTACACTAAGATGACAAGTGTTTATCCCTAGAAGTATTTTTATATGTGCCGTTGATTCAAGCTCCAAACTATGTGAAAGTTTCGCTTTTATTACACCAACTTCTATCACGTTAAGTTTAAGTCTGGGTTGTCAGTAGCACCGTAATGCGTACTTGTGTGATAACGTTTTACAATTTTTCCTATTTTTTAATTATAAGAAAAGATGTGCCAAAGATTTGGTTACACACTTATAGTGAGCTTCACTTACTTTCAAATTTATTTATTTTTTCGTTTTAATTGTTACGACTATAGATAGTTTATATATTTGTTATTTATGTGTCGTATATGTGATCTATTAATTTTTAAGTGATGTACAGTAACAATTTGTCAAATTAAACAAAATCCAATACATAACATAACTGGAAGTTTTATTTTTACATCAACTAATCCTCAAGAACAATCAACAAGATTTTAGATTGCACTTAAATAATACAGACATCTCACTACAGTTGTTTCAGCCCGATACAAACACTCAAGGCCGTTTGGTGGCCAATGTTCGTACAGCTCTGAATTCTATAAACATAGAATAAATATTCTTAAATGCCATCGAAATACAATAATTTTACAATTTATGCCCAGACCTGTAATAAAAATGCTTACTACCGCCCCTTTTATTGGGCCCTACGTACCCTAAGAGTATAGTCCCAAGAACCTGTAGAGAGAGCAGTGCCATCTGGCGATACTTGCAAACACGATACCCGATTTTCGTGCCCGTACAACAAACACACTCTTACACATTTAAGAGTATCCCAAACATTGACAGTATAGTCATTATACCCAGCGAATAAGAGGCGACCTAAACAAAACAAATAACAATAAAAGAAAAGAGTAGAGTTGTCAGCCTGACCTGAAACGGAAAAATCGACCGAATTCACCCCGAAAATAATACTTTCCTTGCTGTAAACTGCTACCTCTTTATCAGCCCTTAAATCAAATAACCGACACTGAAAAACCATATTAACATACGAAGAATTTTGCGGGTTATTACCGTTGCGTCGTCGCTTCCTGTAGCTACAGCATCGCCACTTGGATGGAATTTAACACTGTTAACGTCTGATTCGTGTCCTTCAAAAGACTGGACGCATTGTCCCGAACGCATATCCCAGATCAATACCATTTTATCGCAACTCTAAAATTTGAATTACAGTGTGAAAACTTGTGGTAATTGTGTTATTTACCCCTGAAACGAAAGTGTTACCAGTTTCGGACGGGGCCAGATCTATTGACATAACATCAGCGGAATGTCCGTGAAAACTCTGTAATAACTGTCCCGACTCTACGTCCCACAAGGCGCAAGTTGAGTCGCCACTCCCCGTCAAAATTTGTTGGTCAGAGTTGGGAAAAATGCAACAACTCATGTAACTAGTGTGCGTCCCTACTGTTTTTTTCTTGAGTGTCACATCCTCGTCCAGACTTAATGGATAAACAGTGACTTTGTTATCCAAACCTCTGAAAAAAACCCCTCATTTATCAATTTTTAGATAGTACAAATGAAATACCCGCAAGCGACTAGGTTTCCTGATGGTGCATAAGCACAAGCCATTACCCATGTTGTAGGCATGGTGACTGCGTGCTCTTTGTTAGTAGTGAAAGCATCCCAAATGATCATTTTACCATCCTACCAAGAAATTAGTAATATGTTACAAAAACAAGCAAATAATGTTTGTTTACTTGTGATGATGAGACAATGTGGCGCTTGTCAGGAGACCAATCAGAACACAAGACTTTGGCTTGGTGCCCTTTTAGAGTACGTCGAGGTTTGATGTTCATGTAATTGATGATGTCCAAACGCTCGGCCACTGTAGCCACTGGAAAATCAGCTCAAACCTTGCAATCGATTTTGATTTTGTGGATACGTTACGTGTGACATCGTTGAGTTTTTGTCTTTCATCTTCCAGTTTCTTTTTTAAGGCTTCAGCCTCTTTGGTAAGGGATTCGATGGTTTCAGTGGGACAATCTTTCGTCTCCGTTTCAGTCATTTTTAAAGCACCACAACACTCCCACTTGAAATCAGGCAAAACATCAATAAACAGCTGACAGTTGATTTTGACAGATACTAGGGGAATTCTCGCGAGCGTGAATTCTCGCCTCGGGTTGTGGTGACGCAATTTAACCTCAATTTTGAACCCTTAGAATTTTAATAAATGCCGTTTTTCTCTGGGTTGATTTCCATTTTTAACAACAAAATTTTCGCCGCACTTAATTGTTTATTCATAAAGCAGTAGTCATACTTTGGGTTCATGCTTCAACACATTTCAACACACCCTGTATTTTGATTACTGTGACCCTAAAGTTACAGAAAATGTACCCTCTTCAGCGAGTGTTCCTCTATAATTTCAAGCTAAATCAGGCGAATAAAAGTTTAATTCATACTTGTGCCACTTTGCGCACATTTTGGGAAAGGGACGATAAGGGGGGTTATAATACAAAACAGCATGTCCCTTTTAAGGAGAGAATGCGCCAGGGGCTGCACGAACTCAAACAGGAAATAGCGTTGTGGAAACAAGAAATGAAAGAAGATTTTGAGATGGATCCCATTTTGGTAAATAGACCGGGGGAGACTGATATTGTATGGAAGTTTGGGGACGAAGAGTCACTAAAAAAATGGGTTATAACGAGTGATAGTGACCACGGTGAGGGTTTTAGTACGTGTAGTTTAAGTTTAACGAACAATAAGAAGGGACTGTTTTCTGGGGAGTTATCGACAAAAGTACCAAAGGATGGAAGGATTAAGAGAGCTGGTTATTGTAATGTTAAAACACTAAGAGCGAGGGTAATTAAAAAAAAATGATTTAATTGTTTCTTTAATTCAAATGAACCGTTTTAGAAATCGTTTAAAAGAGAAACTTATTTAAACTGGATGGGTTACAACATGTTAGTAATGAGAGTTAGAGGAGATGGTCGCTCTTACATGCTAAATATTTCAACTCGGGGGTATTACGATATTTTATGGAATGATATGTACCATTACGTGTTATATACACGTGGGGGGCCATATTGGCAAGTTTCTCGAGTATTATTTAGAAAATATAATTGTTTGTTATTAATTTCTACAATTTGTAGATCCCTTTCTCGAAATTTTTTATGGCGTCGAAGGGAAGAGTTCAAGACAAGCAGCATCCTATAGCTTTGAACAAAGTAACAAGTTTTGGGATATCAGTAGGGGACAAAATCAATGGTCCTTTCTCGCTTGAAATCGATTACATAGGAATAGAATTCGATCCAAATCATACGGAAGAATTCGCATATGAAATGTACGAGACCCCTAAATACATGACTGCGACTTAATTGGTTTTTCATTTAATATCTTAATTTTCAAACTTGGCGCCAATAATATATCACGAACCTAACCTAAAAATAGAGACCTTCAACTTACAATGTTTTTTTAAATAAGTAAATACAAATTTATTATTTTAACCAGCATCTGATAACGAACAAACAAATAAATAGTGTTTATTTCTTGTATAAGTTATGTTAAAATAAAAATGTATCACAATCATAAAAATAGGTTAAGTCGGTATTAATCCGTGTTGTTTCAGCATGAATAGTTTTAAAATTACCAGTATTTTTGTGAACAAATTACTAATAAGACGGTGCCCTTTCCGTACTTGCATAAATCTAGACTGGAACATTTCCGTTAATCACATTCAGGCCACGTCCCATTCGAAATTATTTTGCACAACTTCAAATAAGGAAAATGATGAGTATACTCGTCACAAGAGTTTAGTAAAGAACGAGTTCAAAGCCTACATTCGGCAAAACACTGAAAAACTTCGAGACACCGAACAAAAGCTCAAACAGAAGGGGACGGTGATATTACAAGACATTAAAGAAACCACTGATAAGGTCAAAGAAAAAGTAGAGGAGGTGATTGAACGGGAAAACATTTACACAATTCCCAACTTCCTTTGTGTTTCAAGAATACTCCTTTCTCCATATTTAGGCGTGTTGATAGTCCAAGCCAACTTTGACTTCGCATTAGCTGTCCTTGGAATAGCTGCAGTTACTGACTTAGTAAAAATAATACATTTTTAATACTGCCATAATAATAATTAATTTTCAGCTTGATGGATGGATTGCGCGGACGTGGGAAAGTCAGTCGTCAAAACTTGGGAGTTTTCTAGACCCAATGGCTGATAAAGTCCTGATAGCCACCTTATTTCTGACTCTGACCTATGCCGACTTAATCCCAATAGCTCTAACCAGTCTCATTGTACTTCGTGATGTCTGTCTTGTCACTGCAGGTTTTGTCATAAGATACAGGTCACTACCACCACCTGTACGCAATTTCCAATTGTTTTACTATTAGTAAAATTGTGTTTGCAGAGGACCTTGAGCAGGTATTTTGACGCTACACACGCCACTGCTCAGTTAGCACCGACTTTTATCAGCAAAGTTAATACAGGAGTTCAGTTGTTACTGGTAGGGTCTACACTAGCGGCCCCTGTGTTTCACTACGTTGGCCATCCTGCATTGGAGTGTTTGTGGTAAGCTCACAGCCAAGTTTATTATTAAAAAGTGTAATTAAAATCATTGTAGGTATATTACTGGTGCTACTACTTTAGCAGCTGGGTTTAGCTACATCTTTTCGAAAAACACGTACCAAATTTTTAAAAAAATACCCAAAAAGTAGAAAAGGCTGACTGATTGTTTAGGTTTGTATCAATTCGTAGATTTAAGGACAACCGATTTTAAACAGACATGAGATAAGTCGTGTATGAGAAGTAGACCTTGATGAAAGTTCCCATCTTAATTTTTCACAATGTACATATATTATTGTGCCGATCCTAAAATATTTTGTTATCTTTTTATTTATGAAAAGGCTCAATACTAGAAAAATACATATATTTAGTAAAGCAAATAAAGTAACAAAAACCCGTAAAATTCTGCGATTGGTAATACTGCATTATTCAGATTCGCTTTCAACTTTCCTTTTTCTACCCACCTTAAGAGTGGGTTTGCTTTTCTTTTTTCCCGCTCCTCCGGAACATTCTCCAAATTCATATTTCGCTTTCAAACGTTCACGTATCAACAAACCCCTGATAAGTCTTTTCCAATTCCCATAAACCCTTTTATCGATTTTTTCCTGTTCTTTTTTCTCCAACTCATCTTGTTCCTTTATTACTTCCATTAGTAAACACCTTTGTGTTAAATTAAAACTTACCAATTCCCATGCTGCGGTAAGAACATCAGCAAACTCCTCACACACAATATATCCATCGTAAGTCGGGTGATTCCACCCACCGTGAAAATCAAACCCTACAAGCGCCGGAGCACAATCAATATTCATCTTTTTTGCAACCTTATTCAAGCCCGGAACTACAAAAAAAAAACAATAAGCCGATTTTAACCCTCAAGTGAGTCTTACGTTTCAAATGAACTGTTTTCTTAGGTAACATGCAAGGTTTGAACAACTCAACATTCCCAAAAGCATTTCTAGGAACGATCCCGTTTTCGGCAGTGGGAGGTTCATAGTCTTGAACTTGCCAGGGCCCAAAGACTTCCAACAATTGATCGGTTATAATCTTGTTGGATAACTAAAACCACCAATTGTGACAAATGTATATTGTTATTTGCACATACTTTATCCCATTTGGGTCTAGCTTTAACGATTTTGTATGGCTGTTCTCCAGGTTTGACAACTTTGGCGTGCTTCAACCAGATGTCTCTGGAATGTAAGATGTAGACGCACTGTCTGGAATAGACAGGTTCGTTGCGGACGAACCCCAAAGTTGGGGGATCAGGTGGGTATAATGCTTCAAATTTGAGAAGGTGGCGTTTCAGGACGTACAAGGGGTGATTTTTATATCTAAAATAATGTTAGACATTCTTAATTAAACCTGAGCAAATAACCGATTAAATTACTCTGCAATTGAAGTCGGTAAAGGTTTCTCCAACTGTTGTCGCTCCAACTCATCATCCTCTTCCCTATCTCTGACAGTTTGGGGCCCTGTGAAAGGTTTCACGGTTGCCTCCCACCATTTAGAGTCAATTCTCAGTTTTCTAGTAACTGTATTAAAGTTAGTGCAGTATCTCCTAGTCACATCTTTGATCCTATTATCGTTATTCCAAGCAACTATGTATGAAACTGGATGAGTGGCTCGACTCTACGAAAACTTTACTCAGACTTTGTTTTTACAATCGACAAAACTCACATGTAATTCGGTAACACAATGGATCTGTCCTTTGACAACATCAACACTGATCCACTTTTCCTCCACTTCCATGAACACTTCACACCAAACATCCAACCCTTGCTTCTTCTTTATTTTACTGTCATCGTCTTCAGGTTTCACTTGTACTCGTCGTTTTACTTTGACTTTCGGTGTAAACTCATCTTCACTTTCGTGGTTTTTTTTCTTGATGGCTTCAGGGGCATAGTCGCTGTCACTATCACCACCGACGCTTTTACGTTTTCGGACTGTTCTAGAACGGGTCAAATCCTTCTGTTCTTTTATACTCTTTTTAACAAGTTGTATAATGTCTTTACGCACATCCAGAGCTTTAGGTACGTGGTTTTTGAGCTTTTTGAGATTGACACCATTGGTTTGAGGCGATTTTGTGTCTTTTTTAGTGGACGGACTTGGAAATTGTGTGAAGTCGTCCTCTGAATCGGAATCACGATATTTTGGCAGAGTTTTCAATCGTTTGGATTGTGTCTTTAGAGTTGGTTGTTCTGTTGGCTTTTGGGTCAGTTTTCTTAAATTCGGTTTAGATGGTGTGTCGCTGTCGTTCGCACCATCTACTTGAGGAATGGTAGGTTTCTGACTCCTTGTACGCCTTTTATTAGTTGTCTCTTCTCCACCAGTGGTTGTTTTTAGCTTAGTTTCGGTTTTGGGTTTGGTATTTTTTGTAGTGTCACTTTTAGTTATTTGTTTACGTTTAGGAACATCACCTGTACTTCTTGAACGAGTACTGGTTTTAGGACTTTTGTCTGCTTCCTCCGACTTTGCTTTTATAGTTTCACTTGAACTTTTTGATCGAGTATTAGGTTTGGGATTTTTAACTTCAAGAGTTGCTTTAGGCAATTTTTTTCCTCCTACAGGTTTATCCTTCGACGTTTGCGTTCGAGTATTTGCTTTGGGATTTTCAACTTCTACAAGTTTATCACTTGCATTTTTAGAGCGAGCGCTGGTTTTAGGATTTTTGGTTTTAAGATTCGTTTTTTCACCTGTTTTAATATCACTTGTACTTTTCGATCGTGTACTGGTTTCGGGTTTCTTGACTTCGAGAGTCGATGCTTCGCCTATTTTAGCCCCAATTACGCTTTTGGACCGAGGATTAGTTTTAGTTTCTTGTTTAGTGTTTTTAGCTTCAGACTCTTCTTTTGTATCTTCAGATGTAGATTTCTTGTTTGCTTTATTTTTACTTGTCGACGCTTTTTTATCAGTTTTAGTGCTCAGTGAATGCAATTCGCTGCTTGGGGGCCTTAAAGGCTCGACTTGAAACGACAAAATCAAACGACAATGAATACCCAAAGACCGCAGAATAGCCACAAAAATCAAAACCAATATTTTCTTACTGTATGCTGTCTTTTTCAACATTTGTTCCGCGAGTGTTTCATCTAAAGGTTTTTCCGTTATCACTGGTTTCTCCACCACTTCTATAGCATTTCTAAACCATTTCAAAATCTGAGTTAAATAATTAAGGTCTGTACGATCAGCTGGGAAACAATTCTGTGAGGGAATTAGTGATAGTGCAGTTGATAAGACGTTTTCTGAGTTGATTTTAGTATTGACATAATTGCCATGAGCAATCCAACATAATAAATGCACTTTATGAACAAAAACTTGGTTTTCTTTCCTCACTCGATTGATTCGTCGCTTTATAGCCGCCATTAAATCAACTCCTTTCTTCTTTTTAACAGCACCAGGCATCTCCACTGTAATTTCAAGCCCTTCTTTAGGCGCCGAACCTTTTTCTTTCTGTTTTTGTTCCTTCTGTTCCGTCACATCCTCCCAACCTTCCTTTTCAGAATCAGAACACGACTCAAAATCACTGGAATGCAAAGTTGCCTCAAGTTGGGCCCGATTTTCATCGCTCAGAGATTTTAAATTTGCTTCACCAGCAGCTAGCAAATTCTCAACGTTCAATTCGTTATTTTCTTTTGCTTGTTTTTTTGCATTGTACTCCTCAATGTGTCGTTTCGCCTCTTCCAACTTTTTAGTGTAATTGTGGAGTTGACTAAAATTCAGTTTTGAAGTTGAAGGAGAAGCTTGAATGGCTTCCACTGCAGGTACATCATCATTGCTCTCAGAATCACTGAGCGTATTTGTCTTGACTCCTTCAAGAATTTCATTTTCGATTTTTTCAAATGAAAGATTGTCTTTTTGAACAGTGAAAAAGGGTGAGTCTAGGTCTAGTTTGTCGGCAGGTTGTAGATAGTTTTCAATATCGCTTTCGCTGGACGATTCATTTGTGGCTGGTTTCGTTTTTTTCGGTGGAGATTCTTTGACTTTAGATAAAGGGGTGTCATCATCGCTGCTGTCGGAGGGCAAACTTTTTGGGGCTCGCCTGCGGCGCATCTTGCTTCTGTTGTGTGTTAAATTTAAAATTATAATTATGCAAATAATAAAATAAATTATCCATATATTTTATAAATATTTAGAAAAAAATTGGAGAAAAACTTAAAAAAAAAAAAACTTCAAAAATGTAAAACTTGCTTTATATTGTTTCACAACAAATAATCACTTATTTATTATTAAAAAGCGTAATGTTGCGTAACTTTTGCATTAGCATAAATACTAACAACGCATATTTCCCGCGCAAATAAACAAAAGTTTTTGCAGTAATTTAATTTCGATTCTTGACCGCAAATTGGTCTGATTTCGGCTAAATTTATATTCAAATTACTCTTCATAATACTAGAAGTTGGAACTACTGCACATTTTTAATAATATATCTTTTAAAACAATTAAAACTTGAGCGAAAAAAAAACTTCTATGAGACAGGTTATGTCAAATGCCCACTGTAAGTTACTCACCTTAAGGAAAATAAAAAAATGTCAACAACAATACTCCAGAAACTAATTTAAATTAGACATTGAGCAACAAAAAAAAAACACGTTATTTTATTCTCTTTCCACTTAATCAATTAATTACACACGATTACACCTTTATTACAATTTTTTTACCAATTTTAAAACGAACATGAAGTTAGGCACTTGTCACTTTTGGTTGGTGACTTTTTTGTTTCTGTGCTGTTTCAAATTGTATATGGTTGGCAAGCATTTTTCTAAAGTGCATTAGCGCCGGATGATACGAAAAATGATATTTTGAGTCATTTCAATAATTTTAAGCAATAAATCTCGTGGAATTTACATAATGGCTTACCATTACGTCGTCACGGCTCATAAGCCAACGGCTGTAACAGCCTGTGTTACAGGTATGCGATATTGACCATCTAGCAGCGAATACATAACCTTTTTCTTAGGCAATTTTACTTCTCCGAGCGATTTGAACTTAATTGTGGGCAAAAATACAAGACTAGAGATTTATTTGGTAACACCTGAAGGTCTCAGGCCTGTCAAGGAAGTCGCACTTTATGGAAAAGTTGCTGTAATGAAATTATTCAGACCCCAAGTTTGTATTGTTATGGAGTTTTTGTGGAGTATTATTGTGGCGTATTTTAGCATGAGAAGAAAGATTTGTTGTTTATTGTCACAATGCGTTACAATGCAATGATCCTTGAATGTGTGAATGATGCTGATAATTTGGATATTATTACTAAAGCCCATGGGAATGTTGCTGATAAAATAGGGAAGCCTTCGGAGACGGGGATTTTGGCCGTGATTGACCCCAAGGCCCGAGTGATTGGTTTACGTCTCTATGACGGGTTATTTAAGATTATACCTCTGGAAAAAGATAATTCTGAATTAAAAGCGTCAAATATCAGGTACTTGTTTCAGATTTTGCAATTACTTTATTTACTTTTGTATTAATAAACAGAATTGACGAGTTGCAAGTTCACGATGTGGAATTCCTCCATGGTTGTGCCAACCCGACTTTGATTCTCATTCACCAAGACGTAAACGGCCGTCATGTCAAAACCCATGAAATCTCCCTTAGAGAAAAAGAATTTGTTAAAGTTCCTTGGAGACAGGACAACGTCGAAACTGAAGCCTCTATGATAATCCCTGTGCCATCCCCACTAGGTGGTGCTATAATAATCGGCCAAGAGAACATCCTCTACCATGACGGTATCACCCCAGTGGTCGTTGCCCCCGCTGTTATTAAACAAAGCACCATCGTGTGCTATGCCAAAGTCGATCCTGGCGGCCTTCGTTACCTCCTCGGCGACATGGCCGGCCATCTTTTCATGCTATTTTTAGAAGTGGAAAATCGGGGCGACGGTAATGACGTCGTTAAAGACTTGAAAGTGGAACTGTTGGGGGAAATCGCGACGCCTGAATGTATTACGTACTTGGATAATGGAGTTTTATTCATTGGATCGAGATTGGGCGACTCGCAGTTGGTAAAACTGACCACTAAACCTAACGAAAGTGGGTCGTATGTTACCGTGATGGAGTCGTTTACGAATTTAGCGCCGATTTTGGATATGTGTGTTGTTGATTTGGAGAGGCAGGGACAGGGGCAGTTGGTGACTTGCTCGGGGGCGTTCAAGGAGGGATCCTTGAGGATTATCAGAAATGGCATTGGGATTCAGGAGCATGCATCCATTGATTTGCCAGGGATTAAGGGGATGTGGGCGTTGCAAGTGGCGTCAGGTATTTAAAAATGAGCAAAATAGAAGAAAACGTGTTTTTTGGCATCTTGAATATTGTTTTTGTAATAATTCTTACAGATGGCCGGTACGACAATACCTTAGTCCTGGCTTTCGTTGGTCAAACACGCGTCTTGAGCTTAAACGGTGAGGAAGTTGAAGAAACCGACATTGCCGGCTTTGCCTCCGACCAACAGACTTTTTTCTGCGGCAACGTCATCCACGAACAGATCGTCCAAGTTACCCCAATCTCTGCACGTCTAATATCAGCGCAAAACAAAACTTTGTTAGCCGAATGGAAACCACCTACTGATAAAAATATAGCTGTAGTGGCATGCAATACGTGCCAAATAGTAGTTTCAACAGGCTCCATTTTGTATTATATTGAAATCCACCAGAATGAACTAATCATGAAAGGGTAAGTAAGGGTGAGACTGGTGATGGAAATGTGATACAATAATTGTTTTAGAGTGACTACACTTGACGTTGAGGTGGCTTGTTTGGATATTAGCCCTCTCGGGGATGGGGTAACAACCTCGGAATATATCGCGGTGGGACTATGGACCGATATTACTGCTCGGATTTTGCGCATACCCGACTTGTCTGAAGCTACTAAAGAGTATCTAGGGGGAGGTATAAAAAATAATTAATAGTGAGGTTGGATACGAATTATTTGTTTGCAGAAATTATACCTCGCTCGGTCCTAATGACCTGTTTCGAGGGTCATAATTACTTGTTATGTGCCTTGGGTGACGGTTCAATGTTCTATTTCGTGTTTCACAAAGATACAGGAACGTTAAGTGACAAAAAACGTGTCACTTTGGGCACCCAACCCACTGTTTTACGAACCTTCCGCTCGTTGAGCACTACGAATGTTTTTGCTTGTTCTGATAGACCGACTGTAATTTATTCATCCAATCACAAGCTTGTGTTTTCTAATGTTAACATGAAAGAAGTTAATCATATGTGTTCGCTTAATGCTGAGGCATATCCGGACAGTCTAGCTTTAGCAACAGATTCGTCCGTCACAATTGGGACAATCGATGAGATACAGAAGTTGCATATTCGGACGGTGCCGTTGCAGGAGTCGCCAAAGAGAATAGCGTACCAAGAGGAGTCACAGGTTGGTAGGACTGACAGTTTTGAGTGAAACTAATAAATTGTTAGACTTTTGGTGTATTGACGGCTCGCATCGATATACAAGACTCGACGGGGTTAAATCCGGCGCGTCCAAGCGCTTCGACTATGGCTCAGTCGGTAACATCATCAAGTAGTGTTGGGTCTCTCTCAATGAGTAAATCTGGGAGTAGCAGTTTGATTGGTGGTAACATAATCCCCGACTATGGGCAAGAAGTCGAGATACACAACTTGCTCATTATCGATCAACACACCTTTGAAGTCTTGCATGCCCACCAGTTGATGCAACAGGAATACGCCATGTCGATAATCTCAACCAATCGCTTAGGTGGTGATATGAACGAATATTACATAATCGGCACTGCCACAGTCAATCCTGAAGAATCAGAACCCAAACAAGGCCGTATCTTAATTTTCCAATGGAATGACAATAAACTAACCCAAGTGTCTGAGAAAGAAATCAAAGGTGCTTGCTACTCTCTTGCGGAGTTCAACGGCAAACTGCTGGCGAGTATTAACAGCACAGTGAGACTTTTCGAGTGGACTGTAGAAAAAGAATTGCGATTGGAGTGTTCACACTTTAATAATATACTAACTCTGTTCTTAAAAACAAAAGGAGATTTTATTCTTCTGGGTGACTTGATGCGCAGCATGACCTTGCTGCAGTATAAGACAATGGAAGGTAGTTTTGAAGAAATCGCGAGAGATTATAACCCGAATTGGATGACAGCTGTTGAAATACTTGACGATGACATTTTCCTAGGAGCTGAAAACTCGTTTAATATTTTTGTTTGTCAGAAAGACAGTGCGGCTACTACGGACGAAGAAAGGTCACAAATGCACGAAGTGGGGCGGTTTCATGTCGGCGATATGATCAACGTTTTCAGACATGGATCTCTAGTTATGCAAAATTTGGGAGAGACGTCGACTCCGACTACAGGCTGTGTCTTGTTTGGTACAGTGAGTGGGGCTATAGGTACACTTTTTATTTCTCATTTGTTGCGTCGTTAAGTATCCTGGTTTTAGGTTTAGTTACACAGATAACTCAAGATTTTTACGACTTTCTCCTAGAATTGCAAAATAAATTATCGACGGTTATTAAATCGGTTGGTAAAATTGATCACTCCCAATGGAGAGCGTTCAATACCGATATTAAAACAGAGGCTAGTGAAGGCTTCATTGATGGTGACTTGATTGAAAGTTTCCTCGATTTGTCACATGATAAAATGAAGGAAGTGGCCGATGGACTACAGGTAGAACGACCGCAAACTAAGTATTTTTCTAAACTGGTTGTTTCAGATTACCGGGGAAGGCGGCATGAAACAGGACTGTACCGTCGATGATTTAGTCAAAATGGTGGAGGATTTAACGAGGATTCATTAATTTCTCATGTGTGTTTATTATTTTATATAATACACCCCAGAAGAGGAAGACTATTAAGTAGTACCTTTCAGAAGTACAGTTACTGTCTTTTTTGTCTGTTAGTATTAGAAAAATAAAACTTCATATAAAATGATTTATTGTAAAAAAAAATTAATCTACAGTTTGTGACTTATAAATATGTTCGTAACCTGTTTTTAACAAAAACTGGAAATTGGTGTTATTTCGTAAGTCCCCTAAAGAGTCGTCACCTAGCAGTGTATCCAAGGGCGGGAGAAGATTCCATCCATCTCCGTCCAAATCCATGGCTAGGTCAACTAATTTGAAGAACAGTTTATTTTGTAGAATTTCCATAGGGCTATCCAAATTTTCGTGGTCCCATAAATCCCTTAATAACGCGTATCTCCAAATTTTTAATGACATTTCTTGTCTCAACTCTTCATCGTCGATGAATGCTAACAAATCGAGCGCTTTCTTAAACTCCAATTCTCCAGCTTCTGTATATTCTTTACAAATATAGAGATTAATCAAATCCTTTGGCGGAATTACGCGAATATGAATCGGATCATATCCAAACTGTTGCAAAACATAATCCGGGATATCCTCCTGATATGCAATCAAATCCAATCTCGATTGAACATTCTTTAAAAACTCCTCATTAACAGGTCCTGAAGCCAATTTCGCCAGTTTACACAAACTGAACATTGTTTTTTGCCTTGTTACCGACTCTGTCTCGTTTAAAGCCAAGTTTTGCAAGGTGTTTGCCGCTTGGTTGTACTTCTTATCGAAAATCTCTTGCATCCACGACAGTGATGGATGACCCGACAGGAAATTTGTGAGTTTTTGAATGTTTTTCGATTTGCCGACGTGTTTGCACATGTCAATCAATTTGCCTTGTTTGTTCTCTTTTAAAAACCAATTGTAGACGAATTCGGAAAATCCCTCATTGCTAAACCGTTCCAAATAATCGTCGAGTCGGCGTTGATTACCCGTCGATTCACAAAGGATCATAAGTGTCTCGAAATCGAGGTATTTTTCGGCAAGTTTGGCACATCTCTCCCAGTCTTTTTCCTGTACTTTAAACAAAAATTAATTACATAATTCAAAAAAGATTACATTGCACAACACATTTTGTTTCCAAAGGAAATTTGGGTAGAAATTTACACATTTTGATACAAACGAGTAATATTAAATTTTTTTATTATGCAGTCTTGTTGTTATTGTTAAGTTAATTAATTATTGTTAGTTCAAATGAACTAATTAATTATAACTATTATTTATTGTCTCCACATTGGTGGGTGATTTAATAAATCTAAAAACATTGTTATAAGCTTTTATTTAACTTGCTTTGTTGTCTGTCTGTCTGTTTACTTATTTTCATCTCTACCCACACTTTTACCAGACATAAAAAGTTTAAATTTTAAATTGGTACTTACTAAATGGTCTCATGAATTTTTGGCGATCAGAGCAGTATTGTTTGTAAATAATTTCTTCCAAAGAGGTTCCTTTGATGCTTTCTAAATGACTTTTTCGACCGTCTAGGATTATGTCGGTGATGGAGACCAGTTGTTCGAGAAGATCGGTCTTTAGGCGCTCTTTGCTTGTCAAAATTATTCCGTAGTTGTATGTGAGATAATGCTAAAAACCAATAAATAATAATTAGTTTGCCATTTTTAACAAAAACTTTTACAAAAACCTTTTTGGTTATAGAAAAGTTCGAAACACTGCATTATTATTATTATGCAAAACATAAAGAAAGTAGTGAAACACACTAAATAATGTTTTATTTGTCTTAAAACCTGAATTCATCTCGTAATAATGTCATTATAATGGAAATTTGTTGGTGGTTATTCATATTGTGACTGTCAATAATGGAAGTTATTACATCACGCTTGATGACTAAAAACTGTGTGTTATGACAGAAGTATTACCATTTGGGATAGATAATTGAACAGTCCCTCCGACCCACTAGCCGCAGTCCATGGCAAAAAATCGGGGGCTATGGCAATGACTGCTTCCGACGGCTTGTAACTCATCACATTCTGTTCTCTAAAGTTGATCACGCTTTTAAACGCACCCTAAACAAAATATAAGAAATATTTCGCTTTCTTAAAACAAAAAACATACCAAAATAATGTCATTTGCTTCGTGGATCATATCAACAATTTGAGTCGGATTCATGTTGGAATGTGACATATCTTCACAATAATTTACCATCTCTTGTACACCCTTATGCACTTGGCTGATCTCCCGGAAAAACACATCTTGGTAGGTTAACCCATTTTCCGGCCTGGTTTCAGACTCGGTCGTCGCTTTTTCAATGGCTTTTTCCAAAACATGACTATTAGCAGCCGTTTTGAGACTAATCGCAGCTACGATTTTTTCGGATAATTCGCCTATGATGTAAGTTGTTGCTGTTGTAGTGTTACGAATTGTTGATGCGGATAATTGGGCCCACAATCCTGACTCTTTGAGAAATTTAATAAACAATGAAAGTGCTTTTTGTTTGTTTTTTAATTGGTCTAGGACTTGCATCGAGTACGAACTGCCGAGACCGACTTGATGGTCCTTGGACCATCGAGGATCGCCGGCTGGAGTGTCGTCGATTAAATCTGTGCCCATCATTATTACGACTTTATCAAGTAAAGAGTCGATTCCTGGGAGTTTGGACGCGTCTGGAGGGAACAACTCGTCGATGATATCTTTACATGCTTGCTCCTGGTTTTGTATTCGAAAAATAAAAGCGGCCTTTAATTGACTCACTGTGTCTTTATAAACGACGGAAATCTCCTCAGGGTCCATATTATAAATGGAGAGATTGTTAACAACGACATTATCATTAAATGATGTGTCCACAGGAGTATTAGGGCATGTGAGACTCAGATTTAAGTCATTTGACATATCATTACTCGCTATAGCGACTAAGCCATGATTTCTGGAGAAAAATATAGGAGTGTTGACACAAATCGAACCCGCCAATAAGAAATCTTGAGGTGTGTTAAACTCTAAAATGTCAGGCTCTTCTTGAGGTTTGATAACAGTAATATGTTTCTGGTTATATAAATACGCATTAATGCCACATAAAAGGAAACGATATGATAGTGAATCACCCGGGTTGTTTTCCCGATACAAGTCTGTAATTTTCAGCAGAAGAAAATCTTTGACAGCTGTGGGTGCTTGATTCGTGTTTGTTTGTAGACTTATCATCGCATAATGTACCCTGGGTGAAATCGGAATATTAACCGCTGCTGCTAATACTATAACGCTGTCTTTGTCCGATTGGATGTCAAGTAGCCACGTGTCGATTTCGGTTTGGTCGCCCACACAATTCTCCCAGAGGGCGCTACGAAAACTATCCCTGACTATCCGGTTTAATTCCGCGACAAATATCAACTCTTCGTCGTTTTTGGACAGTTGCCACTTTTGCAGATTGTGGTCGGCTAGAACGTAGACCGTCCATGCGTCACCAGTTGTGTTAGAAACGCTCATAACGCGCACAATTCCCTGTTTAAATTTTTCCATTATGTTATTGTTTAATAAATTGAAAGTTACTTACACTTTCAGCCGAGCTTTCGCTGGCGATTGGCCCAAAAATCAGACTCGACATTCTTTTACTAATGCCCCCTAACCAGCCAGTTGGTATTCTAAGTGTTTTGCATTTCAAAGTGTGTCTCCCGCCGTTTAACTGTGGCTGGAGCAACAAAACAGTGCAAGTAGTAGTTGCCAGTATGCAGCCGAGGCCCTCTACGTCGGTTAGACTGTCGCATTCTTGGCCTTGTAGGTTGACGTGCTGTTCCACAGAGATCCCTTCGTGGACAATTGCCGGCCAGTAGCGCACTACCCCTTCTGGAGAAACGGCGATACAAGAAGGTGTGTTTGAGTCTGCATTTAAGAACACTGATACCAATTCAGCTCTGTGGGCCAAGTCGCTTTGGGGAAGTTGTAATTCAAAGCACTGGTTTAGTAAACTTGTCTTTTTTGATGGTGTGTCGAGTAAGACGGGGCTTTGGCGGTATTGCCAGATCAGTAAACGACGTCCGCAAACTACCCAGAGGTACCCGTGTTTGGAAATTCGTGCTGATACGACAGTATTTCCTTAAAAAAAACAACAAATTCATATGGAAATTGGTTCCAAAGGGGGTGTTTTACTGTCAGCAAATGTGAGGGCTTCAGTTATAAGAACTGGAAGGGGCTGTCCGAAACGTTCAACGTAATTGTAAGGTGTTGATAGAATTATTTGCACCGATTGGGTTGATTTTCCTGATACGCTGAAACGGCTGAAAAACCGGTAAATAAGAATGTTAGGTTAAGTTTTTGACTTACGATGATTTTCGGAAACTAGATGGAATGATTTTCTTGGCGCTGAGATTTTGTCGAGGGCGGGGAGAAAATGGACTTCTGGTAGAGAAGGAAGAGTTGAAGCTTCTTTCCATGCCGAATTCAATTGAAAAATTCGAATTTTAAAATTTTTTTGAAGACGAATAACAGCTGACATGCGCGCACTGCCCATAGAGTCCTATGCTCAACAAGTCCCAACAGTTTAACTTCATGATTTATCAATATTGTAGAACAAACAAATAATTGTATTACAAAAAGCGATTATTATTAAACATTATCATAAGAAAATTGTAAAATATTTAAAGCATTGTGAATTTCCTCAACAAGCGGGCACATAACATAAAAAACTTAAAATGTTTTGTTTTATTAACTTTTATTTTTGTCTAATGTAATTTTGGAACAACTAAACACCTAAACAGGACCTTGGTTATTGTTAAATTTACTTCCATAAAGCTTCTTATTTTGTTTAATGAAACAATATTTAAAAATGTTTTCAAATGTGGTACTCCTGTGACGTTTAAAGTGCGTGAAGTTGGCGCAAAATTGACGTTTGTTATGGCATCCGGATGGTGCGTAAAACTCAAACGAAATCACCTGGCAAAAAATCAAGAAAAAGTGACCCCGACATTTCGAGAAACGATGTGATGTTCACAACGTACACAGAGACATCTGTCCACAAGCGAAACCTATGCATCGTTTCATTTCCGATAATTTTTTTGTTCAACATTTTGCGCACATTGCTGTACCAAATCTTTGTTATCCTTCGTTTCGTGTATTGTAGTTCGTCGAATTATCTAATAAAGAAACGTCAGTTTGGATGTGAAAGTGACCAACAAGTTGCAACTTGTGTCATTGAAGAAATCACCGAAATGACTCACGCCCAAAGAGTCACAGGGCCGGGGCCAGGCGACCCCCTTTTAGCCAAACAGAAGCACCATCACCGCCGAGCCTTCGAGTACATCTCCAAGGCGCTCAAAATCGATGAGGAGAATGAAGGTCAGTGCCCGGTTTGGAGTACACAGGTGAATAATTGATGCCAATTTGTAGGTCAGAAGGATTTGGCTATTGAGTTGTACAGGAAAGGTATCACAGAACTGGAATTGGGGATTGCGGTGCAGTGTTGGGGCGGCCGCGGAGAAGTGTGGGAAAGGGCCCAACGCCTTCACGAGAAGATGAAAACCAATCTTGCCATGGCAAAAGACAGGCTGCAGTTTTTGGGTAACTAGATAGGATTAAATTGTTTTATTTTGGTTTGGTATTTATGTCTTTGTTATTATTTCTGTTTATAGAAAGCATGGATATGTTACATCGACAGGATGTTCAAAAAGAACCAAAAGAGGCTCCTAAACTTAGCTACACTAGCAATATTCCTACTCCCAAACTTTGTTTTAACAAAGGTATTCTTATTTCCAGTATATCAGCTTCCATTGGTGTAACTCGTAGTTGAACGGCTTCTAAGAGTAGAACACGTTGATCGATATCTTATAATCTCTAGTTTATTAATTAAAAGAATATGTAATCGCAGCAATCATTATGAACATTAATATTTTAATGACTAACAGCCTCAACTAGATTATCAATTTTCATCGCTTTTATGATTTGGTCGAGTTGTATAAAAAATCATTGCTATTGACTCCGATTCATTGGTTGAAAGACGATGTTTTTTATCTTTACTCATTTTCATTAAATTACCTACAACAACCAATGAGTTCCACATTTTTTATTTTCAATTAATTGTTAAAACAATCAATTGTCGTGTTACTACTGCACTGAATTTTTTCTTTAGCTTCTGGCAAGAAACTGTCAGTGGCTGGTAAACGCCCCCCTAACGCAACCCTGGCGAAAAGTCAAACTTTGCCCCGTTCGATGGGGTCCCGTTCAGCACCTATTCAGCCCGTCCGCCCCTTCAATAAGCTCTCGTCGACTCCTCCTGCCGTCAAAAAACAACTGTCGGTGCCGGGTACCACAGGCTCTCCTGCTCGAAAAACAACTTCAAGTATGACGCTAGATCGAAAGTACGATAATTATTGATTTGTTTCTCTAACAGTAGCAACTTCGAGTAAATCAACATCGCGGGGTGGCAAATCGCCTAATTTGAGAGGCGTTGATACAAAACTAGCTCAATGCATTATTGACGAGATCGTAGAAGGGGGTCTGCAAGTCCAATGGGACGACATCGTGGGTCAGGATGCTGCCAAACAAGCGTTACAAGAAATGGTAATCTTGCCGTCGCTGCGACCTGAACTGTTCACGGGCTTGCGGACCCCAGCGAGAGGTTTGCTCCTGTTCGGGCCTCCAGGAAACGGGAAAACTTTACTCGCGAGGGCTGTGGCAACGGAATGTCGGGTAAAAATAAACAACTCGTCTTGCAATCCGTAATAATGAAAAATTTTTCAAACGTAGGCAACTTTTTTCTCAATTAGTGCTGCAAGTCTCACTTCGAAATACGTGGGCGATGGTGAAAAAATGGTTAGGGCCCTTTTCGCCGTCGCTCGGGAGTTGCAACCTTCGATTATTTTTATCGATGAAGTCGATTCGCTTCTCTCTGAACGTTCAAATAACGAGCATGAGGCTAGTCGCAGGCTGAAAACTGAATTTCTAGTCGAATTCGATGGGTTGCCAAGCAACCCCGACAGTGAACGAGTAAGACGATGATTCATTGTTTTAACAGAAGTCTTCTTTACCGTTATTTTGAAGGTCGTAGTGATGGCGGCTACCAACCGCCCTCAGGAACTAGACGAAGCGGCTCTCCGTAGGTTCCCGAAGCGCGTCTACGTCACACTCCCCGATCTTGAGACTCGTATCCGATTGTTTAAAATGTTGTTGGCAAAACAGGGTTGCACACTCACGCAACAAGAACTGAAACGATTGGCGACACTCACTGAAGGATACTCGGCTAGTGATTTGACAGCCCTAGCGAAAGATGCCGCTTTGGGACCAATTCGGGAGTTGCAGCCGGAACAAGTGAAGGAGATGGATCCCAATGCGTTGAGGAGTATCACCATTAATGATTTTTTGGATTCGTTGAAACGGATCAGGAGGAGTGTCTCGCCACAGAGCTTGGTGGCGTACGAGAAGTGGTCGTTGCAGTACGGAGACATGTCTATTTAACCATTCCGCTTTTACTTTGGTGACTTTTCGTTTTAATCTGTGATATTAACTGTATTTTTGTTTGAAATTTTGCTGCCTGTTGATTTTGTTGTCTTGTTTCATAGTACAAAAGAGTTTCTCTTTTTTGAGCCGAAATGACGTATGAAAATACTAAAAGTAATGTAGTCCATTAGATTAGGAGTGTTTTTAAGAGTTTGTGTTTATTAGCACGTTTTTATTACCATAATTTTATATTTTTTTTGAAGTTGTACACTTGGAAGTGTCTCAAGTCAGATGTTGCTTTTTTCATAAAACGTTTGTAATCTTATTGATATAATAAAAATAAATTGAAAGAAATGTGTTTGTCAAAAATGAACACTTGAATGAATTAAAGAAATGTAATTTATATCAATATCATTGACAAAGCAAAGCTGTACATTAAAAAAATACTGTCTAAGACATAATATCAACTCCATATCCATATGTACACTTTCCTTCCATCTTGAAACATAAAAAATATATTCTTACAGCTAATTATTGAATGTATTTCGAGTTACAACACTAGACTTACACTTTCTTTTATCAAGTAACTAACAATATAATCATTCGTTTTTTGTTTAATAACACATTCAAAGCAAGTGCCACACATTTAATTTCTAAATACGTAAATAATATCTGTACACTTCTCCAACTAACCCCCGATTGTTCGATTATAAAAAGAATAAATAAAACAGAGAGAAAAGTTTTAAATAAAAATAACATTTTGTAAGAACGACCGACTCGGTATCATTATAAACGTCTTAAATATATTATTTTATAAAAGGCCACATGCTAATTTAGTAACGGCTAACAACACATAAATCCTTTCATGCAGTCATTTACAACTATTGGATCTAGAATAGAATATTTGCATACAAATAATAAATCTTAGCGCGAAAAAATTGTACTCACATATCGTCTACCAACTACCGTATCTAAAAATATTTTTGACTTTTCTCTCAAACCAATAAAAAAAAAACGTTAATCTTTATAGAAAAAAAGACGTAAAATCACATCGCCCTAGCATAAAATCAATACTTGTCACCTCAAATCAACTGAAATGAATTAAAATACCCGGTGATTCCCTAGGTTGCATAACATAACCTGTTGGCACTAAGCTCACTAAGAAAAACGTGTTTTTTAAGTGGACTAGCACTTGTTAACATCTGGTGGCGTCGTGAGATACTCGTCTGCTCTTTTGTGATCGTTCAGTGCTTTGACGGTGTATTGATCTTGTGGTAATTCCGATTTACGTCGGACTAACGGTTTGTTTGAATTGCGAGTCTTCTTTGTCTGGAATTAAAACCAAGATTAACAAAACACACCATAGTAGTCACCATACAGTAACAGTTGAATGAAAATTGTAAAAACAACTCATACAACGTCGATTGTGCTCCACACCCTTTGTGCAATACAACAACTAACAACAAGATCAAATGTTTCAATGACAAAATAAGGAAATAAGGTGACAACAAACTTACTTCTACTATTATAATACAAACAACAAACTTTACTAGCTGCGTTTTTTCTGAAACAGAAGAGCAGATTGTGTACACTTGTCATAAAAACATTTGTTTACAGAGAAGGGAGGAATTAATTTACCTCCTGGGCTTGCTGTTCTATGTTATCTAAAGTGACTTCATCGTCTGGGTCAGGACTCGTAATGATGCTCTTGATTTCTGGATTTTGTGTTTTAATTAGTTCGTATTCGGGTTTCTGAGCTGCTAGAGACTCTACTCTGATCCAAAGTTCCATACGTTGATTTTCACGCTCGCGCTCTCTGCAAAAAGCATATTAAAACATTTCCTTGGGGAAAAATTTCAACTTACTTCCGTCTCTCCTCTCGATATAGTTGTGTACACTCGTCAAACAATTTTTGATTCATTTCCATAAACAACTTAAGTGCATTGTAAATCAGGCCGTGTATAGTTTTGTTCCAATGACTCTTAGAATTTTTGTATAGACTGGGGAACATCAATGGTAGAATCTCGGTGGCATTTTCCGACACCAGAGACATCACATATTCGTTATTCCAATAGTAGAGTGCCCTCTCAGCGACTTGAAAATGCGGCGAACTTACACACTTCGCCAGTTGTTTAAACAGCGGTACCATTACTTTCTGGAATTCCCCAGGTTCTATAACGTCAAGAATTTCTTCCAATTCGTTCAAAAACATCACTTCCTTCGGACTATGCGTTTTGGGCCAATACTTTAACAAACTTCTAATCACCGGTTGGGTCAACGAAGGGTCCTTCTCCAAAAACTGCACAACACAATAGGCCAACTGCGGATGATACACCGACAACGATTTGACTTTATGCAACGGCATCAGAACTCGCAAAAGAAACACTTTGTGTTCTTCTTTCAACGGTAATGCGAAACCGTTGATTATCGATCCGAGGATTTCAAGAAGCTCTGCGATGCCGTTGTGGTGCTCGGTTTCGTAGATGAAGCGATAAAACACGTTGTTGATTTGTTTGCGGATGAAGGCGCGAAGACCGAGAAACTTGCCGTAAATCCGATGAAGAGTCGTTTTCAGAAGATCACGTTCGCGGGGATCTTCTGAATCGAATAGATCGAGCAGTTGGAGAACGAATTTTTGGTCTATGTAACGTTTGGCCAAATTTGGTTGGAAATCGGGCGCTTCCAGCACGCGTAAAAATAATTCGTAGACCAGTTGGAGGTGAGGCCAAGCAGCTTCTAGGGTTGGCTCGTCCTCTTCTGGGTCGAATTCGGCACCATTCGGGTTGGATGATGGGGGTAACGTGCGGAAAAGATTCACGGCGAACTAATAAAAAAATAATGCAATGAAATCAACCACCAATGTGAAAATATTGCTGAAATAATCGCTAAATAAAAAAATTCTATTTCAACTTCAATAAATCTATTTTTAACTTAAAAATTAAGTTATGTAAAAATTAATTATGTAGCAAAAGCTATAAAAATAGACCTATATTCCGTAATTTAGAAAACAAAATGATCTAAAAGTTCCTTGTACGTTTTATTAAGTATACCCAAGCCGCTCGTCGGCAGCACTAATTAATATCTAATTAAAAAAATATATTTGCTACAAAGAATAATACGTTATGTAGATGTAAAAAATTTAGAATTTAGGGTTTCCAGAGTAAGTTTTATTAATAAAATATTGCAAATAAAATTTAGATCTACGCTTATGACTACAATTTTTATTAAAATCGCTTAAATCAACCTTTGTTTAGTATTGCCACCAAAACTTTGATGTTCAAAACATATCCGGCCGTGTAATCGTCCCTGAACTTTCCGCCATATAAAAATAATTTATGAACACGAATTAATTTCTCAGACGGCAAAAACATCCGATAATTCGACTTGGAATTACCGCTAAATTGCAATTACGCTAATATCCTCGTAATAAAAAAAATATATCCATTACACACCATTTACTCAACAACAAAAAATCGTCATTTTTCCCAAGTAAAATATCGAAAACAACCGATTGCACTCGCCAATACGTCAAACAACTTAACATACAATAAAAAGAAATCCATGAACATGACGCGAAAGTAGAAAAATCTCACCATATTAACGGCCTCTGGGTAAATAGCTTCGGTGATGACGCCTTTTTGTTGCGTTACATATTCCACCATTTCGTGAAGAGCGGCTCGTTTTACTTCTTTCCATTTTAAATCAGACAAGGGGTCCGAAGCGAAATCAAAAAGAACGCAACATTGACGGAGTTTTTGGATGAAGAGTTCTTCTCGATCAGCCGGAGCGGCATCTAAAATAGATATAGTTGTTGAAAAAATTCACGTTTCATACATTATTTAAAAACATGCAAACAAAGAATTGTGTCTACAGTCGTGCATTAATTTGAATTCTTGGAAAAAATATAGACGCATGATAATCAAGTAAGGCGCCCACTGAAAAATTAATCTCGAGATGAATGTCTACATTTGTACAAGGGTGGAATTAATTTAGAAGGCGATAAATTTAGCTTGGGATTTAGAAAAAGAGCTTTAGGAATATTGCTTGTTATCAGCTGCGACTAGGGTAGTAAATATGATTATGTTCAAGTAACTTGATGTTTTATTAACGCATAAAAAGGATTTTGTTACGGAAGTAAACAGTTTAACAAGCTATTCGCTTCTACAAATTAACTTAATCTTGTTAGTAATAATTGAAAGACGTTATTTTTGTTCTTTTCATGCGCGTTTGATCTAATTTAAGAATAAAGAAGTTGACAAAATTTAATGAAAACATTACATGAATTAATTATTATTTTAGTCTGTAAGGGTGTCAAAAGTAAAACCAATGTCATTATTCTATACTTATTTAACACTTCGAAAATATAATAACACATGATTCATGTGCATAATTAACAAATTGTAGTTTTAACAATACAAGAACATTTACGAGTACCTGTATAGTGTACGGATATTGATATTACCGGGGATATTACGCATGGTACAAAAAGGTGTTCAGAATAGCATTTAACATTCTAGTTATAGACATTTATAGAGATTTAACAAAAATTTAATTTTTCAATAATAAAAACCGGTCATTGTTTAATCAATTTTTGAGCTTTAATAAAAAAATAAATTATGATAATGAGATTATGATGATAATGACATAAAATAGTTGAACGACCTATCAATTTTGTAGAAAAAAAAAATATATCCTAGTACTAGTAAATAATCGTAAAAACTTTTTTTTACAAAACTCTTGATAAATGCGCTGGCTTTTGATGAAACCTAAATGAAAACCACTGCACTAGACCTGCTAGGCTTCTGTTGGCGAAACGCGTGTAAGAATTTGCGATTTTGACTCTTTTTTTTTAAGATTAGATAACACCAAATGAGGATCATTGATTCAACAATTATCTATACATATTGCTTCAAATCGAACCACTTTATTATCAAATTCATTATATCATATCTATGTATTTTCCTGTTTTTTTTTTAATATTGGGTAATGTAAATCAAAATTGATATTCATAGCACTTACTGGGAAGCCGATTATTTTTATTAAATATTATATTTAGTATCTAATATTATTAATAAAAAATAATTTCACAAAAAGGGATAACGTTTTCGACCTCATATTTATTAAAAATTTTTTAATAATTTTTCCTGAACAAATGATTCAGAAGATTTAACGATAGGGTCAACATTCTGTACATTAATCAGCAATTATTAATTAAACTGTATGTGTGAGATCAAAAAATCAATACGAGATAATAAACTACATATTCTGATAATTCGATACAATTTTACAAATTACTCTGCAAATTCAATTGTTATTCAATCATTAAATCACGAATATTGTGTACGGATTTGTCTAACTCAAATGCCGTAAGACATAAGCAAGCAATCGATAGTTTCATAGATTTTTTCCAATTAAAAACCACTCCCGTCGTTAATAATCTTATTTATTACATGATGGTTTGAAAGTAAATTACTTTGCAAATAAACTATATTATTATTTTATATGTATTGTAATCGATAGTTCAAGATGAACCATTTTCAACAACAAAAAACTAAACTATAAAACAGAAAATAAAAGAATCTACACAAAATAAAAGCATGAGATGAATTATTAAATTCCTATTCAGCATTATTTATTTGGTTATTTATTATTCGTGCTAGCGTTTAAACATAATATTATCAGTGCATCTTTACATTCTCAGTACATAATTAACACTTGTATCAAATTAAAAAAGTTAAAAAGTTTATCATTATTAAACGTGGCCATGCATATGGCGTGATTACCATCAGCGAAAAAGTGAGAATCACATGATGATTAAAAAAGAAGGTTGATCAAACTGGTACAAGCTGAGTTCAATGTCAATTTAGTTACGCAGCTATTATGCTATGATCATCACAAATAAATTGCAAAACCTTGTGAATCCTCCAACAATTTAGCACTAATGTATTTATGTTTATTGGCACAAAGCCGCAACGTACAAATGATAAAAACAAAAACCAAGTTTGACAGACACACTAATCGCCAGTTAAAAAAATTCTTTAAATTAACTTCATCTTATTGTTAATTAATTTCTTGCGTGTACTAGCGGGGCGTGTAACTTTTTTATTTGTCGCAATTACGTCAATTTCCCACTTTGTCCTTTTGTCACCTTCTAACTGGGGCAGCAGCCCCGTGTCCTGCATGTCCCTGATAGTGTCATTTCTTCTCTGTCCCGGCATTTTTCCATCGTCGGCCTTTGCTGCCGTATCGTTGTCGAGGTGTTTGGCAGCGGTTTGCGCCGCGACGAGCGAATCGACGCTGGCCGACGCCACCAGATCCAAGCCACTATGAAACGACGGTGATTTCGGTATACCTAATGGAGACGAATCCCGACCTCCCATAACATGACCTTGCGCGAAAGTTGAGTGAACCATGTTGAAGCACAACTCCCGTTTTTGAAATGTTGCACACCATGCACGCACGCACGACCTCAACTGTCAAATGCACGACCTTACTTTGTGAGTTTGTCAATTCGTAAATTACGCTAATTGTTGAGATGAAGAAGACGCAATGCGTCAAGTCATCGCGGAATGTTTGTCGCGGTTGGCCTCTCCGCTAAACTGTACTGATAAGGGGTGAAGGATATGGATTAATAGATGTGACAGACGCAAGCGCGCACGCGTCACCTGTTACCCTTAAGAAAGTCGGATTTACAAAGGAAAAGGAAGACATGGAAGATGCTTAGCTACGAAATTAGATGGGTGCAAGCATTTTAATCAATTTCAAGAAAAACAGAATTTTCCGGCTGAAGGGAAAAAAAGAAAGAAAAACAAGTTGTATTTTTTCCCTGCTTAGTCCTTAAAACTTCCTTGCTCAATATCTCAATTATTAAACATGCACTTGTAATTTAAAACATAGTCAATTGCACCGAGAGCAAAAAAATTATTTTACCCCCCAAAACAGTTTCCTCTTTTCATGGTAACTTGAAAGCATTATAAAAGAAGTGCAATTCGATTCCTCTTTCTAGGTTTTTTAAAGTTATACCACCTCTGAAAAAGTCTTAGCTGTGTACTAACTGATTATAATATACATCTGGTACAAATAGTTATGTTTTTTACGGACGGTTTACACGTCATATTTCAAAAATATTTAATATTTGGCGAGAATACCTCAATAGAGGTGATGCAGCATATTTATTCAGGAGTAATTAGGTAGGTTAAAGTTATTTTGGGTAACATTGGAAAGAACTATGCATCGAGTAAAACACATTGAGTGAAACAGTTTGAAAATTAGAATTTAAATAAAATTATTATCTGTTTAGAAAAAACTCATTTTTTAATAATCTTTAAAACTGTGACCACTATAATAAAGCTATTATTGCACACCCACATACAGTATTAAAAAAATAAATTAATACGTTTGACTCAAAATATGTTTACTTCATTCAATTTTTAGTTATAAAATTCTATTTCGGTTTGTTCACGTATTGTGCAAAAACGTATTGACGCATGATGCTAATAAAAGCTTTATTTTAGACCGTATAATAACAATACTTAAATCGGACAAAAGCTATTATTTAAATTCAATTGCACAGTTTTGATATGTAAAAATTAAAAGCGACAAAACATTATGAAAAATTAAATTACTTAAAACAAATGTTTTATATAACTATCTGTGCGCTGAAACTGTTAGTAAACTAACTAAATAACTATTCATTTGATTATACGATTTTCTTTACAACCTTAGTTATGGTATAAAATGACCATCAACTATCGAACAAGTAAAGTTAATATTTAAAATATTTTAATTTGAAAAGAATAAAAATTCGCAATCTGGCATCAAAATTGTTTTTTTAAACGCTTATCGCACACTCTTTTTTAATATAAGTTTAAATATATAAAAAGGAACAACCATAAAGTCTTTCGTAATGTTATCAAAACAGTCAAACAACGAATCATAAATTCTTTGCATAAAATCTTAATAAACACAAAGTCTTGTAAGTTTCCAACACGAATTTATTTGCACAGTATGTTAAAAACCAGATGGCAAATAGACACTAGAAAGTAGACGTTATAACGACACTTTTACTGCATTTTGATCGTGTATTGTAACGTTTTAGTACTAGATTATGACGCTTAACCGAAGAAATTATGAACCGTTCGTAAATTGTCACGTGTTTTGCGGAAAGTAATGCTAATCTGGACTGCATTCGGTACACCATTTGCTACATTGTTTGAATGTGGGTTTTTCTACTACTTTCCTTGCTTTAATTTATACACAATTGTCTGGAAGCACATATCCCACAAGGAATTAAAAATAATAAACCACTTTTTCTTTTAACTTTAGTGCAATTGGTTCTACTAATTTCTGAACAAAGTATCTCTTTTCCTTTCAATGTCCATTTTTAAACTATTTTAAAGTAAAAAAAATCCAATACTATGTCTTTACTTATTTTCAACATACGCCGATCTATTACGTTTTTTGTATCAAATCTACTATAGTAGATTTCAAATCTACTGTAGTAGTAGTCAGTAATATAAAAAAAGTTAATCCTAATTGTATGTCATAGTCATTTTTTGCATAAAATATTAAGTGGTCCTACAGGGCGCGCCAGAACTCACGCCCCAGAGAAAAATGCCATGTAAGGTAAGATACCAGAAACAGAAAAATTGTTTAAAAAAATTTATCTATAAAAATTTCGAAGTTATCAGAGTTTAAATTTTGCATTTTGATTGTTGGAAAAATAATTTTTCAAGTTTTTTTTCTACAGGCTATCGGGTACAAGAGGAAACAAGGAGACTATTAAATTGCTGCTAAATTGTAACTCTGTTTAATGTTATTTGTGGCTTTTATTGGCAAAATTTTTGTACCTTTGCTAATTACAAAAAAACATAAAGTCTGTTTTTTCTTTAAATGGAAATTACCAAGTCAAAATTTTGGTGAAAAAATTGGTAGCAGCTTGTCTCCATAGCCACAAATTTTGTTTGCTCTTTGTTTTTGTCCCTAGAAATTTCGTTAAAACAATATGGTTATGTTTTCAAATTGCGATGTTAGCAAAATTTTGACTTTTATGAATCTTGTGTGCCTGTTTGCTTTTTGAAAGCGCTACAATTGAATAGCTAAGGACATACATCATTACCTAAGGTCTAAAGACAGAATTCAGTGCTAATAATTTTGATAGAAACACACCGCAAGTAAGTACAATGTTGTGGACAAAAAAGAGGTTCTTGCTACAAAAACTTTAATGAAAAAGGATATGTATACAGAAAAAAGTTATTTATCAAAAGATACAAGTAGGTATTACGCTGATTGGCAATAAATGTTGTGTAATTTATTGAAATGAACTCAAAGTTAATTCATTTTATAAATTATTCTTCAGGTTTAGTTTCAAAATTGTTACTTTTTCAACTCGTTCCTCAAAAACGATGCACAAGACACTAATTTAATTGCGTTCTTTCCGAGGTTCTTTCTCATTCATGTTTATTTTGTATTCTTAACGATTTCTTGCTAAAAACTGAGAATGTTTAGCAAACCTGCATTACAAATTGCGTCTACATTTTAACGGGCCCTTTTTCTAACTTCCTGTTCAAGAACTATTCGGTTCCAAATTTTTAAAAACTGTTAGCGGTAGCAAATTTGTTCCTTTTTTAGTGCTTCGTCTCTAAATTTTCTTAAACCATTTTTTGTGTTAACGTTTAATGACATTGTTTTTAAATTAATTCAAAAAACCGGAACTGTCAACTTCCTTTATTAAAATTACCATGAATGAATTTACTAGTGGTGCCAACGTTAAGACTGTTTGGCATTTCCATTAAAAAAAAACAGACTTTATAAAGATTTGTCAACAAGAAATTACCACCTAGGATTTGAATTTTTAGGAAAATTACGTTTTTCATGTTGTTTGTAATAAACATTTTCAGAAGTAATTTTGTGTGGGTGTTGGTTACCCCTTGTTGTTGACGGTTGACGTTTTCTGTCAACCTGCTGTCAACTATCAATTGAGTTATCTATACAAACTGACAGGTGACTTAACCTAAATTTTTCACACTAGTTACGATATCTTTTGTTTGTCACTAAAAACCAACCTAACCAAATCTATGGCAACCTATTCACGAATATCCCTAAATCCTAGGGAGTAATTTATTGTTGATACGATAATAGGAGAAAATCAGCAAAGTAGGTGACCTCTGGTGTCTGGCTTGGAACTATCCAAATGAGGAAAACATATTTTGACAATATCAGTTTTCCATTTTTGTCAATTTGACAAGTCAATGTAAATGTGAGTACTTGCTAGCGTTTTTGCTTCCCACTTCATTGCAGAAACTGTATGGAAGGGTCTATTTCGATGCATTACTTTCTAAAATGAAAATTTCAACTTTTGGCATTATTATTTTAAATAAAAAATACTCCTAAAAACGTTAGATGACAGATTAAATAAAACTTTTAAGTTGTCACAAAATTCCGCCGAAAAGTTGCCTCGCCGTCGTCTAAGCTACGCGACAAAATTAGGAAAAGAGACATCTGGCACATCAACTGTAAACTATTCAAATGGGGAAAACATTGATGTTGATGCTGATTTTCTCCTATACAAGATCATCATTATCATTAAACAGACATAAAAAAATGTCAAATGTCAAAAAGTAAATGTTAATTTTTTTATCCACAATCACTCTATAAAGAGACTATTCCACACTTTAGATGCGTATAAAGTACCACTTTATCCACTAGTGGAATAAATTAACTTTATTTCACTGTTAGTAACCAGCGCACCGAGTAACAGCTTACTACGTTTAAGCGAAAGCACATTTGGCGTGACATTTAAATGTCAGATTAATTTTTAATTAAGTTTGGAATAATTTGGGCCTGTGTGGATAAAACGTTATATTGCAGTAGTATGTTAGTCGCGTTTTATGCACTTAAGAAAATTAACCATTCTTGCGTGGATAAAACGCTATCTACACTGTTACAATAAATAACTATTGTCAGATAGAATTTTTTAAACATTTTTTTCCATGTTCCTGGTATTTCATCTTACTTGAAATTTTTCTCTGGAGCGCGGGTTCTGACACACCATGTATGTTTAGTTAAAAGTCAATGAGCATTTCTATTTATTTTCTACGAACAAAATCAACAAACACATTTATTGTAAGTATGTAAATAAGAAATGTTAATTGTTTAACAGTTTGTAAAAAAATGATTAAGGATGCACCTACATGCATTTTCAATTACACAGGAAAATATATCAAAAAATGACAACTGGATAATTACAATTATTTTTCCTTGTCTCATTTCTACAACACGTTGTGTGGCAGTATTAAATTAAATTTCTGTAGTAAACAAAACAAAAAACCACGAGTTAAGTTCTATTTTCGCTTTGATAAAATTACAAAAACGTAGCGTATTTTCTAAAGCTCAAATAAAAAGCAATTTCTTGTTCTAATCCAAACTCCAGTCTTTAAAATCCCAAATTTATTAATCGCCACCCACCCCCTACCTTGACACGAAACAATATTTACCATTAACCCAGTGCTCTCACAAAATCTCAAAATAGCAAATGATGCGACACAATCCCTAAAAATAGCCCCCTCGTATCTCTTGCATACCTTTTAGCGACGGAAGCATCTCCAGTTCCCTGTTTTTAGTAATATTGAACCTGGAGCTGGAATGTCGCTTGTCCTTCTTGATCATGGGCCCTTGAACGGTTCCCGTCGTCAGCTTGGTTTTGTTAAGGGGTGTGGGTGGAGGCGCGTTGGCCACGGAGTTATTCTTCGGCTGGAAAAACATTGTAATTAATTTCCACATGAAAATTCACGTAAGTTTTTTACCCCCTCAAACACGCCGTGTTTTCGTCGTCGAAAAAACCCCCCGAGGGCCATCGTAACGCCCAACATCGACGCTCCCCCTCCCCGATCTAACACGCAAAACTGACCATGGTCGCGCTGGTTTTCCGGAATTTTTTACACGACCTTTTGCTTGTAACGAGTCGACTTTTCCAATAAACCGCAATCATAGCACGACTAACCAACGCAAATACTGTGCGAGTGTAAATATAAACCAAATAAAACATTTCTAATGGCAGTGGCGGCTCGTCAGACCGCCCCGGAAGAGCAAGTGCCAAATGTAGATCCGGTGGGTGGTCCGACATTTGTTTTTAAATCTGACATATAATTAAAATGGTGGCAAATAGTGACCAATAACTTTTTTATACACTCTCATGCGTCATAATGAATAATGCATGTTTTTGTTTTATGGCAAGCATTTGAATTGTGTTTGATAACGAAAGAATGTTTTTCTTTTTTATCATTTTTTATCAGAGATTAGTCACGTTATTTATATGAGATTTTTCATCTCATTTGCATTTCAGGCATACTGGATATCAATGAAAACTAAGTAGGAAACGATAACTTTTCGCAATTTTAATATTTTAAGGGTATTTTTCATATCTGGCAAAATAATGTGTTTATTAACAATCACTACAGTATAATATGCTGATTCCTAACTTTTTAGTGATCGCCAAATTCCATTTTTTGGTCGGGAGTGACTTATGTACAGATTTGTCAACAAGAAATTATCATCTAGGATTTGAACTTTTAGGAAAATTACGTTTTTTATGTTGTTTGGAAAAGAAGTAATTTTGAATGCTTAGGATTGGTTACTCCTTGTAGTTGACAGTTGACGTTTTTTGTTAACCTGCTGTCAACTATCAATTGAATTATCCATACAAGCTGACAGATGACATAACATAAATTTTGACACTGGTTACGATATCTTTTGTTTGTCACCAAAAACCAACCTAACCAAATTTATGGCAACCAATTCACGAATATCCCTAAATCCTACGGAGTAGTTTCTTGTTGATACGACAATAGGATTGCCAAGGTTACAGCCCCATCAAATGTCAAAAACGCAGCGCAATTTATTTGAAAAAACAGATATTTTATTATTTAAACAAAATGTGATTACGAATAAAATAGCGCTCTGTCTAATTTTGAGGCTGCACCGCAAGACATCTAACCTATTAGCCTAATAATATATTTCCTATCTAGGTTGTAATATACTATTTCTCTACGAAAGGTAAAAAATTATTTCAAACTGGTTTTTGTTAGCCAAACAAGATAATAAAGCTCTGAGAATTTATGTAAGTAAATAATAAAATTGTTACATATGTTTTTTAAATCTTAATTTAGAACCAACCTTTCTTATCAAAGGATGGATAAAGTTGCTCTATTATTGTAAATAACAAATTTTAAAACAATGTAGTTACCTACTTCAAGTTGAAATAAGAGTTCAATACGATATTGATTTAATGAAAAGTGATAAAAATATCTAGATCTAGATTCAGTACCAATAAATCAACAAAATTAATTTTGGAGATTGGAATACATTAGCTTTACATACAGGGTAGTACAAAACTCGCACTCCAGAGAAAAATGCCAAGTAAGATAAGATAGCAGGAACATGGAAAAAATGTTAAAATAAATTCTATCTACAAGAATTTCGAAATTATGATGTTGCATTTTAGCCCTATTGATTTCTGTTAGAAAAATGATTTTACATGTTTCTTTGCTGCAAACATATACAAGCAGATCATCGGTAGCAATGAATATACATAAAAAAGGTCAAATGTTAAAAAGTTAAATTAAATTTTTTTAACAGATAACATTTTTTTCATGTTCCCGGTACCTTATCTTACATAGCATTTTTGTCTGGAGGCTAATTCATGTAATAAGAATGCCCTCCAATGGAATATGAACTGACCACAGGTTTTACTACCACTGTCCTTGTCTTCTAAATACCCACATAATTTCGAACGGTTTAAAAAGATTCGGATTTTGTTATCTCCTTGTAGGTAACATCAAAATATGCGATTTAAATGGCAACAGATTAAAATCACATCATCTATTCAGAATTTTTTTATATGTATGGTTGTATTATAGACGAATTTCTCTTTCTTACGAAGTATTATAATTTATTTTAATTTACTCCGCCCACTCAAAAATGAAAAGCAGATACAATTTACATATTACAATTATTACGGAAATGTCATTAACCATTTACAAAAGCCAAACATTTTTTAAACGAAAAAAACGTGATAGAAATAAAAAATAAAACAGTATTTACACGCCCTAGGTGTGTCACAGATCACGAAGAAGCAAAATTGCATGATGACATGACACACAACGCAAGTAACCAATATGTATAACACAATTTTGTGTTAAATTTTTCCTTTTGGAGAAAAATGACATCCGTATGTATAAATGGAACAGGTTTAAGAATATTATGTCGAAATAGAAAAATATGTCAGTACTCATAAACTCATATATGAAACGCAAAACAATTTTTTTTCTTACTGCAACTAAGGTTTTGTTTATTTGATTTCGTTCATGATTATATACTGCAGAAGTGCACAATATTGTTTTGCTTCCAATATAGATATTGCATAAAACAGAAACCGTTGCCCAAACAAACAATTTTTTGCTAATATACACACATAGGTACACATGGCCAATATCCTAACATTTTTCAGCTTTTGACAGTTATTGTCCGGATAGGTCGTTCCATTAGCAATCTTCATGAATAAACAATTGATTTGGCTGATCCAAGTTGCTCGTTTGTCCAGAACTAGGTTGCAAACACTTTATTTTTTATTTATAAATCATAAATATTAAATGTGTTTCAAATTTAAAGCTTACAAAATTATCAAAGAATTGTTAAAACAAGAACACTTTATTTACATGTAAAAACCTTTTAAATGCAACACTATTCTGAAACGTGATTCAAAGTGATTTTCATCCAGTCGCCTAAGGAGAATTTCTTTCCATGTAAATTTTTCTGTGCCGCTTTACACTTTTTGAAACAGATAGTTTTGACAACACTGACAGCTGTCAATAGAAATAAATCAAAATTTGAAGTTATTTAGAATTAATATTATTTAAAACGGCATTTTTTATTTTACATGGAAAATCCATATAAACGACCAGATGAAAATCATTTTGAAACACCTTGTATCATTAATATTATTAAAAATAATGTGATATGTCATTAGGTTAAATTTGTGCATTAAGATGAAATTAAAGTCTGTTTTTTCTTTAAATGGAAATTACCAAGTCAAAATTTTGGTGAAAAAATTGGTAGCAACTTGTCTCCATAGCCATAAATTTTGTTTGATCTTTGTTTTTGTCCCTAGAAATATTGTAAAAAAAATATGGTTATGTTTTCAAATTGAGATGTTGGCAAAATTTTGATTTTTATGAATCTTCTGTGCCTGTTTGCTCTTTGAAAGCGCTATAATTGAATACCTAAGGACAGACATCATTACCTAAGGTCTAAAGACAGAATTCAGTGCTAATAATTTTGATACAAACACACCGCAAGTAAGTACAATGTTGTGGACAAAAATAAGGTTCTTGCTACAAAACCTTTGAAGAAAAAAGATGTATATACAGGCTGTTTCACACAACTTTACGCGGCTTGCGCCTAATGTACGCACCCAAATATACAAAAGTCACAAAACACTGGATACAAAAAATACAATTCTAACTATTTTATTTTTGGAAACCCATGACAGTAGTTGTCAAACTAATCACTGTTTCATTAATAGTCATAAACTGCAATTTTTCAGAAACAATTATCATTTGTGTTCTATCAAGAGACGGCATGAATATGATTCTAGTTTATCTATCTTAATCACTAACTAACTAAAAACGTTGTAATTTTTTAAAGGGTGAACAAACTAGAGAAGATTATTCGATTTCTCAAAATTTGTAATCGAGTTCGTATCGGAATATGTATTATTGATTGCATCTTACAGGCGCAGGCCTCGTAAAATTACGTGAAACACCCTGTACAGAAAAAAGTTATTTAACAAAAGATACAAGTAGGTATTATGCTGATTGGCAATAAATTTTGTGTAATTTATTGAAATCAACTCAATATAGTTGGTACCAACAATATTTGAGACTCATTATAGAATAAGACGACCTATGTCCTATAAACCGTTTTCTACGCAATCAGGCTACTTAAATTCTTATGTGACATGACTGACATGAGTATTATCAGTTATTACAAATCTCCTTGTAAAATAAAACAAATCTTGTTGCTATTAAATAAATAATAAATTAGGTACAGATTGAAATAGGAGTAATGTATCATAAAAAAGTTGAAAAATCCAATGGTTCTTTTACATTTTGTTCCATTGCTGTTTATTCCTGAAGTTTTAAGTCTGATTTTTCACAACCAAATACATATTATGTGTGCCATTTGCTCGATTTCGTCATGCCCGTTTGAAATTACAATTTAAAGTAAAAATTACAAAATAATTGTCTAAAATTTATAATTTTATACTTATTGTAACACCAAATTCAGTTGAAAATTGTGTATACATATATCCTGTTGCTTCAAGAATAAAATTTCCAAATTCCTTCCACTGCTTGCTTGAATAATTTTTTCGTATGTTAAACTTTGATGAATGTAGAAAAAATGAATAGTTTGAGTGACTATCAAAAAATCGTGTTTCCACAACGTGTCTACCAAAAAGAAATGTTCTATTTTTTATTCGTTAAGAAAAATCCGTAATTTTAAACATTAAAATCGCTTGTTTTTAACTGCTAATATTACACAACAAAAACGACTACAGCCTTATCAACATTACTGCTATTAACTCAGACTAGCTGTTATAATATTCGTAATTGAGTTTTAATTATCACTAATCAAAAATCTAGTGACAATGATAAAGCAAACAGAACTGTTTTTACTTTTTTATAACGACAAATAAGGTGACTAATATAAAGATCAAATATTGATGGAGTGACATGGTTTTTGTACGTCTTAACGACTACAAATCGGTAAAATGTTTAAATCTCGGATTTCTTGTTCCAAGGTCCCGGAAGCCCCGTAATCGTGCCGCCCATGCCGACCGCAACGGTGTTAAATAACATGCATTGAGGTAAAGAAACGTAATTGGCAGAAAATGCGCGTTAACGAGTAATTGACACATGACGGAGTTCCAATCGTGGGACGTCACAGGGCCTCCTGTTACGCGAAAACACGATCCGAGTTAGCGCCTGTCCCAATAACATAAACATTCGATCTATTTAGGAGAGATTCCTTTTCTAAAAATAGTCGACTGTGTATACTTATGCCAAACCACATTAAACAGAAGAAAAACGAGCCACGCACACTGGGATGTCTTACCTCCGCATGATTCTCGTTGAAGTTGTTTTGCCCCTTGCCGGATGATTCGATGTTCATGATCCTTGCGTCCTGCAACATCGACAAACTTGATTGTTGCGCCGAGGAGACACTAACCTAATTGTCGACAATTTGCTGCGGTGGACAACACCGGATACAGACCATGTCGATGGGACGGTTTGCCGTTGACGACGTTTCGACGACGACGGTTCGCGATCAAGACACTAAATTAAGAAAACATTCACAGCCACGGCGTCAGACTTTTCATCACGTTTACCGACACTCAAGGCGCCGTCAGTTTCTAACGTTCACGTTTCGGTCAAATGACTAGTAAGTGGACACTCTGCTGACTTTCTGATCGACGAAGAAAACCAAACAACAGCTAAAAAGTCATTAAAATTAAAGGAAATGCACTAGGGTTAAAAGACACACGGAGGACTGCATCAACGACAACGACACCCACGACATCTACTGGCTACGAACGATTACCGAATGCCGACGATCGGGCTGCTCATTGGACACGGAAGGTCACGTGGGCCGAGTTTAAGTCATCTTCAATCGAATAAATTTTAATTGTTCCAATTTCATTTTTTAAACAGTATTATCTATTACTTTTTTACAATTACAAGGTTCGGATAGAAAACATGACAAAAATCATACCAATGATAATGTTAAACTGTAAATTTACAAGTTTAAAAATAGCATGGGCGTCGCGCAGTAAGGGCTGCAAGGGACTAAGTGTCCTTGAAATCTATTGCACTGATGCCAAATGGTAATCTTACAAAAAATATCTTTTGGCGTTTTTCAAATTTATTAACTTTACTTGTTTATTTTTGCACGGTTACGGTCGTTATGGCAATCAGATAAACAAGCTACCTACCTAAGTCTGACACTTCTGCCTGACAAAATTGAAAATGTCCAAACCGACCACAATAAAAGAAGCGATAAAAAAATGGGAAGAAAAACATCCTGGAAAAAATATTGCTGATGCTGAAGAAGTTGGGTTTCAGTTCCAGTGGCCACCGATTGAAAAAATGGACAATTCATTATCTGCCCTCACAAAATGCAGGTATCAAAATTTGATAAATTTTAAATTTGTGTTAAGTGTTTAATCACAGAAAATTAAGTTTATCAACCAACATGATTGAGAAAATTGCTGGAATCAGTTCATTGAAAAATTTACGGATTTTATCACTTGGTAGAAATTACATAAAGTCGTTTGCAGGGCTGGTAAAAATATTTTTTTCTGTTACTAATAGTGGTTGTAAGACTAATTCTCATTTATTTCAGGAAGGTGTAGGGGATACTTTGGAAGAACTGTGGATTTCTTATAATTTTATTGAAAAAATGAAAGGAGTACATGTTTTAAAAAAACTGAAGGTTTTATACATGAGTAATAATATGGTCAAGGAATGGAGTGAGTTTATGAAATTGCAAGAACTGCCAAGTTTGGAAGACTTGCTTTTTGTTGGTAAATAACTAAATAAAAAATACAAATAATTTTCTCTGAAAATGCATCATTAATGTAGGAAATCCACTATATGAAAGTATGGAAGAGTCAATATGGAAACTTGAAGCAATCAAACGGCTACCAAATTTGAAAAAACTTGACGGAGAACCTGTAGTAAGGGATGAAGGAGATTAATTTATATAAATCGTATTTTATTATTTAAAAATATACATACATAAGATAAACTATTTACATCCTAATCACTTGTATAATTTTCCGTTTTCATGTCATTTAAACCTAACTCTTCATTTTGCTCAAACGTTCTTTCATATTTCGTTATTTTTAGCCCCTTATTCTCATCATCCAGGCTCTATAGGGAACAATTGATTATAAAATTTAAGTCAGAACAATAATATTTACCTGTATATAGCTGTTTCCCGCTGGGTCATCCAAAACTACCGTAATTTTAAACTTCCCATCCAAAACTTCCTGAAGGCGTTTGAAAAATTCCTCCAAGCGTCCTTTAGATTCCGCCGTCTGTGAATCCCCAAACATATGCGAGAAATTAGGATTATCCAACTGTTCTTTGATGGCTACTAGCAATCCCTCAACTGTTGTAAATCTTCCTCCTAAAGCATGGGGACCCACTTCTAACTCTAACTCAGGAATTTGTAAGCTGCATGTTTCAGATTTTAAAACATCGCGGGAGAAGTCTTCTCGGCCGTTAACAAGCACTTCAATGTGGACTCCAAAGGGTTCAATCCCACCTCCTGATTTTACTTCATTAGTTCTATGGCCACAAGTATCACAACTTGTTGCCATTATTACTACTTCTTTAAAATGCGGAATTTTAGTCATTTTCATATTAGTCTGACAAGGGGAATTGCAATTGGAGCAATTTGTGGGAAACTGCAAAACTTCACCTTCAAGATCTTCAAGAGTAAATTCGTTTTCAGGGATGCGGTGTAGAATTCCACTGCTGTTTTCGTTACCAACTTCAGCAGGAGTAAAAATACCCAGTTCATGGTCTTGTTCTTTAGTTCGTTTGAAAAAGTGGGTGGTGCAGTTGCGGTCTTTCTTAGGTGCTTGAGGGTTTTCTATAAAGCTGTTGCCAGAAATGTCTTCTAAAATCTAAGTAAATTATTCTTGAAAATCTAGTCAAAATATAAATATGGGAAATCGTACTAATGTAAATGGAGAATTTAAATCTTTAAGTTTTTCTAGTTTTTGAATAAATTCATCAATTTGGGCGGCCGTTTCAGGATGCTGAATCCTTCTAGCAACTTGGTCTTGTTGCAACCCCGCTATGCTTCGATTAATAACTCCCTCAACGGTCGTTACTTCTGTGGAAACGTAGAATGCTTACAAAAGAAAAAAATCTTAGATAATGCTTACCTCCTTTCTGACTTTTTGGAGGTATCTCAAAGTCAAGTTCAACAATTTTAATACTAGTATAATCACTTTTCACTAATTGCCTATTTAAATCAGCTTGTGTTTCCACACGTAAATTAATTTTAACTCCTTCAGGGCTAATAGCAGCACCCGATTGGATTTCGTTGTTCTCAAATCCACACTGTTCACATGAGAATGACATTAAAACCACCTCTTTGTAAAACGGAATTTTCGTTAACAGAAGTCTTGTTATGCCCTAAAACACATTTTGATTTTAAAGTGAAATCACAAAAAAGTGAGAACTTACATTAGCATGACAGTTTACACATAAAGATTCTATTTCCGTTGCTTCTGGTTCAGGATCTTCTGCGTTCAAATCTCGGAAAATTGGCTTTGAGGCTCCCATTTTCGTAAAATAAGAAAACAAGAACTGAAAATGTTTGAGGTTATAAAACTTGTCAGACATGTGCGCCGACAATTTTGCGACGTCATTTTAATATAAATCGGGGTAAAAGCGAGAAGTACACACCTTGGCGCATATGCGTAGATGACCAAAACGCGTCTCGGACAAGTCCACTTTAAAAAAGAAGAAAACTTTTTGGAAGCAGTGGCGAGTAGATTCGTTTTATTATCGCAATATTTTAGACAGGACGCTACTGTTCCTTGTCAGACCCCGCCCAGGCGTGTACTTCTACCTCGTACCTTACTATACTAAACTTTTATTTCCCACAAAAGTTTTACTGGTTGCCTACATGAACGCACAAAAGGTCCTAAAATCATTTAAAATCTCTAATAATCTACAAATTATTAATTAACTTTGCCACTTGAAGAGTTGGTTTGAAATAATAGCTTGTGTCTTACCTGTAAAAAATGGAACTTTAAGTTAAAAATGGTGTTTTAATATTTTTAAATCTTATGAATTAGGTATTATTCATTCATCAATGCTTAAGTAATTATTTTAATACTTTGATACCTACACTATCAAGTAAAATGATTAAAATGTTATCAAGTAAGTAAAGTACATAGAATGATTTATATTTACCTACATTGAATTTTAAGACTGAGTACAATTTACATTGTCTGAAGATCAATGTAATCTTTTGCGTTCGGGTTTTGCTATTAATCACTATAGTTGCGATTTGAAATTACATATTACTTTAAATTTGTAATTAATTTTTAACTTTTAGATTATCTAGAATTTATATAAAAACATGCCCAAGTATTTAAATAAAAATTTGTACAATATCTTTCCATGTAGTACCTAGAAAAACATTACATGAAAACCGCTTCAAAGATTGTATTTTAACTGTACTACTTGCAAATGCATTACTTCATAACAGAGTACAGTTGGAGACAAAATACTTTGGTCGTCAATGTCACTTGAGTGACATTAAATTGTAAAGCATGCTTTAGGACCGTTAACCTTATTTTTAGCTATTGTCAATCATAGTTGACAAGTTGTATGTATATATTTTTGATAGGAAAATATAATAGCTGTCATTAATTTGAAATTGTCTTCATTTTAACGTTAAAGCTTGAATTACATTAAAGTGTCAGAAAAGTGACGACCAAAGTATTTTGTCTTCAACTGTAGGTTTCCAGATTATTTTCAAAATAATTTCTAGAACTAATTTTATCATGCTATTGGTGTCATTTTTATTGTTAACCTGCAATGTCTGGTTTTTATGCTTTTTTAAAGATTTGTTTTACTTATAAGTTAAAAAACGCATAATTTTTTATCCAACATCTCTTATTAATAATTGAACAATAATTATGGCAATTTTGAATGAATACAAGAGGTATATGGCATAAATTACGAGTGAGATAAAGGAAGTAGGTATAACACTCATAACACACACTGGTAAATTATTTTTTACTTCACTGATATTTAAAAAAGACAATATCAACCACATGTACGAGCTTGAATGTGTTTCCTAGCACAGAAGATTTTATCCACACAGGTAGGTACTAAGATACCATTGCTTTGCACAAATTTTTGATAATAAATAGATAATAAAATGAACAAGACAATTATAACGACTAGTTTGTTCACCCTTTCAAAAATTACGTTTTTAGTTAGTTAGTGATTAAGATAGATAAACTAGGTACAATCGCATATTCATGCCGTCTCTTGAGAGAACAAATGATAATTGTTTCTGAAAAACTGCAGTTTATGACTATTAATGAAACAGTGATTAGTTTGACAATTATTGTCATGGGTTTTCAAAAATTAAATAATTAAATGTGTGTTTTTTGTATCCAGTGTTCTGTGATTTTTGTATATTTGGGTGCGTACATTAGGCGTTGATTCAGTTATTAGTATCTTAAAGTACAAGTTGCAGCAAAAATTTGAAATTCCGAAACGATCCGCGTAGCGGCGAGTTGAGGAACAAATGAGTGCTTGAGGAACCTTCTGCAACAAGTGCTTTATACTATTTTTTCTATTTTGCCGCTTTATATCATTTTATAAATTAAAAATCGAAAATTTTAATTTTTTTTCTAAAGAATTTTGCGACTGTTGGCGACATTTATGTGGAATAATTTTAGGCGGCTGTAAAAAATAAAAATAATTCTTATTTTCACATAATGAAAATGAATTGAGAAGAAAGTCCATCACTAAAATTAAATTAACGCCAACGACTTATTCCATCACTCAAATGACGTCATTTGGGTGCTGGAATAGTATATTAAAGTACAAGTTGCAGAAGGTATCTATTCAAGCACAAAATTGAAAGTCCGAAACGATCCGCGTAGCGGCGAGCTGAGGAACAAATGAGTGCTTGAAGAACCTTCTGCAACAAGTGCTTTATACTATTTTTTCTATTTCGCCGCTTTATATCATTTTATAAATTAAAAAACGAAAATTAAAATTTTTTTTTGTAGAGAATTTTGCGACAGTTGGCGACATTTATGTGTAGAATAATTTTAGGCGGCTGTAAAAAATAAAAATTATTCTTATATTCACATTTGAAAATGAATTGTGAAGAAAGTCCGTCACTAAAATTAAATTACCGCGAACGACTTATTCCAGCACGCAATTGACGTCATTTGGGTGCTGGAATAGACTTATTCTAACACCGAAATAGAAAATAGACTTATTCTAACACCGAAATAGAAAAAATGATTTTAAAAATTTGAAATCAAGAAATTGTTGCAATATGTTTAATGGGTTGCGGCAAAAAAAATCAGAAATAACCCTCTCGTGAATAACCTTGTATATTAGCTCTTATCCGTACATAATTTTATTCTAGAAATGAATAAAGGTCTATGCAACAAGTGAGATAGATTCATTAATATCGTACGCATGGGATATTCGTGTAATCCCATAAGTACCACGATAATTCGACAATAATGTATTATCCTGTGTATTAAATGGTAGGTTTTATCTGGTGCTTCGTAATTTATTACTATTGTATAAACGTTGTTTTTATCCTGTGATTTATAAAAGTAGTACCTAAGTGCTGCTTGGGTGAACACCGCGTTATTAATATATTAATTTAATTATATTTACTTTGAATTTTATTTATTTGAAAATAACGAATAAAAAAAGGGTCACATTTAATTTATATTTATTAATAATACTCTCATTGGTTCATCGATTATTTACAGGAATAAATTAATACAAACAACATCTCAACATATTGTAACTCACACGCATTCTTTAGTAAGCACACTTTATTTACAAAATACATTATTGCACAGCAATAAAGCTTTTATATGATAAAACAAATTCATCTAATAACATATGTACATAGTATTTGACTTATTGTACATATACACTTAATTGTAATTTATTACATAGTGGAAACAGTCTTTGGACAGATACGCCAAGCTTTTATTACTGTAGGAAAATTTTCGATTATCGATTTAAATAAATTTGACACTGACTTATCTGGGAGAGAACGCTTTTAATTAGTATTTGTAATTCGAACGCCTTTCCAAGCCTATGATGTAATGAAAGAACGGCGTAACTGAAGTGGGAACGTTTCATCAGATATTTATGTTTTTCTCTTTAATATCTCGTTTCCCTCACATCAAAAAGTAAATAGTTTACAATAAATCATACACAGTATGATTAGTTTTTCTAAATTTTAATTAACATTCATCCGTATTAAAAGTTACACATTTATTATGCCCGTGTATAAGTGTTTTGTTTCTACATTCGTTGGTCTAGAATTAATTCTGAATACTCATAAATTAATTAATGCTAGATCACGATTGTTCATTTTGTAGGCCTAGAGAATTATGGTCGGTCGTTCATTTGTCAAGTTTTATTCGTTGATAGTTTTCGGAAAAGTCCTATCTAAAAACAATTAGTTAAGCTCGAGAGTCTGTGATTGTTCCACTACCTAAACAGAATCATTTGCTAGAAACACTTGGCATCTACTCCTGTATCACAGGCGCTATATTAGTGCTACCGCCTCCAGATTAATTCCCTTGTTTAGTTACAAATGGAAGAATCATTATTTTGATTAGGAAAAATGACGAAAGTTTTTAACTGGAGGTGGCAACACTGATCAACTCAGTTCATTAAACACAACTTTCAGGTCCCGGAATGGCGTCTGCTATGATGTGGTCTCTCCTCATTGTGGCAAAGTTGGAATAGGAAATGTCTCGAGGGCGCGGACGGGGCCGGCCTAAAGTGCCCCCCGATTGGTTCACAGACACTTCTGGCGATGAGATCTGCTCTTCGTGGGACTGAAAAGTAACAGAACAAAGTTCTACCATAAATTCACTGAAGATACAATTATTTTATAGACACAAGCACAAAAAATTCACAGATCAACAATTTATTTTTTGCATGAAATAATAATACTCGTCATAGTTGTGTACTTACTTATAAGTTTCAAATAACAATCCATTCATTTTATAAAAAAAGACTGTTTTGTTTTGGAGTAATGAATTTTTTTATTACTCGATTATCTTACTGGTTTGTTATTCAATTTAGAAAAAAAAACAATGAGTGAAATTTTATATGTATTATGCTGAAATTCTGGTACATCACAAATTAATTTAACTTGTCTGATTCAATGTTATAGATCTGTTTCATACAACTTCTGTGTTTCGAATTAAAATAATAAAATAAAAAAACGAAAAAAACAACTTCGACCAATAAGCTTAAAAACATCTGTATCAAAAACTACATCCAAGAATGCAAAAATATAGTGTTTGATTTAAGAAACAAAATTATTTCTGGGACACGCGAAATACTTAAGAATAATTTCAGGTGATGCAGTGGGTTAGTTTCTATCAATAATCGCCTTTTTAAGACGCGTTGTATATAATAAACACTATATTTCTTCGTTAGAGCAACTGACAATAATCACGTAATCAAAAAATTTTGAATGGTCCATTACACCTTGTAATCATCAAAACGAATCGTTCTCTTTTATCACCGATGTGAATTAGGTCGATTCTTGCTGTAAACAGAGTCAAAAGTTGCCCCGCATCACATTTTAATTAATTGTGTTGTTATCGCAGTTCAGCGTAGAAAATGTGTTGAGGGTGGTGCGTCCCGGTTTTAATATTTATTGAAAATTTGCTACATCAGCACAGAAGAGCTCCGACAAGCGTTCACACTTACACACATGTAGTCTCACACGCGCTTGCACAGGAGTTATTTAATTAGAGGAACAGGTTGACGCGTTACTTACAAAGTTGGGGAATGTCGGGGGACTATGTTGCTGCCGATTCCGTTCTCCCGTTGAGGGGGTGAAAAGGGCATCAGGTCTCGGCAGCCCGGGTGGCGTTGTCGTGTCAGCACCTGTTAACGTTACACCTATCTTATTTCTATGGAATTTATTGCTTCCACTAAACACACGGCTAATATGTTACAGAACAGACAAGTTCGAGGCCGGGGATTATTACTTCTAGGTTTCGATTGGATGGCGAAGAGGAGAAATAAATAAAAATACATGGTTGGTACAGTATAAAGTTTTTATTAATACAGGGTACAAAAATAAATGGGTTTTTTAAAGTGCCTCCACTTGAATATATTAGGTCGTTTACAATAACTTATTGTGCTTTTTATGGATTGTCTAATTTTGAAAGAATTTTCTTAATAAAACTTTCCTACAGAAACTCGTTTCGCTGAAAAAACACCACGAATCCATTCAGTAAATCAATATTAAATGTGGAGCAAGATACTACAAGCGGTGCACGAGATGTCTAAGTGCCCTCTATTTTGTATTTACATATTTTGCCTTGAGCAACAGTTGTAGTTTTGCGGCACAACTTTCCCAACAGGGACAATTCGTTAAAAATCCTGCAACAATTTTTTCCAACTTCCAAAACTTTCGTAATTTACATTTTACGGCACAATCGTCAAACTCCCCAGAGATCCCATTCGTCACACGAGACCCAACTACTGCCCCATATTTACCAAACTACAAATTTACTTCTCTCAAGATGATCGACCGGTCGGGAAAGTTGCCAAAACCGCTACACACCAGCTAGATTTTACCGAAAGTGGTGAGCGGGTAATATTTCCGGGACTCACCTCTGGGGGTGTTGAGTATATCTGGTTGCCTATCTACGGACGAATTGGCGGTGGGCTGCGTGCCGCAGTCCGCTGCCGGTTTCAGGGTGTACGCTACCACGTAGCGATTATCTCCCGTGTTGATTTCCAACATTGATCCGGGCCTGGAGGACTGACCCGGAACTTTGGGCTGCTTTGAAGGATCCAGCTGATAGTTGCAATGGCCACCTCCGCAGTGCCGGTGCTTTCGTCTGACAGCCAGCACTACTATGAGCAACACAGCGATGCCCAGAGTCAAAAGAGACCCCGTCAAGAGAGCCGCAATGGGGAGGATGCTCATATTACTGCTCCCATCTGTTAAAAAATAAAAAACAAACAAAAAGTGTTACGTCCAAGTGTGTTCTTATAACTACATTTAATGTACGTACTCTTACAAGTTGAGACAGTAAAAGTATTTCAATAAGGTAAAAATAACTGCGTGGGAATTTACTCTCAAGTTGCACGTATGATTTATTTACGACCATCTCAATCAAGTTAAATTGTTTGTATCCTCGCTACGTCTTTAGGGAGGTTACGACATATACTTCCGAGTTCCCACTCTAAATACGGGAGGGGAATAAAGCCTTTGAATTAAGTGTTAAATGAATAGAAAATGACTTAGGGAGAAAGTATAAATTCAATCTCACTTGTGTGTCATGCATAATTATTTAATATTTAATAGTTTAATTATTTAATAGTTAACTTAACTAACCAAAATAAGAGAGTGAACTTTATGTCAAATATTGCTTTTATTAATTTATAGTTTTCGGCTATATTAGTACCTTGAAATTAATTCCCCACTAATTACAAATTCATTCGCTTCAATTAAGTTTAGTTCAATATAATTCATTTTAATGCAAATGTGTTGAAAAATTTTGAAAATTCTGTTCAATTTATGTTTATATGCGTTAGACGGTTACAGTAATTTGAAATAATCATTTTCTTATTTGATCAGTTAAATTTTACAATATTTGTCATGCATTAATACAATTGCGGACAAGAAATTTTGAACGATTTGTCATTCGACTGACATAAATATGTAAAACGGGCTTTATACAACTAATCCCAATTTCGGTTTTTGTAATTTTTATCCTGACAACTAGAGAAAAAATGACAACAAATAAAAATAATTTATTGAGCTTAAATAAAAACACGTATATTGCTGACATTATTTCAGAAAATCGACGCCAAAAATAAATTTCAACGAAAACTTTCTAATTTATTTTCAAACGTCCATCATAATGACAATAAAGCATGGCTTACATTGACATTTTTTTGAACTGACATAAATTTGATGTACAAAATTCCGTGTCCGCAATTCTACAAGCAAAATTAAGAGCACCTATTAAAATTTGTTTTATTGTTTTTTGCAAAAAATTCTTTGTATTAAAGCAATCCGTTAAAAAACCTAATTCATTTCAATTTACGTAAGATTGAATTCATAAAATTTTCTTACCTTACGTTTTAAGTAAAACTGAACAGACTTTAATTGTGGTGTTTTAATGGCTGTTTTCACCATGCCGAAAATTTCGTGACTACTTTTCCGTCAATCTGCATAATAATGCGCCTCATTTTCGCCCATAGTACCTTGTATTAAACGATCTGCTGATTGCGGCATTAAAAAATCTACACACGAGCGGGCGTTTCCCGCTTCTTATTATTACACAAGTGCGGTGCAATTCACGGAAATGTATTGATTGAAGCTAATGCAGCGCCTTTATTGTGTGGCTTGATTTTCTTGGCATGCGAGAGTTAGCATAGAAAAGTTGAAAGCACAAAGGAAGCTCGTATCAGAGTGGGTTAGTGGGGCAAGTTCTTTAAACGGGCGCACTGAAGATTTTCCCTCAAGTATTCGCTTTCTCGCGCTCGAATATTAAACGAACGTAACTTTTCGCTGCATTATTAATGTCTAGAGGCTTACCTGTGCGTTTCTCGGCGTCGTTGAGCATGATGTCCTCCAACACAAGCTTCTCGCTGCGCCCTTTGGCGTTCTGCGCGTAGACAACAATGCGAAGCGAGGGTGGGAAGCCCTCCCCGGAGGGCGGGAGCATCTCCCCCAGATCCAGCCGGAAGACAGGAATGTCGGACTCCGTGCTGCTAAGGTTGAGCCGCAGACGCATGGTGTAGGCGTCGTAGGCCTCCAGGATGAACCGCTGGGGGAGGCCTCCGTCGTAGCCAGCGCGGCACTCCACCTCTAGCACGTCTAAGCTGTGATTTGTAGCGGCGCGAAGGGTGCAATTGGTGAGAGGGTTGGGCTTGGCTGGAGTGAGAATTGTAAATTTCGGAGCGATTTTTCGAAAAGTTATGCTACCTGCAGGAACCACTTGGAAGACGCAGGGGTCCGCCTGACGACCGATCGAGTTTTTGCCCCAGCAGGTGAGGGTGCCGTAGTCGCGCTGGGAAGAGGTGGTGTACATAAGCTCGCTCACGTTGCCGATGGAGGCTGAGATGCGGGCGGGGGAGACGTCAAAGCTTTCGCCACTGTTGTTGAATTGCCAGACAAAGGTAACGTCGTTGGGGTCGGCCGACACGTGACAACGCACTTTTATCACCTCGTTGAGGGAGGCTCCGATTACTGTCATCTCGGTGTCGCGGCAAACCGGAGCATCTGGAATTAGAACGTTGTCGTGCTAACAAAGCATTCTTTTTATTATTTAAACGCAAAAATAAAGTAGTTGTTGTAACACAAATAAGTAATGAAAATTTTTTTAACAGTGAACTAACAAGTAGTCAAAATTAACTTATTCTTGTAGTTATAACGTTCCTTTTGTATATAGAGTGCCTAAACTATCTGACGTTTAATCTTTCTCTTGGAGTTTTTCCCAAGTCCACAGTATTTAATTCCGGACAGATTAGTTTTTGTCCATCGTCCACCCACGAAGCAAAAAAGTCGCTCTCGCCTGATAGGTAAAACACGATCGATCGTCTTGACTTCGTTCTAACACCATCAGTTGATTTTGTAAGACGTGATCGCATTTGGAATCCCCAGGGTTCAGTTTATGAACCAAGTCGACGTAAAGACCGCACGACAATGCTCCTCAAATTGTTTTCTGGAACAGTGTCGGCGTTGGTGCTCGATTGATCGGTTCTGTTTCGAAATCCTATCGCAACGTTTTTATTCAATTCCGTTTTAATGATGTTCTTCTCGTTACATAGTTGTGTACAGACGAAAGAATCCAATATTTGCAACGAAACGTCAAACATTTAATTATCTTTCATTCGGTATTAAAATTAAACTCATAAAGTGGACCCACGTAGAAATATTAATTTTCTTAAATATCAGAGAACTTGAGCGGAAAATTAAAATGTGCCTGAAAAATTACTTTGTTGTTAGACATAAAAGGATGCAACCTGCCATAAAAAGTTACACTTAAAAACTAAATTAAAGGTAAATTGGACGGGGAGAAGAGAGGGAAGCCAAGGGAAGCAAACTGCAAGTTGTGCACTTTTTTCGCTCTCGCCTGACATACATTTTATTGAAATAATTAAAATCTGAATATAAAATTAAATTTTATAGTTTGCACAAACAAACAAATTAGTCTTGAAATACTCAAGTGCCTTTCCAGAATTGTTTTTAGAATAATAACGTTCCTAAATAATATATCTGTTAGGTATTTTACTGTATTTGTTACAACAATACGCTCTTTATCAAATGAAATAAATTAAAACACATTGGAGTTTAAAAAATTAAATGAGTGAAAGCTGTAAACACATTTTTACAACAAATAAAAAAAACGATAAATGGGCTTTTTGTATAACTATAAAAACACATGACTAGCTGTTAAGCTTAAAAATTATTAAAAAATATCAGTCACACTATGAAAGTCAAAATATGTGAGTATATTTTAAGCAATTAAATTATTATTATTAAATTTATAAAATAAAAATAGTTGAATACAACTTTGTAATTTTGTTAAAATTTGCTGCAACAATAAATTGTTCCTAAAACCGTGTTTGTGTTTAATATAAACATGTCATGTTTGTCTGAATAGAAAAAACAGTAGGGAAAAAGTGACTGACAGAAAAAAATACGTGAATTTTTTTGCTTAACAATATAGTTACCTTTATTCCAAACAATTTCTTGTTAGAAAAATTATCCAGCTGTTGAAAGTTGTTATTTACTTAACGCGATTTAAATATCTCATGAAAATGTTGCGAGAAGTTCCCACAAACCGAATTGGGCTATTCATGTTTATTCATTTACTATTATAGTTGTCCCATAAGCGTGAAATTTGCACATAAACGTAAATGTTTCCGGCAGCAAAACACACACGTATATTTAATTTAGGAGCTTATATTCATCAACAGCATATCCAGAAACCCTTTTCGTCTTTGTTCGCTTTTAAAAAAATTGAAATTATCTGCTGCTACACCTGCGAATGCTCCCGTGTTATTAATGTATTTTCCAGAGGCAATAACGGCGTCAGCACGTCGAGCTGCGCCCCATGTCCATAAAATAACACCAAGCAACGAAACGAAACCAGTTCCGAAAAAAAATTACCGTGAATGAAAGCCGCCGAGCATAAATTCGCCATTTGAAAACGATACTGTTGATCTGTAACAGATTGTTTGTAAACATGTATATCGTTTTCACGCATGGCTGCGACGTTGATCCGTCATTGAATTTGGTCGGGAAATTGACGCTTTCCGCGGTCATGCACCAAGCAAACAATTTCCCAAATGCAGCAATGATTAAATTTAAATGAAGACTAATGGCCAGGTGCACGACGTCGCACATGAAGACGTTGAGTTATTGCGATGGAAAGGGGTGTCATTGTGGAGCACGCAGCGACTACTTTCGGCACGACTTCGTGGAGAAATGCGATACGACGATATTAGATTTGCCTTCTTTATAATGTATGTGGTGCCGAAAAGGACACGTCGGGATTACTTTTGTTTCCGAATTTTCCAAGGAAATAGCAGAGCTGTGATTGCGTCAAATGTGAATTTACGAAATTTGGGGAAGAATTAAGATGCTCGCCTTTCAAACCGCACTTAACTAGGTTTTACTCCTTCTTTTGGTGGCAAAAAAAACTAAGCCGCTTTAAAGTAAAGCTGCAATTAAACTCAAATCCAGCACGTAAAATTCCGAAATTTATCCTGTGCCCTAACTCATTTGTTCATTATTTTTTTAGCGGAATTATTATCTACATTCTGTTATTCATAACTGCTTAATGGATTCAAAATTACAATTTTTATGTTGTTTTAATTTTGAAAACAGTAAAAATTCGTATAGTGTTGCAAATTATTGCCGTTAAAATTATTAAAAAATGGTGGATGCGCCGGGTGAATATATTAAACTTTATATTCTTGTTTATCATTCATTCTAAATATATTATTAGCTGTTTCAGAAGAAACTAACTTTATTCATACACTTTAATGACTTTTTTTAAATTTTAGTTTACTCTTGTTGGGTAAACAAAGCATTTTTTTGGTTTTATATAACTACAGTCTTTAATTTTACAATAAAATTAGTTGTTTTAAGAAATAATATAAAAATAATGATAATAATAGATTTCCAAGTGTGTAGGTGAATTATTGAGTTGTAGTATCATCCGTAGCCGTCATGTCGAAATTAAAAATTCAAAGCTATATCCAATCCGGAACATCCCTAACCCCAACTTCCGATAAATCACTGTAAATAAATCCTTAGTTGGGGTCATCCGGCACCGGTTGACATGGCCGTTGTGAGGTGACGTTATCGAATAGTCTTCGATATAAGATGATATCGAAAGGGCAACCCTTCTTGCGGCTATACGTCTTCACTTCTCGTTAGAGATGCAAATAAGGCGGCTATAGCAATTTCCTACCTCGACTGTGGTAATCTGTAATCGCGAACTCACTCTCTATTGTTCAGTAAACGATTGTTCCTATAACCTTCGCCGACGAAGCCACTATGGCAAAGCTGATTATCCTTTATTACTATGTGCTCGTAATCTCGGTATTGTGAACGTCTCGCAAAATTAAAATATTTTGTTCTGATAATTTTTTATCCATTTTATGATGCGAACGAAAATCGGAAACTACCTAGTCGAGATCAAAATTGAATTCGATATTTGCCCTCAACAAATCTAATCGAGCAATAAAATTCAGATATAGCTAATTTTGAATAAGCATAAAAATTATCATATATCGCATTTTAAAATTTATGAGAATCAAAATCTACAGAGAACTGCTGTCAAAGTAAAGTTCGTCGAAAGAAAATAAAGCGTTATAAAACGAGCGACAAGCAATAAGCATCAATTACTTTGATACAGACGGGCAAAATTAAAACTGACGTTTCTAAGACATGGGGACATATGAAAAATACACTATTTGCATGTAAAACAATATTAAAGATGCTCACATTCTTTTAAACGCTCAATATTGTGTTTACAGGACAAAGGAAATACCCCCATTGTATCCGGCGTATATGTGTGTATCTCCATTTTGTTCTTTTCAAGCTTATGAAAGCCGTTTTGTTGAACGCTGCTAGATTAAATTTCAACATTGTTGTTCGTCGAGCATTGCCTCTAAAATGCAGATAATTGAAATCGGCGTTGCAAACTTTTATAATCAATGTGAAATTAGCAACGCTGCATTATCGTCCCTCGGCATTGTTCTGGGACCAATTGAACACTGGAACCTCTCCACCGCTGATGACCATGCAAAGTGCACCACTCGACGACACTCGACGTCTCCTAATTGATATTTTATGGTGCGTTTGTGGCTTGCTGTACAATTTATATAGAGCGATTTGTGGGCCTATTAAACGGCTCTCGCAGAACATTTTAAAAATAACTCAATAATAAAAAATACTTTATTAATGTTACATTCGTACGATGGTCTTTGGTGTAGTTTTTATGTTAAAAATCAATAAATGTCTATTATTTATTCATTTATGTTATTTAACGTTTAAAATTATCACGCGTGTAAATTACAAAACAGTCAAAATTAACCTTTCTATATAAAACTGGTTGATATGTGGAGACAAAATGTAAAAAAAAACAGAATTTGTAATACCAAATTTCTATTTAAAGTTTTAGAAAAAAACATTTTACTTCTTGGTTTTCTTTCTAATGATAAACATTAATGCCAACGTTACACTTCAGCAGAGCGGTAATTTAAGTATTTTTTTTTAATTAAAGTTAAACGTTTTAACCTTTGATTTTCATTAGCTATTTATTAAAAACTGTAAAATTGCTTTGTTTCTAAAAAAATAAAAAAATATCGTACCTAGATGTCTTAAAATATCTCTCGAGTATTTTGAAAGCACCACAGTGAATCGCATCTAACCCGCTCGAAACTATTGTGCCTTTAATTTAAATTCATTTAGTTCAATTATTAAGTAAAAAAGCTCAATTTCATTAAAAGGCTATTTAACCACAAATAGAGTATGTATATAGAATGTTCCGTTTTTATTGTTACAAATTTAAACAGCTGATAGAATATTCAATTTTAAGAGTAAAAATTTCGACATTTTATCTTTGAATTCGTTTGGTTGTATAAAGGTTATCAGTTGTAACAAGTTTTGTAATTTTATCTACAATGGTTTCTGAAATATTGAAAAAAAGCCATTAAAAAATGCACTCTTTTGAGGAGGTGTAGCTCCCTTGCATGGCATTTTTCGATGTTCATAGGAAACTTTTATCTTAAAATTGAATATTCTATCACCTGTTTAAATTTGTAACAATAAAAATAGAACACATTTAAGTACATTTACAAGAATTAATTCTTCTCTCAAAAAGGTGTGTTTTTTCTTTATTGTTAATAGTGTTAGTTAATATTTTAATAGTAAAAGCTGTGAAAATGGCAAATTTAATCCTCTTCTGTAGGATTTGAAATGACACATCATGAGAAAAATGCGAAACTTGTAGGTACCTAATACTTTTTATTAACCTTTCAAAAATCAAGCAATGGAAATATGAAAAGTGCTTCTAAAGAAATGACAAGCTCCAAAATAGGAGTAACAGACGGTAGCGTTCTATAAAAAGAATAAAGTTTGTATTGCGCTACAATTAATAACTCAATGGTGTTGATCACTTATGTAGAAAACTACTCTAAGGTTGTCAGTTTTTAATCTAAATGAAAATGTTCATGAGATTTCTATATGTATGTTATGAAATCGAATCACAATGTTGTTATATTAAAAACAATATTTCCTTTTGTTTCTTAATGTTATTTAGATGTTGTTTTAAAACCCCCAAAGCTCCACTTTAGTTGAAAATTTTTAACATATTCTTTTGTAGTAGTTGGATTATTGTAAATATAACGTTACAAAGCATGGGTATAAAAACAGTTTAACATGTTGCAAAAACTCAGCTTCGAATTAAAAGCATCGATTTTGTTGAAGTTTGTAAAGTGATATAGCTTTGTGCAGCATTGCAGGGTTTTCATAATCTAGAAAAGACAGCTCGTACAAATTCCTGACTTAATTTATCCGATCAAACCGCGTCGTAAATAATATTTCGTCGACGTCGAGTTCGAGTTCGGCACGGCATACGGCGCATCGAATTTATCGTCGATGTGGCGAAAATCGCGCATCTTGGAATGCCTGTGTCGCGTATTAGATTAATGCGGCATGCAATTAAATGCATATTTGCGTTGCAGCACGTACGTGATATAAATGCGGGCGAGTGCATTACGTCGTTCTCGGACACCTGTTCGACCGGATGCATGTCCGCATAATACATCACTCGTCTCGTTTTTAGGCATTCCTGCAGATCGTCGAGTCTTTGGTGGAAATTGTAATTTGTGCCATCAGCGGCAGGGCTCGTGTCATTTCTGCAACCTCTCGAATTGAAAGAGGAGATCTATGCGCCGTATAAGTCAGACGCAAGAGTGCGGCGTCAAAGACCGCCCCCCGGGGACTGAATTAATCATGAGCGAGGTAGCAGCCAACTGCAGGCTTCATTAGATTGCCGATATTAGGCTAATGCGATTCAACAATCGATGATGTTCGAATTCGACGAGCGAAGATGAAATATTTGCTGGTATTTATGATTTAATTGTGCACACGCCTGGACGGTAAACTCGCTGTGCTCTTCGTGCACTTCCACTTCCAATTTCCGACTCTCATTTAACAAATTGGCGTAATCATGAATTGAAATTTATGTTTACCCTTTGAATTTTTCTCGAAGAAAAGTGAAACTCTGACACAAATTCCGTAATAAAAACGTTTGGAAAAATCGTATATTGTATTAAGTTTATGTGAAAAGTCACGCAAACTTTAAATATTTCACTACACAAAGGTCACACTAGAAATGTCGAAGTTGAACGTTTCTCTCACACTTGCAAATTCGAAAGTGTGAAAAAATCTGAACTAAGTACATTTTTGAGAGTAATCACGTACGCTTAAGATAATTCACGTCGTGACAGGAAGTTGCGTCATTGGTGGTTGTTCCCGAGGGTTCACATGTCAATCTGACTAGACCCGCTTAAGCTGGTCGCACAGGGATTACAAGTTGTGGTCGTTAAGCCCTACTGCAGGTCACCTCATTTGTACACATTGCATATTCCGCACCACGCTTCACAATCACACTCGGTCATTTCCTTTTAACCAGATGGTTTTCAAAACATCTTTCTATTTGTATTTTAAAACTACCAAGTTTGCCTGGCGCATCCACCATTTTTCAAACACGAATGTCACTAGTAAGAATAATTTATTCTAAATTTACTGTAAATTACGAAAAATCAATTAACAACTGACTCATATACTCACTTGTGTATGTAGGTAAATTAACTTTTTAGCAAAGTTTTGATTTGTTTCCTCAAAGGGTAACAAAAGTTTGTTACAAACCACACAAATTTAACTCATCTTTTGTATGACTTCAGAAAAAGTGTAGTTTTTCATCTAACAGAAGCTTTTTACTTGTTTTTGTAATAAAATACAGTAGAATACTCGATTAACAACAATTTTTCAGTATATACAAGGTGATTCTTAAACAGACCGACAAAATTTTATCATAGCTTCCCAAGGATAAATGAAGACAAACTGCACCCTTTTTACGTTTATATATTTTAGGGGCAAAACCCCCTTGATCGTTTATGAATTGTCGCAATGATCAAGTACATTTTCATCAAATTAATACCATGATTTCCACTAGCTGTGCTAATACTATTTACGAAAACATGAGTGGCGTACGCTTTACCTCGAAAGTAACTTTAATAAATTTTATTTGGAGAACGGTTAAGCAAAGAATTTTTTAAATATTCTTTCCAGCATGTTCTCATTTGATACTACCAAGGATAAAATTTTGTCGGTCTATTTAAGAATCACCCTGTATAGATTATAAGTGTTTTAATTCAAAAACCAACCAAAAAATTTGCTCGGTAGTTTTAGACGACATCCACATTATTCAAATGCGAGCAATTATACGATTTCAACTCACAGCTATCATTTTTATTTTAATTGTTTATTTTCTGTTAATGCTTATTAAAAATAACAAACATCATACATACTATAAATAGAATAAGTATGTAATTGCTTTATTGTTTTGTATAAATGAGCTCAAAAAAGATATACTTAAGAGTTTATTTCGAATACAATAAAGGATTTAGAGTGGAAAGGCTACTACATACCTAACATACCTATCTACAATAATTTCGTTATTAATTTTGTGTTATCTGCTTTGAACATATTTGATATGGCTTTCTGCAAATGAAACTTCATGTTGATACTTAAAATCAGCGAACAAAGCAAGATAAAATATATTTTATAATATTTTCTCTTTGCAATAAATTTGTTTCGCATTTAAGATTTGATTAATTTATTACGACTGACCTAGTTTGTTCGCAACTTTAGTCACCTGATTGTAAACATTCCTAAATTATATACGTATGAAAAAACAAAAAGCATCCATAGCATGGATTTTGTTCTTTTTTATAATTATTTCCTCTTAAAAAGGATTTTGAAAATAAGTGCATAAATGTTTTGGGATGATTAAAGTGTGTGAAAGTGTGTATAATTGCATTCGTTGACACCTGTACATAACAGGTAATTAAATAATTTGTGATTTAATTTCATTTCCATTCCCTTGTCGGAAAACACGTCGACGCGGCACGCAAAAAGCGCGAAAAACCTCCGGAAAATTAATTGCGTTGCAAGTATTAGCGCTAGGCAGTCGTCCTCGTCGCGGTTAATAAATCACTCGTACTTACATCTAACCCTCAGCATGACAGGATTGCTGACATTTTCCCCGCGAGGGTTGGCCGCCAAGCAGGTGTAGGCGCCGCTCTGCCACCTGGTGACCCTCTGCAGGACCAGGCTGTGTGTGCTGATGATCACGCCCGATGACATGTTCTGACTCACCAGTGTGCCCTGTTGATACACCATCTATTAGTCATTATTAACTCGAGGGTTGGTCCGAGGGTAATAAGCAATTCATTAAGGCCGAGTTCGGGCCATGCCTCGATTAATTTGAATACGAAATGGATACGTTTCGATGGGAAAATATCCGGGAGATTTATCGCGGCGTGTTGAACCTCCGGCCGGAATTAGATTGCAAAAGGGTATCGTGCTGGAAGAAGTGCATTTTCTATTCCGCCAACATCACTCGCTCTTTATTTCACTGTTAGGGAGTAATATTTCCTTCACGCCATGCCGTATCAAAGTAACGACCCGTTTGGGGTTCGATATCGGAATGTATGTTTACACAACACTTTGTTGCGATCTACGGCCTCACGCCACTCGAAAAGCTCGAATACAGGGTGTTCCCGCTGCTAAATCGCCTAATATACCACTTCATAAAACGGGCAAATTGATTAATCGTTGTTTTCATTAAAACTCAATACAAACTTTTTCCCCTCGATTCAAATTAATTGTCGTGAGTACGCGCGAACTTTATGTGGAACACCATAAATCAAAAATAATAATTTGCCTTCATCAAAAATTAATTTCGACTCAGTGCCCATTAAAACGATGACTTTGATAACTGCGAGAAGTGTTGTAAATTTGCTAAATTAGTACATAACCCTCCATTTTCATGAATATTGAAGTGTACTGTTTCATTAAACAAAGCGACTTCCCGGCTTTCAACAGTCGAAGGAGCAAGATTAAGATATCTTTAATAAAACATTTTATGTCTGTCACTACATTCCTACAAATTAATGGCAAACAAGTGACTCGACAAAACTCCTAGTCAACTAAATTGCTGATATGAAGAAGTAGTTTAAGATCTGAAGTAGAAATTTAAAGGAAATGAAAACAGACTCTAAACAATTCAAAGAAAAAGATTATTGTACTGTTTCTCATTTCATAGAGAGCATGTACATACAACAAAAATTCAATTTCAAAATGATGACAGTCAACACCAAATCTGTTAGTAGAATTACTTTACTTATAAAAATAAATTTCTTTGCTTAAACCTTCATTTAAAAAAATAATTAATGAATGATAAAATATTTTAGAATCGTAATCGGTGTTAAGAATTAATTAGTATTTTTTAAGTTCTGTGGCATCTTACCCCTACTATAAAATTTGATCTAAGGATTATGGTCACAAAATTCAATTTTTGTAAAAAAATTCCGAGTAACTAGGTTGCTATTTACCTTTTACCAATTATTTTTTTCCAAAAATTTTATAACACATAGTTTAAATAAAAAAACGTCTAGTTCCATACTTTTTGGTACTAATTGAAATTGAAATTTGGGGTGGTAGTCATTCGCCCCACCACCCTGTTCGGTAAAACGCTCCATGGGTGCCCCGAACCATGCAACCTCTTCTCGGCGAAGACGACTAAAAATTATCTAAAAAAAAATTCGAGAAGGAAAAAAAATAAACATAACAGAATTAACGATACTCCTGTTTTTGTAACCCTGGCATAACTATTGATATTACCGGAAAACGAAATAGAATTATTAATAACATGATTCGAATTACTTAATAACCTTACTAGATCCATGTTACTTAACTTAACATTTTCAATTTGTTGCTCTAGAGCAGTAATTTTCAGAACGAAAAAGGTCATTATGTCATCTCGCATTTTAATTGCAGCAAGGTGGCTGTATTTTCGATAATTTAGGCAAAAATCGGGCTGATAATGAACGCAATTATACAGGGCTGTTCCGTTTTTATTGTTACAAATTTAAACAGGTGATAGGATTTTCAATTCTAAGACAAAAGTTTCCTATAAACATGTATCGAACAATCATTGGTAAGGGAGCTACACCCCCTGGAAGGGGGCTAATATGTTTTTGCAAATATTTCAGAAACCATTTAAGATAAAATTACAAAATTTGGTACAGATAATAACCTTTATACACCTAAACAAATTCAAACATCAAATGTCGAAATTTTTAATCAGGGGCGTTCGAAACTGGGGGGAGTTTAAGGTAAAAAATACCTTATTTATTTTGGCTTTAGTTTCTCGGTACTTTCAGCAACAAAATCTTAAGTTCGATAGTTTATCACAGAAAAGTCTCTCTGTGTCGATACGACTTATTGTTTTTGAATAAAATTAATTTAAAATTTATGTTACACACCAATACAACATTCAAATAAATCAGAATTTACAGAATAATAAAAGCAAGAAATTCATTTTTTTTTAATCAACCTCAACTAATTAACAGTACATTACAGTAACAATAATAACATTAATTAAATGAATTTGCCTAAATCTAAACGAGTTTTCAAAGTGACCACCATTTTGGTCAATGCATAACTAAAGAAACTAAAGCCAAAATAGATAGGGTATTTTTTTTCCCCTAAACCCCACCAGTTTCGGACGCCCCTGATTAAAAATTTTAACATTTGATGTTTGATTTCGTTTAGGTGTATAAAGGTTATCATCTGTACCAAATTTTGTAATTTTATCTTAAATGGTTTCTGAAATATTTGCAAAAACATATTAGCCCCCTTCCAGGGGGTGTAGCTCCCTTACCAATCATTTTTCGATACATGTTTATAGGAAACTTTTGTCTTAGAATTGAATATCCTCTCACCTGTTTAAATTTGTAACAATAAAAACGGAACATCCTGTATACATCTGGCGAGTGTATAACCGAGTCTTGACACACACTTGGGATGGAAAATCATGCCACAACGAATGCATTTTGAGCCTTCTTCGGCTTTATTTTTGCGATATGAACATGGAGCTACACTGTCTGTAGGTATTGTGTTGTTGCTATTATTAATGTTTAGTCTTGAAATTTAGGAATTAGTCTTCTTAAAGTGCCGGCTATTATTTTTCGACCATCTTCTGTTTAATAAAAACGCTCAAGAGTCAAAATGCGTTAATCGTTATTAAATTTAAGCGCCGCACGATCGAGCGTATTACGTGCGTAAGAAATAAATTTAGATACAATTGTTATGTACAGTATAATTAAATTTAATTTTTTTTAATCAATAAGAAAATTAGCATAAACAATATATTTCATTCATCCAAAAGCGTCTGTATAATAGTATATTAAAGTACAAGTTGCAGAAGCACAAATCTGAAATTCCGAAACGAGCCACGTAGCGGCGAGTTGAGGAACAAATGAGTGCTTGAAGAACCTTCTGCAACAAATGCTTTTGCTACTTTTTCTATTTTGGGGTTTAATATTTTATAAATTAAAAAACGAAATTTTTTTTTCTAGAAAATTTTGTGACGGTTGGCGACATTTCTGTAGAATAATTTTAGGCGGCTGTAAAAAATAAAAATAATTCATATTTTCACATTTGAAAATGAATTGAATTGAATGAATACTTTAACCAACACCTACTCTAATTTATTTATTTTTTTGATCGCACGGTATTAGTGCTTTACATAATTAGAGCATTTTGCTTTTTCAATTATAAATAGTCAAGTAAAGTATTTTGTAATGCTGCTTTTAAATTGCACTGTGAAAAGACAAAAATACTGTGTCGTTGAAATAAGATTAAAAAAATTTAATACTTAACAATAAACAAGAAAGCAACCTTCTACATGAGTATTAAAAAAAGAAAAAACAGAGAAGTAACGTAATAATAATAATCTACTTTTAAAACTTGTCTATTCATTTGAGTTGCTGATCTACTATTGATTTATCCAACGAGTTATTCGTTGTTTTAAATTTATTGTTTGTATTAACTGGAAATAATATTTATTTATATGTTAATCCAGTATAAAAAGGCATTATTTCTACTAAAAATATGCCTGGAAAGGTTATACTGTTTTGTTTTATCGTCCCAGTATTAATAAAATTATTAAAAAATTGTATGTGTAGTATGGTATTTATAGTAGCCGCTTATTCTTTTGTGCATAATAGAATATTATTTTAGGTTAAATGTAAGTCTTAAGTAATTTACTGCAAGCAGAACTGTTTCGTTTGACATTAATATCCAACTCACGACAAGCTTGCTCAACATTTGCTTTGTTGTATTATTTTTATTAATAAGAAACAAATCTAACAAAATCTGTTAAACAGCAAATTTCTATAAGATTATCAACCGTACTGCAATCGACAAAAACTCCAGAAAATTAAAATCAGATTTCTGATTATCGTCGACATCCCCTCGTCGAGATAGGACATTGCTGTCTGTCTCAAATTTTCCATAACGACAAACAGCTATCTCATACGCCCCTTGTCTCGTAAATGGCCCACTTGTAAAGCTCCGTGTCCTCGTCATCTGCAGCGAATGATAATAGGGCTCTATGCTAACTTAATTACACATTAAAAAAAACTAATTTAATAGTGGCTGCTTCACATTTGAGATGAGTTGTAAACGATCGTATGAATAATTCAGAAACACCAACAACGACATTAATACATTACACATTTTGTAAGCACCACACAAGTGGGAAGAAAACTTTATCATTTATGCATCACTCATTAGACCAGAACGAGAATATAAGCCGCGGTTGTGAGAGCTAAATGATAATTTATTAGACTGTAAAAGGGTACCGCCGAGGGTGGCGCTTGGAAGCTGCGACAGATTGTAAAGATATTTCCATACAAATGCCCCCTAACACAGAGTTGGCGCGTTTTTAGCTTCATCAAACTTTACAAGCATTGCTACCATATTTAGTTAATTAGCAAATTAGTTTTAATTTGATTCAAAAATGTTCTGTTGCTTGATAGACAGACAAGTTTACACTGTTGTGCACCTTTATCTGTTGCTAGCTGTTCAAAAATATCAGAGTTCCTTGTTATCTATGGCACGTCGTTGATTTCTGGCGCCGATGTCTGTTTTAGTTTATTGTACATGCAGCACACGTCACTTTTTGACATTTGCCATCGATCAGAGCAACCTGAATCTGAAATAAGAATGGCCACCGTGTTATTTGTTGAGAATCGCGCCACAATTGGAAATTTAACCGACATTTACGCGATTATCTCCGAGTGATAAGAGACGCTAACGGCCCAATGAACATCTCGACTAATTTGTTGACGTTTCGTTTTGGGCGAGGGCACGTAGATGGGCTTTTAACGGCCGTTGGTGTCGCGGTCGCAAAGATTTACGAGCTTGGACACTGCAACTAATTTCATTCGGAAATGAAGAAGCTCTAATAATTAGTTGTCGCTGCATTGTTGTGCCTTAATGTAAATTAACTACGGGATACGGGCCCTAGCACTAAATTACATTATTTTCATAAGAGTTAATGCGACTTATACGAACTTGTGTGCACTTGTACTCTGTGTTAGACTCGCTTCATTGCCTTGCTAAAATGTCACCATTTTAATAAATGGCTTTGTCGGTGCTGGTTAATGTTATTTACTATCAGATAGTTCGGTGCCGTTATTCGCGCTAGATGTAATAAATTAAATTTTATTTTTTCCGCTGGACTACTCCGCCCAACCGTATTTTATAAAATATAGATTTTTTAACACACCATATACATAGTAAAATTGCACTCAACTTAGTTGATAAAAAAAGCAATTTTCATAAAGCAAAATCATAAAGCATAACACCTAATAATCATACTGTATAGTAATCATATTGTAAACATTATCTTCCATCAGTACAAATAATAAATATACCTATACATAATTCTTGTGAAAGAAATATAATTTAGTACAAATGTAATCAAAGAATAAATAAATACCTTTGTGTGGTCAACAGTTCCGTTCATTTTTTATAAAATTTTCAAAATCGACTACCAATTTTCCATTAAAAAAATTATTGTGGTACAAGTAAATTGCTAACGTTGGTTTTGTTTATATTTATTATAAATTAACTCAGAAATTTGTCGATTTTCACAACTCTAAATTGTTTAACACAGTTTGTCTCTATTAGAAACAATGCACGTTTTAATGTAGTAGTTTTGCTCACTAAAAAACATTTATAACGTACTTTAAGTTCATTGTCTTCAATTTAAATGTAGTAGTAATAAATTAATTTGTTGGTTTTTCTAGTAAATTTAACAACCAGAAAAATCTCAAGTGTTCAAATAAATTAGTTTAGGCACCAATATGTATAAAATCAAACATTAGTTTAGAGGTCATCCAAAATCATTATTTGGAAATTTAGTTAACCTCTTTCTTTTAGTGTTTTTTCCCTAGTTGTGATTTGTTGGAAGAAATAAATAAAGATCATGAAAAACTGAAAAATCCCATTCGCCAATAAAACTAATATATTTTTGAAAAAATATAGCTTTCGATTTCACTTCTATATGAAAAATAAGCTAGTGAATAGCCACTCGCTAGAAAATTTCTTTCCTTTGTCGACCATTAATCATAAACCTTGCTCACAAATTGATTCTCATCACCACTTGTCAGAATAAAAACAATTTAAACCCATTTATATTTTGTTACGTGTTTTAGAGAAATCACAAATCGGAAATTTTTTTAGTAATCAATGCGAGTATACATATTTTTGCAAACTTGTACGAAGTAATTATAATGTCATTAGATTTGTTTCATGAGTTCACTTAATGTTTTATTAGTTTTTATTACGCTCATAATCTTATTTACAGTAAAAGCAATAAATTGTATTGACAAGAAGCAAATTCATCTCAAATTTCAAAATACATAAATGATTTTAGATTTTGTATAAAAAGTGTCTCAGACTTTATTAAAGAAATAATTAAAAATCTCCATCAAAACGAAAGCTTGTCGAAATAAGTCTAAAACGTAATTCTCTCGTGGTTCGAATAGTAAATTAACCAACTCTAGTAACTTTCGAACCAATTTAAGACTATTGGACTTCAGGGATTGCAAAATTATGTTGTGACTTTAGAAATCATTACCAGTTAGATTAATATTCCCTTTTCGTAGATGCTTACTTAGAAAAAATTAATCGATTTTTCTTTCAGAATCAAGTGTTTGTTTAGACACCGTGTTCCTTTATTAATTTTTAAATGACACTCGTGTAAAATGGTTTTACTTTGTAAATGATGTTGATTTCAAGGCGCATAAAATTCTGCATCACAGGTCACAGGTACTCGATCCTTTGCTGGTAAATTTACTCTCATGAGAGCAATATCAAAGACGTGAGTCTGTAAATGTAGCTTTTTACGAGTCCCCGTCAGAGTAGCCCCACCGACACTAAGTAGCCATTTTCAATTATGAGTCAAATTATATCGCGCAGAAACTCCAGATATAAGCACTAAAGGGTCGCGAGTGACGTATAAAAATTGTGATTTGTCACCCTCGGCAGTATTTTAACATGGAATTAATTCTTAAAGAAGAGGCGTCAATACTCCTGTTTTCCAATGTCGTTTTTACTGCTTTGATATAAAGATTGCGTGTAATCCGCCTTTTATGGTTCATAAAGAATCTCCAATTATTGCTTATGAGGCCTATCCTCGGGGCGAAATAAACCCTATCAAATGTGTATCTAAGGCAGATACGGTTAAATGCGAGTTATAGCACTTGAAATCCTGAAAAAGTGGCCCACCACGATCCAAAGATATGCGTCCCAAGAGGGGGACGCAGGGTTAAATTACCGCTGTCCAGGCATTAAATCTTATTGCCATCTCTTTTGCTCCGTGTTTGGTAACGGTACCAATCTGCCCAAAAAGTTTGTTTATTTATTTTTAATATCCTAAACAAACTTCTGATTTCTACCGTTCGAAAGCTAAGAAGGGAAAAGACGAGAACGCAGAGTCGTGAATTAAAGAAACGAATGTTGGTCAAACTGTCGTAATTCCAGGTTGGGATATAAATGCTTCGAGAACTTTCGTTATGTATGAAGTTTGTCGGTCGAAGGAAGGACTAATCACTCTTAGATTAACTTCTTTCACATTGCTTTACTTAATTTTTTCGCCGTTTCTTTCATTCCAAACTTCTTTTTGTCTGTAATTAATTTCTTTTTCAGGACATAAATAGCCATCAATAAATTTTTTCTACTTCACTTTTTGCTCCTCTGCGAATGCTAGCTCTGCAATTACTAATTTTACCCCAAGGCAGCCCTTGCAAATATTTGGGTAGATAATACAAGAAAACACTTAATATCTTTTTAAATAACTTGATGGTGGAGACTTTTATGTGATTTTTATTATTATTTTTTAAATTTTTTTTAAATCGAATTTTTCAATGTAATTATTTCACAAATAAAGAGAAACCGATAATCTATTGAACAAATCACGGATGTTATGAACTATAACAATCTTAGATGTCCGAGATATTAGTTATGACAATCATAACATCAATCACTATGTTAATAACTGTACTGTTTTCCATTTGTCAATATCTAGAGTTTTAATTAATAAAGTATCCAATTTCAAAATAGCATTTAAAAAAATAATTATGACTGAAAAATATACTCACATCACCTTTGCGATTGCAGAAATAGTTTCGTTATTTTTATAAATTCACATAGAAAACATTTAAATATGAAAAAACAACAAATAGTGACACATTTGACGATTTTTAAGAATGCAATACTGTAATGAATAAAATAAAACAAGCAACCCCCAAGATACTGCATCTCTGGAGTACTATGTATATAGTGAATGCCTCGCAGTCCTATTTGAAAATGTTTCATTCTAAAAAATGAAGTATTAAAAATTTTTCTCCACGAGCACGTATTTTAAGTTGTTCCTTTTTTCGTGATTCTTGACTCCATATGATAGCAATTTGGCACATTTCCAGCGTTTTAATAGTTTTTTATATATCAAGAATTTGAGTTTGCGACTTAATTAAAACAGATGTTCACATTATTATTTTTTCAAATTTCGACATTAATTAAACCGACAAAAGTTTATTCAAAAATCCGAAATGGAACAAAAACCTACTCTTTCTCTTGATTTGTCGAACCAAACAAAAAGATTAAGCGAAATCCTTGTTCTAGGAGCGTCATTTTACCGACAAACCGAGTAAAATGTAGAACCCCAGGTCGCTATCGCTGCCCCAGAGTGGGATTAACTTTCTCCTCTGAATCGGGAGTATGAAAACAATTAAACTGATTACCTTCAGAGGAGCTATAGTAGTAAGACAGGCCGGCCGTTAGGGACAAACTAATAAAAATTAAAACGCGTGGAAATGCTGCGGCTTCGTCCGTCCTGCGCTTAATTAACACAGTTACCCTTTTGGGCAGCTCGCGGCAAAATCTGCGCTCCAGACACGAACTCTCAAGGGGGCGAAAAGAGGAAGCAGCACTCTAAACACAATCTCAATTAAAAAACAATTCACACATTTTTATATGTAAGTATTGACAAGAAATTTTTAGCTGAAACACCCTGTATGCAGTTCGATTAAAAAGTTGTAAGCTAAACAAAAATGTTTTGGATATTCGGAAACCCCTTACTTACATCGTGGAACCACGTGATCTTGTGCTGCTTAGGGTTGGCTTTGATGATGCACTCGAAGTACACGTCGTCGCCTTCTTTGATGTCTTCGGGATTGAGAGTGCTGCCCAGGTGAAGCTCCACTTTGGGGGGATCTAAAATAAACACAAAGTCAGCGTTTGCACTCTTGACAATGGAGTACCCAAACAAGTTCTTTTAATTGGGTCGAATACAAAGAACCATTTCGTTTCGAAATATCAGATCAATATTATGCTAGTAATATTAATTTGCCGGTCGCATTCCTTTGCCGATGTCGTGAAAATGGTAACAAGGTGGCGTGTCAGGATTCCTCCGTAATTACAACATTTCATGAGTATAACGTGGTATTAAAACTCTCTCTTTGTAGAGGATGCAATTATTTCATTTAATATAAAGAGACTGATGCACCGATAAAGTGCACGCTATTTGCAAATATAATAAACTATTTTCCTGTGATAAAATTTAGTTTTAAGAATTTGTGGGACTTTAAGGAATTTTAATATCTTAAGAACAAGAGACACGAAGAAAACTGGATATACATTTTACTTTTAGTTAGTTGACATTAAGTGCTTTTAAAGATGATTAAAATTAAAATAATGTTTACCCTCTATCTTAGTACGAATATTAAAAGAACCGCGGGCATGCTTGTTGCTAACTATTCAACAAGAATTTATCATCAGTTTATTAACTCGACTCAGTGTTGCGGTTTTAATTTATTAACTTTCTCATATAAAACAATTTTCCTAAGTAATATTAAGTGTAGGTACGTTTGCTAATGGTTACTTAAATTTTTTTTTTTTCAAACTGAAATCTGTTTAGGTAATTATATTTCATATAATAATGTGTGGCCCAAAGCAAAGATAATGTTTGTCTTACTCCATTAATAAAGATAATATTATTTATTATCATTTCGCACGTTTGCTATTCGCCAGGACTAAAATCGATTAAAAAAATCTCATGAATGACGCAATAAACAAATCTACATTTTATGAGTATGCCTTCTTAAAAATATAGAATTTTTCGTCTAGATGTTCCTAGTCTTATTATTATAATATTTTTTTTGCAATTTAAATTTGAACGTATTATTTTTACACCCTTTTTAGACCCTTTAAAATCAGATGTACGACCTAATAAAATATTCTCTTTTAAAAATATGATCGTAAAATTACACGTAAGTAAAGAAGATTAATGAATTTTTTACAGTTGGTATTTGATAGAACTTCATCATAACAAATATCAAAGGTTACACATGCAATCTCGTTTTTAAATATTTTATTTGATTCTTTTGTATTTACAAACTAGCTCATAATAAAAAAGTAAGCTTATACAGGTGCGCCAGAACTCGCGCCCAGAAAGGTAAGATACCAGGAACATGAAAAAAATTAAAAAAAAATTATCTATAAAAATTTTGAAGTTATGAGAGTTTAAACTTTGCACTTTGACTCTATTCTTGTTGAAAAAAATATTTTCCAAGCTTTTTTGCTACATGCTGTTAGAAAAGGAAACAAGGAAGCTGCATCCTAAATTGCATCTCTGTTTAATGTTATTTGTGACTTTTATTCGCAAAAATTTTGTACTTTTACTAAATAGCTATAAATACACAAAATATAAAAACTATAAATACACAAGGTATACAGGGTGCGCCAGAACTCGCGTCCCAGAGAAAATTTTCAAGTAAGGTAAGTAAGATACCAGGAACATGAAAAAAATGTTTAAAAAATTCTATCTGTCAAAAAATTTTGACATTTATTTTTTGTACATTTGACATTTTTTTATATTTATTTAATGATACTGATGATCTTGTATGTTTTTTTACAATTATTTAGTAAAGAGACAAAAATTTTGCCAATACAAGCCACAAATAACATTGAACAGAGTTAAAATTTAGGATACATCTTTCTTTTTTCCTCTTTTAATAGCCTATAGCAAAAAAAACTTGGAAAATTAATTTTTCAACAGAAATAAATAAAGTCAAAGTGCAAACTTTAAACCCTCATAACTTCGAAATTTTTATAAATAAAATTTTTTTAACATTTTTTCCATGTTCCTGGTATGTTACCTTATATATCTCTGGGGCGCACCCTGTATAAATATTATCGTATCAACAAGAAATTACTCCCTAGGATTTAGGGATATTCGTGAATATGTTGCCATAAATTTGATTAGGTTGGTTTGTAGTGACAAATAAAAGATATCGTAACTAGTGTAAAAAATTTTGGTTAAGTCACCTGACAGCTTGTACAGATAACTCAATTGATAGTTGACAGCAGGTTGACAGAAAACGTCAACAACAAGGGGTAACCTAGGCATTCAAAATTACTTCTAAAAATTCTAGTTACAAACAACATGAAGAACGTAATTTTCCTAAAAATTCAAATTCTAGGTGGTAATTTCTTCTTGAAAAATCTGTATTCAAGATAATCATTATCATTAAATAGTCATAAAAAATGTCAAATGTCAGAAAATAAATGTCACAATTTTTTGCCAGATAGAATGTTTGAAACATTTTGTCCATGTTCATGGTATCTTATTTAACTTGAAATTTTTCTCTGGGGCGCAAGTTCTGACACACCTGACCAGACCCGATTTTTTCAGAATTGTCATTTTTGATAAATACCCTAAAAAACAATGCCCGCAACTTTTTACTAACTGTCTAAAAGTAAACCGCCATATGTCAACCAATGATAGAAAATGTAATTCTGAGAAATAAGTTTAAATATTTTTTTTTCTTTCTTCATACGTTAAAGAGTTACAGCTTAGCAAAGATTTACAATGAATTTTCCACAGTTGGTCGTGATAAATTAAAAACGATGACATTTATTGCAAACAAAAGTTCTTCTTCGGCTGCACTTTTTGGTGACTTATTACCATGGACATTTGACATTTTTCTCTGGAGCGCGAGTTATGCGACATCCTGTATATTAAAATATAAATTTTTTGGCTTGTTGCTCTTTGAATAACCCTATTTGTTCTTTATAATAGTCTGTAGGTAATCGACCTATCGTAATACCATAGTATTACAGTGTAAATCAATTGATTTTTCGATATATTCAAAAGAATGGGCAGAATTTTTGAAAATAAATAGCTGCATTACTTCTAAATACATCAAAAAATCAATTGATTTAGACCCTATATTAAAATGTTTTCCTTTCCTGTCGCTTTATTTTTTCCGTTTTAATTAAATTAAACCGCGTGTCAATTCGATTAAGCTGACGTCACAAGGAACGTTATAACCGTAACTGTTGCAAATAACTTACGCTCCTCAGCAATTTCACTTCGTTGCAACTTCTTCTCTAAAACAAATGTAATTATATTTTAATATAATGGAAATCCCAGCTGCGATCGACACTAATTCAAAGTTATTCTCTTATAATCTGTTCCGTGTCATTTAAACTAGTCAGTTACATGAACAAAAGAGGGAGGTAACGCGCGTTTTGTTATAAATTTTATCACTACCAGATGTCGTTCAAACGGAAGCTGTCATTTCTGTCAAAATTTTAATTGACAATATTGAATTCTCCATAAATTGGTTTCGTGAAGTAATATGGTGAAAGAAAGTTTTCTAAAAGATTTTCTCGCGGGTGGAATATCGGCGGCAATCGCTAAAACTGCCGTCGCTCCCATCGAACGCGTAAAACTCATTCTTCAGGTGCAGCATGCTAACAAACAGATCCCTGAAGAAAAACGTTACAAGGGCATGATGGATTGTTTTATCCGCATTCCCAAAGAGCAAGGTAATTGAATTTTGCAAATTTCCAATCGAATCTGTACACTTTTCAACTTCGATTAGGCTTTTTGAGCTACTGGCGTGGTAATTTGGCCAACGTGCTTCGGTACTTCCCCACCCAAGCTTTAAACTTTGCGTTCAAAGATGTCTACAAACAGATCTTCATGGAGGGTATCGACAAGCACACTCAGTTTTGGCGTTACTTCGCCGCCAATTTAGCCTCCGGAGGGGCCGCTGGAGCCTCCTCTTTGTGCTTTGTCTACCCTTTGGATTATGCCAGGACACGACTTGGTGCCGATGTCGGCAAAAGTCACGCCGAACGCCATTACACAGGAATGGTCGACTGCATCGTGAAAACGTTTAAATCGGATGGACTTATTGGATTATACCGGGGGTTTGTCGTATCAGTCCAAGGCATTATCATATACCGGGCTTCTTATTTCGGCTTCTTTGATACCGCAAAGGGCATGCTTCCCGACCCCAAAAATACGCCGTTCCTCGTCTCGTTTGTTATAGCGCAAGTGGTGACTACAATTTCAGGAATCACTTCGTATCCTTTTGATACGGTAAGAAGACGAATGATGATGCAGTCAGGAAGAGCTAAACATGATATTATGTATAAAAATACGTTAGACTGTTGGATAAAAATTACGAAAAATGAGGGACCACTTGCATTTTTCAAGGGGGCTTTTTCGAACGTCTTGAGAGGCACGGGAGCTGCCTTGGTCCTTGTTTTCTACGACGAAGTTAAAGCTTTGATTTAATATTTGTGTTCGGACTAAACTTGTTGGGCAACCATAAGTATTAAAATTTTTGTATTACTGTTTTGTGTTAATTAGCTTTAGTTGTTCTTAATATTTTTTTGTTTGTTTTCTAATGAGTTCGATAAATAAAATTGATACTTAAATGATGTTTTTTTTAATAATAATAAGTTTTGAACGGGAAATTTGAATTATGCATTCTATGGAATTCTATGCATTTCCGCATAAAATACAACGTTTTGAAATTGAAATCATTGCCACTAGTTTATGAAAGAAATTGAAGCCGTCATCAGACATGTATTATATAGAAATGTATGTTCATTCTTACGGAAGCTTTGCGTTTGTGAGTTGCCAACTTTTCGTGTAGTTTATTCTACGAAGTATAGGTATTAGTTGAAGTGGGTAGTTTTAAAAATGGCAAAGGAAGAGTAAATAAAGCTGAGCGTAAGGGCGCCCAGGGAGTTGCGACGTACGAATTGTGTAATGAAGAAATAACACCGCTCGGTGAAGGAAATGTATCAGATTTGACTAAAAGGAAAAACGAGCTGGAACTTTCGAAATTAAATTAAGTCAGCTTGCTCATAATTTCATATTTATAACATCTGCGGTCTCTTAGAGCGCTGCAGTGACATTCACTCTCTCTTGAAATATTAGTTTCGGTTTAATACGGGAAAAGAAGAGACGGATACTGACTAATTAACGAATGAAAAACTTTCAAGAAGTTGCTGTTTGCTCTATATGCACTTTGAATAAGCAGTTAGTTGATTCTTTTTTTACAGTCGGCCAGCGGTTAACTTGGGCAAGATTGCTTTGAATAATTTAGTTTAGAAGTTGTTGTTACATTGGGTATATAGTTTGTAAAGTTATTAGCTATTTGGAAGTTCTTGTTAAAAGTGTTGCAAGTATTAAAATTGATTGCGATTGCAATCAGATTAATTTCTGCATGTGAACACCGTTTTGTACTTTGTTTTATAATTTTTTAGAACGCAAAAAAAAACAAAATTGTATTCAAAGAGACTAACAATAATAGCTTTTATCTATTTTAATTGTGTTTTAACAAAACTAAAATTAAACATGTATTTTTTGAAAGCAATTTATCTTTGTAAGTCTGACCTCTGATTCAAGTGTAAATGAAGGTATTTTGAATAATTTGTGTTACTTTATCTTTCCTTTGTAGTAACTGAGCTTCCGACAGGTTGTTAGTGGGTTTATACTTTTTTTGTTGTAGTTTCATTTGAAACTGTAATCCTGGACATTTACATATTTTTTGTAGTTCATGTATAATCCGTTATTCGGTAAAAATGTTTTGAATTCCGTTTGGTTTTAAACGAATTTAATTAACTTCTGGTATCTCTCCTGTACTTATAGATATTAAATATTGAATATTGGTTAGTAATTAAAGTTTTCTTTACATAATAATGCATGTTGGGTTTAATAACTAACCTCCCTTGGGGATTACTGATCTGATCACGAATTGATTCATAAAATCAATCACATCAAAATAAAATATTTATGTAATTACTTGATATTATCTTCTTGTCATTTTCGGAATAAAATGAACAGAGTATTTTTAGATAAATCGACAAAAACAGACTTTTGCATTAATTAAAATTTTAAAGAGAAAGCTTTATAACATTAGACGATTGCAGTTTCTGTATAAACAGAGGAAAAAAAAGAACAAAACAAAAAATTGTATTATTAAAAGAACAACAGTTCATTTGGCGCATTCACCATATTGACCTTCATATTTTTAAAGAAAATTAAACAGCTTAACACTGCATAAACATTTTATGTTTAGTAAAAAATGCAAAGTAAATATTATTATTGAAGAATGTAAATAATATTTTCATTGTAGGTATTTATTTGAATTAAGAGTATTTGCATTTGGTAGATTGTAAAATAATAGTAATTATTATTTAAGTACCTATGCTTTTTTGTTAATTTTTAAGAGAAGTATTTCTTTTATTTCATCATTGAGTTGATGAAAATAAGAAATATTTCGTTGCTTGATTCTATATTGACTTTTGCATAGCTGTTGAAGGTAGATATATTTTTCTCGTGTTTACAGCAATTTCGGCATGCCTTGTTTACGGAACGGAAAAAAATTCGATTTGTTCCCGCGCGCTTCGTGAAGTTATTCTGGTTATCTAGTCGCAATTGAAATTATCACACCTTGACTTATTGTCGACCTGGAAAACCGGAAAAGGATGTGGATTTTCTTATGAAGCGATCACTATTGAGTACTGTAATAAATCCGATAACGCAATTCCGTCTCGTTTTGACGTGGCGCTTAATAATTACAACGTGTTAAATAAATTATATAAAATTGCGTAGCGAAATGAAGCGGAAATTTCCAATTACCGAGTCGTTCGAAATTTGAACAGCACACATTCGCGCCGTCGAATAAGCGATTTCGCGTTATCCAGGTTCAAAATCGATATTTATTCGTTCCGGTTCTCTCAATACACACGGCAAATAAACGACGGTCGGTTTCTTTTTCCACCAATGTCTGCTTCAAATGTTGCCTTACGTCGGGGCCATGCGAGTACCTATTTGAAGTGAAGATTTTGCCACAGGCTTTACACATATTGACAATTACTTACATGAGGGTTTTCCTTCGAATCCGTCAATGGAAACTTGCGAATCTAACGGCTCTTTGTAGACGAGAACGAATCGGCTTTCGTGCGTTTATCAGCACAACCAACTCGCCTGAGACATGATTGGACAAGGAAAACTTTCACGAATTCACGGATGGACCGCGGTAAAAGAAGAAAGAAAAAGTTAACAACGCTTTCGTGATGCCAAACACAATCTAACTATGAAAAAAATATCAGAAATTTACAACTAACGTCCAATTTAACACTATATTAACGATTTTTTATAATACTTGCTGAAATATTCTTATTTAGACTAATGGAAAATAAAACGCAAACGCAAGGTATGAACCGGGTGGTATATTTTTTACTTCTTTAACGTCTTCTTGAAGTAAAAGCGAATATTCATTTCTCAGGACATTAATCCATCAAGGCGAAATTAATACTCGCAGAATTTTTTGTGTAAATATTACAATAAAAATTCTTCAGTGATAATGTTAACAGCTACGCGTATTTACACCTAGTTTATTTAGGGGTTTTTAAATGAAATTTTTAAGAAAAATAATATTCAATGAGAGTGGTAGATTTGGTGGTAACAAAGTAAATCAATTTTATATGTATAACACAACTTCAATATTTGGCGTTCAATATATGATCAAACTTGAATTGAAACATAGGAAGGTAGTGCAAAGTATAATGTATTATAAGAAAAAAGTATGCTTACATATAATTTATAATTTAAATAAACTTTTAGTAAAATACTTATTTTTGTTTAATATGCTGTTGCATTTAGTATATTTTTATAAATCAACTTTGTTCAGTCTTTAATTTAAAAATTGCATTTCATTTACTCTTTACTGCATGTTAAAATGCAATTGTATCGTGTAGACAATAAATAAATATGTATTAGTTTACGTTTTATTTTTTATTAATCAAAATTATATTTTTTCTATACGCTCCCAAAACTAGCTTAAATGAGTCCCTAAAATGAGTCTTTTCCTGACTCAATAAAATAGTACAAAATGTTTATTTTAGGTACTCATTCCCTAAAAACAGTTTTCCCCGACGAAAGAGTCAATTGGGTAACTATGGTGGCGAAATTTTTGTAATTAATAAGAGGTGTAAACTCATTTTTTAAGAGCTTTAACAAAAAAATGTTGTTTATAACACATACCTAAAACGTTTTTTAGGACTCATGTGCTATTCCAAACTCGGCCTCCTCAGCAACGATTCGTCCGCAACAACTGTATTTTAGGCACTTGTAACAAAAGTAACTATAGTTTCTAACGTTTTTTGACATTTAATTTTTTTTTTTGACGTCAAAGAATTAAATTCATATAGCAGTAAAAACGGTGAAGAAATATAATTATATCGTCTTATAATAAAAAACTATTAAATTTTAAAACCATTAATTTATGTACTCGTATTATGATGTAATTTATTGTAATCAATTAATAATAATTAAAAATGCCATTTATTTATTTATGTTTTAATGAAGATGGGAATTCCGATTTTTTGTGTGGTAGGGTGTTAAAATTAATGTTCATTGCTATTTGCTGTTTATTTTTTTCTGAACCCGCCTCGTTATATTACTAGGAAACATACAAATGTTAATGCTAATTAGTAGTTTCGAAATACGTCCGTTTGTGTTAGTTTCGCAATATCGGTGTTCGGAAATGAGAGTTTCGGAATCGCAACAGCTTTAAAGCTTGTATAAGTATAGATTTCCGCAAGAGTCGAGATTCAAATCTGATGTCATTTAGTGGTTTCGTTCTTAAGGTTTTGTTGTCAGAAAAAGCGGCATTCTGGCATGCATAATTCCTCCTCCTGTAAGTGCTTATTCTCGCAACGTCGCCCGTTCGCAAGCTTAAATTCCTGCTGGCACAGGTGAAATTTACCCCAAGACGATTTGAACAAATATCTGTCAGGCGGCAAGTTATTATAGACCTAAAATACAATTCCACGCATTCTTAATAAGATGAAAATCGTTGTAGCGGCGGTCGTAATGAAAAACCGCGATACGCGCTTTATGTAAATGTGTGCGCTTTGTTGAGAGAAAGCCTCCTGAAATTTAGATGTCGTAAATACCGTCGGCACACTTTCATATTTTCATGGCGGCACGTTTGCGCTGCATCAGCAAGGTGAAAGCAGGTGTAGTGTAAGTACGCACTGAACGACCCCGGGTCGATATTTGCCGCTTACGATGGGAATTTTAATCGAACTGAACCAATTCCAATGACGGTGAAATTCATTATACGACGCGGTATTAATAAGCGCACTTTAATCATTTTTTCCGGGGTACTTACAGACGACGTTCAATTTGAACGAGTCTTCCTGGCTGAAGCCGGGCAGCTTCGGGTTGTCACCCAGACACTTGAGGAATGTGCCGTCGTCTTCGGGCTCTGGAGAGAACGTCACTGAGCTTATTACCACAGTCTCGTTGCCTTCCTCCACAAACTGCAAATTTTATTATTCTGTTTGAACATTTTATTGATGTATCTAATTATTTTTAAGTGAATTCATGAATTGTTTCTGGAATTATTTGAGTGGGCAGCTTATCTTTATAAAAAAATTAATTTGAGTGGTTTATAAAGTAACTAGAAATACGGTTTAAGAAATTTGTTTTAAATTTTTGTCAACCTAAATAGTGATCACTGATCAAAGTTAAATGAAAATATAAAAATATTAATTTTTCAGATTTATTACATGTTTGTTAAAACTGGTAATTTGTAATGAAACTTTAAATTTTATTTCCGATAAATAAAACATGTAAGCTACATGTATAACAGAATAATTGGCATTTGACTTCAAGTATTATTTTAATTTAGCTTCATGTAGATGGCTGTAATAGATATTTGTTACACTGCAGCCAATAAACACGTAAATACTGGTATTTATGTGTATGGTCACGTTAAGTCAATATTATTATCTAAAGATTACAAAAAACACTCTACTACAATTTATTAGTTTCTAAAGATTTGTCAAATGTAGTGTAGTAATTTTTGCAGAAAAAGTTTGTTTCTTTTTGCTAAATATTGCATTTAGACTGTTATCAGTTATCTTTTAGAATTTCTGTATGTTTTCTTTTTTTTAACGTTGAAATTAAATTATTCGAGCGTTTTTAATTAAGATAATATACATTTTTTGCAAATAATTTTGAAAACAAATCTTTTTCTCGAAGTAACTTAACGGTAACAATACAGGCTGCGCCAGAACTCGCGCCCCAGAGAAAAATCGCATATAAGGTAAGATACCAGGAACATGGAAAAAATGTTAAAAAAATTTTATCTATAAAAATTTCTAAGTTATGAGGGTTTAAAGTTTGCACTTTGACTCTATTTATTTCTGTTGGAAAAATAATTTTCCAAGTTTTTTTGCTATAGGCTATTAAACGAGGAAACAAGGAAGCTGTATCCTAAGTTGTAACTCTGTTCAATGTCATTTGTGGCTTTTAGTATCAAAATTTTTGTCCCTTTACTAAATAATTGTAAAAAAACATATACAAGATCATCAGTATCCTTAAATAGATATAAAAAATGTCAAATGTCAAAAAATAAATGTCAAAATTTTTAGACAGATAGAATTTTTTAAACATTTTTTTTATGTTTCTGGTATCTTACCTTACTTGAAAATTTTCTCTGGGGCGCGAGTTCTGGCGCACCCCCTGTATATGTGGATCTTTTACTGAACTGGTTAAACTATTTTGTAACAGAATAGTTTAATATGGGATTTAAAACTTTAGCAAGAAACGGATTTCGTATTAGAAAGAAATTTTTATGTAAAATTCAACCTTAAATTAAAAAAAGAAATAAAATAGAATACGTATCCCGGCGCATCCACCATTTTTACATCTCCAATATTTTTTGCAACATTAATACCTTATACTGTTTCTATGGTGCATTTTTTATGCTTACCTCATATCTTGCCTATAAAATACGCTTTATCTATGGAGTACGTCAATAGCATTATATCTTATGAGTCTATAAAATACGCTGATGCATATTTTTTGTCGATTTTCACATTATTTTGACATACGTTTTTATAATAATTTCTGAACTTATTAAAATTTCTGATTTAATATTAGTGTTGCAAGAAATCTTAAAGACAGCATGAGTTTTATAGTTTAAAAATCTTAGCCTATTAACTTCTCGCTCCCTCCGTTTGCCCGAATTTAAAGTACACCTCGATTTTTTAACTGTATAAAACTCTAGTTGTCTTAATAGCTATAAAGTTAACAGAAGTGTTTTTTACTGTCGTTTTTTTAATAAAAAAATATATTATTGCTTGTATTTAAGAAAAATCATTTATTTAAACGAGCAAGCTTAACAAGAACATTGTTTTCTACGAATACACTAATATAGGTATTATTTAATAAATATTTTTAGTCATTTGGGTTCTTTATTACGAACTTCAATTGGAAAATAAACCGCAAAAAATCTTGAACGGTTAAGGAGAGAATCGAAGTCGTTATTGTTTGAATAGTCATTTGAATTAAATTTTAACTATTATTATTATTGAGGCAACTAAATTTATGTTTGGTATTGACTATTAGGTATTATTATTTTTATTAGCTTAGTTTACGTAGTTTGAAGAAGTTTTGTTTTTTATGACTTAATTTGTGGGGTTTTCCAAGAGAAAAACATTGAGTTGTAGGTTAAATGTCAAACTGCTTCTTATGCAAGCATCAACAGACCTAGATGTTTGTAATTTTTTGTTGACTTTGGTAATTAAAGCACCCACCTTGCCCCTTCTGAAGTCTCGATTGTCTCTCGTCCAGGTCACCGTCGCCTTAGGCCTTGACCCCGTCACTTGGCATTGTATGGTGTAGTCCTGTCTGGCTACCATTTGCCGGGGTTTGTAAGGAATGACAACACTGAGAGGCCGCACTGCAAAGGGTCGGTTGTTTACTTACGGGGATCCAGGGCATGGGGCGTTTCTATTTAAACTTACGGAGAAGTTCTAGTCTTACAGTCTTCTCTGCGGGCATCATCAACTTTGTATTGCTGGCCTGGCACTTGTACGTGGAGTTGAGGTGCTCTCGTCGCACTGCCTTTACTGCTAGGCGGTTTACCATCAGCGTATCGCCGATGGCTTCCACCTCCCCCTCGACGAGACGCTCATTCATGAACCAGGACACCGTCGGGGTGGGCCGCCCTGAAACGATGATAATTTCAAGTGCAACAAATGTTTGCTGGCGAGAAATTAACTTGATTTTTAAAATGTTTGTGTTCGAGACTCGGGAGTTTTGATGGCTTGTTACAACCGATCGAGAGTCTACTTGGTGGAAATTAAGTTTGTTTTAGAAACAAAGAAAATATTGATTCGGAGAAGTTTACAAATTGATTCAATTTATAAACTTTTCAGAAACACAAATTTAAATTTCGAAACGACAGGAAAAGTGAATTTCAAAGCAAACCGAAGGTAATAGAACAGAAGAAAATTTTAAATTTTGTTAATTGAGTTGGCTGCTTTATTCAAACTTCGATAGAATGACAGATTTGTGTAGAATAAATTGTGCAGATTTAAAACATTTTGTTATTTAAAGCCACAATGCATTTCATCAATTTGCATACGCATACAATACTCAAATCCTTTGTAAAATAGATTGTGGCTTGTTTAATTTATTACTGAATGCCCTTTGTGTTTTTAACATTTTCAAAGTTGCGTTTTATTTCAGCTTTTAGCAATGAACTTAAACGTTCATGTTGTGACTGTAGTAATTATTGTGTCACATTTGTTTCATAAAATACCTCTTGTGTTGCACTGCTTATAGCACAAAGCACTACATTTGTCATTATTATAATGTCGTTTATAGAGAAGTTCAAGGTCTGTAACAATGCAATTCTCGTTGTAGTCAACTGTAAAGTGCCTAGACGGGACATAAAAGTTGTTTATTTTATTATTAAATACACGTTGTCACGACTCAAAACGACTTTTTTCTTGTCGACTCTGTGCAAGCAGTAATCCGGTCAATTCCGTGACAGTTGATCATTAGTTATCAGCTTGACCGGAGCTTCGCACTATAATAAACATGTCAGAGTGATAGAATAGAGTCCACTATTGTCACCGCGTGAACGCTTCTCGACATTCCCGGTTTCAATATCATTGCAAGATCTGCACTACTTTTAGTATAAAACGTCGGGATTTATGTATTAGAGGCGCATTTCTGAGGCCGGCGCTGAAATTGCAACCCTGCGCCTCCTTAATGCGTTTCAGATGATGGGATTCTGGAACAGCAGGCCTGGGAGACTCTAAGGGACCGACACTATCAGATAGAAATTGTCTTACTTCTTTTTCTTTTCGCTATTTTGAGAAAGTCTTTATGTCCCTGCTTTTTATGTAGATGTGTTGCGCGATTCGTTTCTAATCTTCGACGGATCGTTATAGAGATGTAACACAACCTCCAAGTGGCCTTTACAGCCCGGAAAAAGTATTAAAGAGTTTCTCGAGTTCACTCGACTTTTACCCTTTTCAAGAAGGGTAATGTTTTGAAAAATTAAGGTTTACCTCGATTGAGTTTGGCTTCTTAATTAGTTTTTTCAAATGTTTGAAACACAAAGCAAACTCAATAATAAATGTTTACTTGTTACAACGTTTTTACCAAGTTAATGATTTGGTGTTTGTGAAAAATGAGCTCAGGAATGTTAGCATTCAGCAGTTTTGCTTATTAATGGAAAAGTTTAAGTAGAAGCTTCGTTTAAAATTTCTCGAACAAATCCAGCATGACGGATTAAATAAAATAAATTTCAGAAGTGCTGAAATAAAGGGCAGCAAACTTTCTGGACGTCTTAAAAAAGCCATTTAGGTGTTTTTCGAGCAGACAACTTTTAACAAAGCTGAATATATTCTATTTTTGTTTGACTGAATTTTTTTTAATACCAGTTTTTGCTAAAGCTCGGATTCTAATCTTCTTCGCGTTTTAATAACCACCTTTTTTACGATCATTTTTTTTCAATATGGCCTAGTTACGTGTAATCTTTACCCTTTTTAATAAATAACGCATAAAATTTATTTATAGCTTATTGATATGAGAGGAGACAAACACACGAACATCGCACACTACGTGGAACTACTACTTGAAGCAGAAGTTGTCAGCAGGTTTGCTCTGCCCTTGTCACTGGTCGATACTGCTAAACACGCCAACTTCCAGGTGTGTGTTTGTGGCCTTGCGAGATTAGATATTTATCAAAAAGCGGCAGGAAGAGCAAGGATCTAATGAATTACTCGGTCGGAGCAGGATTAGAGTACAAATGTCGCCATTTCCGCTAATTACTCTAGGTACGCAATTTTTGTTAGTAATACCACTTAATCAAAGGCGATGGTCTAATATAAAACCAAAAAATGTTTCCATCAAAAATAGTGTGGCGTGTCGAAAGCGGAATCTGATTATGCTGTCACGGCTCATGCATCAATCAGAATAGTGGGGCAGAACTCTCAAGGATACAGTTTTACAACCGAACCAAAATGTTCTAGGTCGAGATCCACATTTTGCGACAAAATCCTGATTTATGCAGAAGATTAAGTGAATTAATCGCTTTAGTAGAGATTTAACTCACCGTTTGCCTATGCTTTTCTTAAAATATGGTCATTTGAAGCAGGATTTTAATAGATACATTTTTTGTTCACTGGATTTATATACAGGATGTTCCGTTTTTATTGTTACAAATTTAAACAGGTGATAGAATATTCAATTTTAAGATAAAAGTTTCCTATGAACATGTATCGAAAAATATTACATACGGGAGCTACATCCCCTGAAATGGGTGCATCTTTTAATGGATTTTTTCCAATATTTCAGAAACCATTGTAGATAAAATTACAAAATTTAGTACAACTGATAATCTTTATACACCCAAACGAATTCACAGGTAAAATGTCAAAAATTTTACTCAGGGGCGTCCTAAACTGGGGGGTTTAGGGTAAAAAGTATCCTAACTTTTATGGCTGTTGGTTCTTACCACTTTCAGCCACAAAATTTAAAATTCCATAGTTTTTCACGAAAAGAGGTCTCTTGGGTTTTTTCGATACAACTTACCCTTTTTGAATAAAATCAGTTTACAATTTGTCTTACAGACCATACAAAAGATAGAAATTAAAAATTAAATTTCTTTTACCGTTAAAGACGCCCGTGAGTAAAAATTTCTACAACTGATCTTTGAATTTGTTCAGGTGTTGAAAGGTTATCGGCTGTACCAACTTTTGTAATTTAATCTGTTCTGCAATAGTGGGAAATCTTCATTAAAAAACGCATCTCTTTTGGGGGTGTAGCTCGTTTACATAACATTTTTTGATACATGTTTATAGAAAACTTCTGTCTTAAAACTGAATATTTTATCACCTGTTTAAATTTGAAACAATAAAAATGGAACATCCTGTATACATTTCATTCTGCAAAAAATATTTTGAAAAGCTCATTTTAAAAGTCAAATAGGCTAAAAACATTTTAATTGTATGATTTATATCTAGTAATTTAGTTTTTTGTGTTTGTGTTATTTGTCGTACGATACGTGTAACGTTATTGCTAATTATCAAATTAAGTGTCAAACTAAAGAACTGTGTACTAAACTACAAGTATATTAATATTTCTTTTTACTTGGTAGTTTACTTTAGGCAATAGCTTTAATCTTTTATGACAAACAGCTATTTCTGTATTTTAATTTTTTGATTTTACTTTTGTAAAAACCGTAGGTCGATATATCAAATTCATTCAAACTTGTCATAACAACACAAATTTAATCACGAAATACCCTTATTGTTGCCTTATTTCAGTAATTTTTTCTATAATCAAAATATTATAATTTATAAATATATCTAAGTTGTCTGTTGCAATGTCTTGCTTCTATCTAAATTTAGACCTAAATTTAGATAAATTGCAATTTTGACCAAAAAACTTGCATAATTGAAAAACAAAACAAAATTTTGTTTTAATTTTTTATATTACTTTAATTTATAATAATTATTATTTTCTGGAGGCAAATAATTTAAAAAAAATCGCATGGTTCCATACTTTATATTCACCCTGTATATTTTTCTGTTGATATTTGTGGCAGTTATTACAATAACTTGACTTTTAACAATTAGGTTTATTTACGTGTATTCTTCTCTGAGTTCGTTAAACGTTTTTCCAATGCAAATAACTATTTTATAAGATATCGATTTTGTCTGCAGTTTGGTCTACTTTGCATGTGAAGTCTGCAATTTAAAATTAAAATTAAAAAATAATTTACGTTTCCTGAATGTGTCAAGTAGAAAATTGGCTGTTTTCAGCAGAAAATCCCTCGCCATTCGGTGTTGAACGAGGTCAAAAACCGCATCGTCAAAATCCGAAGGCAGCCATTACTTTGAGTTGTTATCCTCAGGTGTGCTCTTTCATCAAACATGCACAAGAGTAGATAAAGATGTGATAAGAAGGGCGCCGTTTCTCCGCCGTCTATTAGTTGTGCATAATAGATGGCCCTCTGCCGTGAAAGGTTGTCCATCGCGGTCAACGCAACTCAAATAATTAATGGCCATATAAAGGAAACTCTCGGTTACGGTCCCATCAGCTCGTAATGTCTCCGCCGGGACCGGTTCACCTCTTCGTTGATCTTCCTTGATATTTTTAATCGATCTTTGTCCAAAATTTAATTAATCCGCGTATCTTGTATGGGTGCGACATGAACTCCCATAAAATGGCGGGATGTCTCCGTAAGTTTTTTAATTACTTAATTAATTTAGCGGTACTGTGTTCAAGCGCCGAGCCGAACTTAAAGAAACGCTAATATAACGAAAGCAATATTTTACAAAATTATATGTACACCGTAAAGTTGAAATTACCTGAACGGCTGCTTCATATCTCTCCCGCTGTAATTAAAGAGATTTTGAGAAGCTTGCTTGCATTAATTAAAATCTGCCCGTTTTTACTCACGCTCCAGTATCATTAAAGCCTTATGCTTTCAAAGAAATCGAAGAAAATCGTTACCTCCTCGAACCTCGCAAGTTAGGACCAGATCAGAACCCTCCTCCAAGGGGCCCACGATGCCAGCGATGTCGCGGCCGGAGTTGTCGTACACCAACAGTTGGTGCGGAGGAACTGAAACATAACAAACCATTAGAAATTTTAAGTTGTAATTAAAAATTTTCTCTAAAGTTTTTGCTTCTGTGTTTTTGGATTTCTGGACAACACTTGGTTATTCCTATTATTAAAGAAGGTTATTAAAGAAATGACTACAAGTTCAGATTTATAGTAAAAACACTGTAGTATTTGTAAATATACTGTAAATAAATATTTGTACCATAAAAATGCTATCAAAGTGTTTTTACACCTTTTTCAGGTCAATGAATAAAGCACACTTCTCTGTGTTAACAAGTAAAGTAAAGGTGTGAGTATATCGTATTTCTGCTCTTGAATTTCAGATTTAGTTAATTTAACAACCGTAAACAAGTTCAGTTAACTGAGCAATACTTTGTGTTCAAAGGTGAGCATTACTATAACGTATAGAAACGTAACACTAGATTTAAAAATCTGAAAACAATTATCAGCGTTATAGTAACATTAAATTTGTTACATGTGTATTTAAACAAAATTTAGGAAGTTGAAAAAAACTGTTTCATTTGGAAAGAAGTAATAACCTTCTTTCAGATATTTTTTAAACCTTCTTCCTTTTTTCTAGATCTAGTTATCAAATTATAAAAACGAAATTTTATTGCTGTTTGCTGATTTCAGGAAAGAGTAATGCATTTTAATCTTCCGGTGAGGCGGGTGAGCAGTTCTAACTGCGGATAAATCCGCTGTTTGATGTCAAACACGCATTAGAATTTCGATAATAGTTTTCAATTGAAAATAGGTCATAAAAGCGCTTCCATTGTGGGCTTGTAATTGTAGTTTATCGCGTGTAGGACCCTATTCAATCCGCTATCAATCATGGTGATGCAGGATATTGAAATAATCTGCACCCACTGTACAACAATATTTTCACAGGGATGCATATCAGCAAACGCACATGTTTTAAAATTAATTCTAAATCGTTCCCTATTGTTTTCGGTTGACAGCCAAATTGAGTTGTTTTGGAAACAATTTGAACCTTTTATGTGATATTTTTTGATGTCATGACCTCATGTCCTACATCTATCATGTTTTGTAATGGAACGTAACTAACATTTTTACGTCTTGGAATCGGACGGTCAACACCAAAAGCTATAAAAGTACATCGTAAAACTTTGTGTAAGAATAATCGTCGCAGATTTGTAAAACAGAAAGTAAACCAGACAGAATATTATTTTATTGTGTTTCTGTTTTGAGCTTGACTAATTTCCAATACTGACGTTAAAACAATACGTTTGAAAATTGGGATTATCTGTCAGAATTTAAAACTATTACAATGTCTGTAATATCTGTAGTTGCTACTTTGTAAATTTTACTTTTTATATTGTGAGTTAAATCAAGCGGTTATAGAGTGCTTACCAAACCCAATTTACATTGTCGACCCTTTATACACAGAGGTTGCCAACATCATCTATTATTTAAACATTCAAGTCTCTGTCCGAGGTATTAGGCCAAGCGTGTGTAAATATGGTTAAAATCCTCTTATAAATAAAGAATTAACAGCTGTTTGAATAAGTGATTAAGTTTTTGGGCTAGGCTAGATAATGAGCGAAGAGTAACCTCATTAAAATTTTACACGCCGCTGCTGTAAGTTTTTGACGGTGTGGAGGAAGTCGTCGAAATAGTTCGTAAGGGAAAGTGACGCCCCAGTTGTTGAATTAAACATGCAAAACTAAATTGGATTGAAAATTATTAATTCAAGGCAATGTGGACCATCGGCAAGATGGGAATTTGTGGGTAATTAAGTGTAGTCGAAAATAACTTTCATACAGTTTCGCCGAGAAGCAGCAGGATTATCCTGAAGGTTTACAGGAATCTCTTCGAGTTAAACAACAATTACAAAAAATATTCGTGGAAACTGAACGATGGAAATGTTGGCATTAAATATCAATAATCCATAATGGGTTTCGACGATTTGCCAGGACGGATTTAAATTGAAAAAGTGCTCCTGGGCTATACTAATATTCCCGATGATCCAGAACTCTATCAGATAGCCGTGTTCATATTTGTCGGCGCTCGGGGAAAAATATATTATGCAACTTTTACCCTCAGATCGGAAAGTTTTTCAACTTCAACTCCACCGAGACGACAATTATTTTTTATTCATTATTTTGCTCTCTTTCGCAATCTTTTTGATAAACAAAAAGACCAAATCAGAAGTTGCAACCTCAGTCGAACATTTGCCTCACTCAAGGAATTATTGGCACCAAAACAATTTCTTCATGACTTCGCACCAGATATTAAATTTTTCTTACTTCGTGGAGCGGAAAGTTATCTTGTGCTTTATATTTTCTTGCAGGAAATGGCGTGAAATTTTTTTCCACATTGACCCACAGTTAAATCTAGCATTTTTTAGTATTTCTATCCAAACAATTTTGCTAGATTTTGCAAAGCCTCCACTAACATTTTTCTTTCGTTCCTCTTATTTAGTCGAGAGAAAAAAGAGATCCTTGCGGATTTTCGATTACTACCTTATTTTCTCTTTCAGATCGAAATAAAAGGTTTAAATTTTCGATCGACAGAAATGTAAATAATGTATCAAGTGCCGGGCTGAAGTAGCAGTGTCAAGAGTTCATCGCTAGACCAACAATTTCAATTAGTTCAGGAATATAAAATTTACCATGGAATTTCCTCCGAGAGTGGCTGGTTGTGTTTACACCGTAACGGTCCAAATCCCAACTAAATCCAACTTGGAGAATATAGGACAAGCGGGAGCGATGCGTTAAAATGTTCCAATTATTTCCTCGCTGGGGACCATAATGCCGGATTATTCAGCAATATGTTTACTTTTTAGGCTCTCGCACTCAGCCGGCACTAAATTTTTCAATGGGCTTAGCGGCAGATCCTCATAAACCAGACAAGAATTATGTGAATATTTTCGGGTTCGACAAGAGCCGCTGAAGCGACAAAATAATGTTTATTGGTTTTATTTTATTAATCTTTTTCTTCTCCAATCGTCGACTTGTAAAATTCGCCGAGTCGGAACTTTATTAATTCGAAGCAATTACAGCAAAACCGGCAATAAAAGCCGTCTTTAAAAATATTTTAAAGTTGGACATTAAACCAGCGAATCGTAGCCAAACTTCCTGTAAGCGTTATCGCGCGAAAAGGAAAAAGCTCCGAATCCATGCAGTCGTTGCATTCATTGCTGATAAAAACGCATTAAGAGTTCTTGCGGCTCCGCTCACGTCCAGACACACCCTCACTTTTCAGCTTAATAAAGTCGTTAGAATTCTTTGGTGCCACTATAAAGTATTTCGCAACAATCCGAAAGCGCGAAACCTGAAGCGGAATTTCATTATGATCCGACTCGACTGTAATTATAATTTAATCATTTTATACATTTTCAACAGATGGCAAGACAGTTCACTTTCTTTCCCCGGTTATAATACACTTGGCGTATTCTCTTCTAGCAAAAAATTCAATTTGAAACTTTGCGTTACATTGTAATTGCTTCGTTAATTTCGCTCCAAATTTGAATGTTTTGTTAGAGAGGACTTAAAAACACGACTCGTTCTGCCAACTTTGGACTAACTCCGAGGACAAAGAGTGATTCCGAGGCTCATTAATTAACGACAATTTTTCCAAAAAATACTCGTTTCTTTTCAGAGTCTAAGCTGTTTTTAGGTAAGCTGAAAATGACACACAGGCGTATGAAGATGAAAGCAAAGGAGCTTAGCTTTATCAAATCAACCATATTTTGCTTTTTTCGAAAAACTTGTGTTGCATGAAAGAATAACCTCAATTTTTTCCGAAAATGTTGAATAAAAAAAATATATTAACAATTTTTTTAAAATTTTGGGTAAACTATTCTGTGCATAATATCTTTATAAAGCAGAAATAAACGGCAAGACAAATAAATTCATTTGTTTGGAAAGCTAAAATCTTCATTTTCCTGAAGGTAATAAACATTTTATGTCGAAAATTAGACGTTATGATGCTTTTATTCTCCTTATCCGATTTTTAATTAGGGAGCTTCGACCCAGCTTACCTTTGAAGCTGTGAGCGTAATATCTTGTCGTAATTGTAGTTGGATGGGTGGGCTCCGGCCACTTCATTTCCTGGAGTGAAGCGTTAAGCTTCAGTCCACAATTTCCGTCTCGGTTGGTCGGTTAAGATATCCGCCAGCTTTGATGTATACCTGATCCTTTAAGTACACGGTTTTTAACTCAATTATTGCATTCTCGCTTTGGGAATTTCCCTAATCGTCTCGAATATTCTGGTGTCCCTTGGCCAACCAAATGAAACTAATTTGGGTCGTCATTTTCCGAAATCGCGTTCTATTATTATTACCTATTTCTCAGAGAAGCGGCGTTTTTTGTACAGACATGTGTCCCATCTTTTGAGAGACAAGCCGAAATCGTTTTTCGACAGGATGAAGAGGTACTCACCAATGACCGTAAGATTGATGGCGAAATTCCTGGTCGGCGTTGTGCGAAAATCTACTCGACATCGGTAGATGCCTTCGTCGTTCAGAGTCACTCCGTCGAGGGTGAGAGCGGCGGGCTTTGAGACCGTCACGAAGTAAGCTCGGGGGCCGAACACCATGGGGTCCGACCAGTGGATCGCTTTGTTGAAAGGTCGACCTCGAACGTCGAAACTGGAACAACATCAACATCTCAAATTCTGTGGAAAATGCGCTTCCGAATTATCGGACGAGAACACCAACTGCTCAAAAACTTTCCCGACTGTACATACATATAGAACATGATGAAACTTTACATTAAACAGTCGGTAACATGCCTCAGATGATTTATATGCGTATAAGCCCCATGAAATGCGCCAAGATGTTTACATATGTTGTAGATTAAAACGCAATAACTTGCACAGAAAATAATTAAACAATTATTCAATTTTTTCCACGTCCTAATATAATACTGAAGGTTTTAAAAATATATTTTGATTATCTTGTTGGTTTGAAGAAAATATTCTAACATGGATAAATAACAAATCCTAAATTGCTTTTGCAGACAAATCGTCTATATCGGATAAATTTCATAGAATATGTTTTACTGCAATGCATTAACAAAATTCTGTTTGATTATCGGTTCAGTAATCAACAAAAAATTTGTTGAGCTTTGCTTTACTATTGAGTGTGCATAACTTTTGTTTCATTAATTAGTGGATTGAAGTTTGCTTGTTTGCTTATTTTGAAAGTGCCGATTTGTTTAGTGATGCATTTGGATAAATTAGCATTGTTGATTAGGTTTTCTGAATAGCTAGCGACAAATGCTGCAGTAATAAAGATAACAAATGATTTACTATTTGCTTTATTTTGCAAGATGATAACCAGTTGACGTCTGAAATTACCGGCTAGCTTTGCAAACACTGTAAATTAATTATTATCAAGTTTTGTGACACAAACAAATTCCCAATGGTTTTTGTTAACAAATTTTTTTTGTTTTTATTTTAAGTTTTAATTGTTATACAGATAGTTTAAACTCCTAGTAAAAGTTGTCGTAAAAGCTACATTTCAGAAGTTTCACTAAAACACAAAGATTTATTGCTTCCTACGAAAACAATAGAATAATTCAGCTTCATTACATATTCTAGGTTCTAGGTACAGTTTTACTGCGTACATTTATCAATATATGCTGGGTAATTTAACTAAGCTGATTAAATCTGCTATAAAAAATATTTAAGTAAAATAAAGTAAATTTAAGTTACTCTACATTTCCATTATTTGATAGAAAAGTTTAAATGTATAACAAAACAAGAAATATACAAGAGCTGATTTCATTACAACAATAATTTGAAAAAAGCGGAATTGTTGCAAAACTTTGTAAAACGTTTAAAATTAAATCATATACATAATTTATCTATGCTCTAAAAGACTTTTGTTTAAATCTAGTGTTTATTTCTTGTTCACTAATATTAATATTATTGTCATAGTCATATAATACGACTCACTAGACAAAAAGATTTTAATTATGCAATAACTTTATTCCTTTTCCTCATTGTTTTAATAATACCCGTAATTTTTGTGTATTGGCGCAGTAATAATATTTGGGAAAAATTAATGGTTCCAAATGTTTTACATGCACTCTGTTGTCAGGTATCAAATAAAATATCCACATTGTTGACTCGGACATAGACATCTCTCACAAAAAAGGAAAAAAGCATGGAAGGTATTTTCAAAGCTTATTGCTTGTTTATTTTAACATACAAGAACTTATTAAAACTTATTAGAAATGCTAATTTGGTTTTAATCAATTTTTACTTATTGTTTTGTCAGTACATAAACTTATATACTTACATATTTTTAATGTATGGCCTTTAACTGATAAAAGGCAATGCTTTTACTATTAAAGGGTATTACAAAATCAATCATCATTTGTTTTTTCTGTTCCAAGCAGGTCATTTGTGTGACACAGTAATAAAGTTGTAACTAATGTTAATGTAAAAACTTATCTAATCTAACTGACCCTAAACATTCCGTTATAAGTGTACTTCTCATTTAAATATTAACTTATTTATTGCGTAAGATTCTATAAATTTAGTTACGATGCGTTAATAGTAGTATTTCGGATGGTATTCAAAAACACACAATTACGTGAGGTAACTGTATTTTCGCTACACTTTTTTAAGAATGCAATTGTAAAATTTTTGTTTGATTAGAACATCAAAAAAGTCTAATTAGACCCTAGAGGATAAATGGTTTCCGCGTTGTAATTAAGACGTATTGTTGAATATTCAGTTGTCCGTCCACCTTTTGATGTCTAATATTTTGTGCGAGTTTCATTAAAGAAATCCGCTTTTTCCCCGCGCTCTTCTAGATTAAAAAGTCCCTGTAAGACGCATAAGTCCCTGCTTAGAAGCCGTTATCCTTAGTCTAGCAGTGGGGCTGACGGCCCCAGAGACCACTTGACGGCGCAGCTAATGATAACGCTTCGGTGTGCAAATGAACGTCGAAATGGGACAAACTTTGAGCACCAGAATCCGCCTTGTCCCAGGTCCCTCTCGGCTCGAGATTAATGGAGAAATTCCAACAGAGGTGAGCTCATTTCCTGTGCAATCTCCTTTGGAAAATTAATGCGACGAAAGACTTTAATAACAAATTCATAAAATATACACTAGCACCTTATTAAATAAAGAGGCGTTCTTCGCTTAGCACACTTAACGCGCCGCACCACCATTCACAAATCAACACCGAGGATCATTACGGCTTTCAAACACCTGATACCTCTAATTTATTTCGAGAAGAGTCTCTGGGAAATTGCCAAGGACGTGGAGTAGCGCAAATCGTGCTTTATCCCTAAAGCTAATTTTTAACAACGAGTCGGAGATGGGAGCACTGCATTCTGCACTAGACTAGGTCACGAATAGCGAGAAAGTCGATAAAAATTCAATAAAAATTCTTCCACACAAACTTGTAAAACTTTCAAAATATTGACTCGGATTAAATTAAACGAAGGTTGAAATGGCCAAGTACAAAAGCATCTCTAAAAGTTTTAAAACATATGTTAATCCAAGCTTTCAAAATTAAGTACTTACCGAAGAGCTTTAGCAATTTATATTACTTTTATATTTAGTTGTATTTTGTTACTATTTTTTTTATGTTTTGAAAAATCTAAACATGAAACATGTATGTGAAAATAAAGCAAAAGTTTTTAACTTGTTTTTTAACTAATATTGTTAACTGAAGTAAGCAGTTTTCTCTAGTTTCGTTTTGCACAATCGGGAAGCGAATTCGAAACGACCTTGTTCTTATATGCGCAATGATTATTTTTTTCTTTTATAAAAATAGCATTTGATAACTGTATGTACTATTGAAACGAACAGTTTTGAAGTTCGTTGTTGCTTTATTTGACAAAAGCTTTGAAAGGGTCGAGTACACAAATTGACACACAAATTTTCCTTTTTGGTGGCAAGTAGAGGTTTGCTTGACGATATAAATAGTTGAAGTGTCAACATTGGAACAAGATGGTGTGAATAATTTATTAGAAAATAATATTCCTTTAGTTTACTTAGGACTAGACTAGAATGCTTGTCCTTTAATTGTTTTATAAATTACCTTACGTTGCTACATAATTGCAGAGACAATGTCAAGGAGCGAAAGAAAAATACTTTATGTGTGTCTCTGTGTCTTTCAGTGGTATTTGAGGGTGCGTTCACGAATAATACCGGAATTAGTGAATTCCCTTTGTTTCTCCGACTCAATTGAATAGTAAAACAGTCGAAATTTTGGCCTGTCTCGCCTTTGGATTTTTGGGTTGGAATGTGTGTAGAGGTGGAAGACAATTAGTTTTCGGTTCCTTTGTGCTCGGGGTATCGGTCGTGTTCCTGCCATTACTTTGCATGTAATGTATGGCATTTAGGAGCAAATATCCGAGATAATTCCCGCCACTTCACGGACGACTGGTCGGTTGTAAAAGGAGTATTTGCACGTAGAGGCAGTTTAGACGGTGATATCTGGTCTCAAGTGCTGTGTCTGGCTAGCGCGGGGAAGTTACGTGACGAGGCGAGATACAGGTGAGGCGTTGCAACTTTGTGCCCTCGATGTGTCCCTCGAGGACCCTCGTTCCGAAATATTTGCAGAAGATTTCCTTCAATATTAATGCGCTAACCACGCCCGTTTTAACTTTCATGCTCAATTGTTATTTAAAAGTTGAGATAAGAGACGCTCTGGATGCACTCACCAAGACGAGTCTCCGTAAAATGTGCCATTAAACGATTCATTAAGACTATTCAACGCCGAATTCTACCTAATGAACGTTTTAAGACCAATATTCCAGTTTATGGGAGTTAGAGGTTTATGTATTTCTCGAATAAACTATATAAAAGGCATGCTGTGCCCAAGTGCCTCGTTATTAAAAGTATATCGAGACGAAATCAAAAACCGACTATATCTCTTTTAATATTGCGCAGCAAATTAAATCCGACTGTGCACCTAGTGAAAAATCCGGATTTAAATCGAGTGTTAATAGAATAGCCGCATTTATTTATATGAACTCTAAAAAGTTATTCTGTTTTAAATTGCTTCACTATAAAGTTTCGTAAGGCAATTGCAGTTAAGACTCTCATAGCATAAAAATATTTTTTATTTTATAATTGTTTTATATATACTTCAACACAATAAAATTCAACTCCACTCACGTGAATATACATCAAGTGTTCGCCGGTTTGAATTTAAAAGATATATTTTTGCAGCAGTAGATTTCACGTTTTCAAATTTTTCTGTTCCTAACGATTTGTTTTTATTTGAATTTGGGCGACAAAATTAAAGATTCTCGCCTGAAATTGATACATTTCGAAATATGTTAAGAGATGAAGTCGGTTCAGATGTGATCAAATTCGCGAGAAATGTTCAAATTCTTGCACAGCCGGCAAATCGAAGATTCCTCGATAACAATTTTCGATCGCTATTTTAATAAATCTGTGGTGTTTTTGGGGTGGAAGTTATTGCTGGGCAACTTCTTCGTGCGTCTCTCTCAACGAACAAATTATCAGCTCTAATGCCGCAGAATAATGATCGTTTATCAGAATTATAAAGTAGGACAAATGGAATAATAGCGGTTATCCAAGTTGGGTACAGCTGCGGACGGAATTCAGATAGAGGCAGGTTTCACGAACGGCGTAATCTAAAATTAACCATTCTTGTTCTTAGATTGCCACCAAGAAAGCTGCATAATATCATGGAAACCTTCCAACTCGAATTTAAACCGCACTATTTAATTATTCCCGAGCTCGAAAAAGGAGCATTTTCCTGGCAGGACGGATCGATCCGTCGACAAATAACGCTTGTGTGTTTATTTGGTCGGCTGCACGAGGGCCGGAGAAGTCGTTATTCATCAGAGGCCACCGGACGACAGATATGCGAGATAGTGGTGCACATAACACAAAAGCTCCCTCTATTTCACCGCCTAACTTAATGAAAGAATACCCCGTGCAATTATTTATAACGCCGGATGGTGGCACGTTTTAATCGAAACGAGAGCTTGTTTAAAATTAAACCGGAATTGTTTAATTCGTATTTGTCACAAGTATGTGTCGTTTGATCGCTTCCGCATTGTTTTTACACCCTTATCGATGTCATCGGACAAAAACGGGGCTTCGTTACCTTGTTAGCAATGTTGGATTTAATAGCTCCACTAGTTATCTACTACAGAAATGGACAGTCGATTTTCTTTACGATTTTAATAGATGCTTTTGACAGATAAGCAAAATGAACGAATAAAAATGTAATTTGCTACTCGCGTCACAACACGTTTCCCCCAACATATTCGTTTTGTGCAGCCACACTCGAAAAATTATTAGAATTACAGAAAGCTAACGTCAGCCCGTGACTAATATGACAGTTGTTATTAGCAACGTGACTAATACGCATAAAAGTCACGGCTTGTTAAGGTGTGTATAAAAGGTCACTTAATGTCATGGAAACATATACGATAATACGTGTTTTAGATGTGGGAGTAGAGAAAGATATATTAAACATCGTATTGTTTGTAGACTATAGCTCATAATCAAGGGAAAAATTAAATTTTCTTTCCACTGAGTGAAAATAATGAACTTTTAAAATTACAGACTTACTGGTTCCAGATGAAGCAAAAAATGTTTTTCTTTTGCAGTGTTAGCGTAAAATAAAAAATCCGGGGACATACTGTATATTAGTTCATATTATTACGTATATTATGGCATTAAATTTACCACTTTGGTTTTTATGCTTGGTTTAGAAGTAATAAAAATAAATATAAAAAACGGAAGAAACTAGCTATTTGTTAAAGAAATTAAAAGTAAATCACAAAAATTTTGTTAAGGTAATGAAACACATGGGCATGCATTTTTTTCTCTAAAATTTGCTCAGTGTCATTTTGCAAATTATTATAATCACCATTTAATAATCTATACACATTAAAGAAATTTTCAGAAAAAGACCGTTTTGAAGAAACGTGTATCCTCGAGTCCGGACCAACTTCTTAAATAAGGGTCTTTCGACATATTACCTTCTCCCCAACTAGTTAGTCGGAAACACTATTGCAACAAAGCGCAGTGTGAACAGAAAGTTAGAGGGGTGAATAGTTTTTTCCCCGGGTGTACGTACCACCATTATTACCAGTGATTATTACATATTTAGGACATTACAGTTTTAAACTTACCTAACGACATCATCATAATCTACTACTTCTACAGATTTAGTCTAAATGACATTTAAAGATGTTTAAACTTTATTGCAATGTGCAATAATTTTCGTTTCCGTTACACAGAGTGAGTTGTTAGTGCGTTTTCTTGATTTTTATTAAGTTAATATTAATAAAAACCAATAATAATATAGGTACTTTAGCTTTTATATTATTTAAAATACAATGTTTTTTTTGTAATGAAACAACTCTATGTTTTCATATGCAGAAGATAAATAAATATTTGAGAAGTAAAGTTAAGCTAAGCTAACTTTTTTGTAAAGTATTAACTAGGATTATTACAAAAAAAAAATTTTGGATCAAATTAAAAAGTCTACAAATAATAATTAGTAAAGAGAGAGTGTAATTTATGCATCTTTCAAAAAATAATAAATTATTCATGTTTCGCTTTTTAATAACTTCAATGAAATATGTTCCTAAAAGAATAAATTAACGTGTTGGAATAATTCATCTGAATTAAAAGTAGATAAATGATTGTTATACAGGCTGTGTCAGAACTTGCGGCCCAGAGAAAAATTTTAAGTAGGATAAGATACCAGGAATAAAGAAAAAATGTTTAAAAATTTTTATCTGTTAGGAATTTTTGGTATCTTGTACCTTTTTTTATAATTATTTAGTAAAAGTATAAAAAAATTGACAATAAAAGCCACAAATAACATTAAACATAGTTACAGTTTAGGATACAGCTTCCTTGTTTCCTCTTCTAATAGCCTGTTGCCATAAAACTTGGAAAATTATTTTTCCAGCAGAAATAAATGAGTCAAGGTGCAACATTTAAACTCTCATAATTTTGTACTTTTTATAGATAGAATTTTGTAACGTTTTTTTATGGCATTTTCTCTAGGGCGCAAGTTCTGGCGCCCCTGTATGTGGCAAAACATTTTGGGAGTAATTATTTCGGTATAATTTCTTCTAAATTTGGTTCATTTTTATTAGTTGTGTTTTAAAATCGATTTTAAAAAATGTTTTAGCTAGAAATATTTATTTTTGCTTGTTTTGGTGAGGGGATAGATATTATCTGAGTTAAATTACGTAAACATGTCGTGAACTAAAAAGCTCTAATAAACGACAAGCAAACTTATCAAAGTTTAATTTTCGCCGTAATGAATTTTTAATAGGTCTTCGTCTTGAAACAATAAATTTAAGCAACCACGAAAAAGAACCAAACGTCTTATCTGAAGCTAATTGCTAAAATCGTTAGAACATAAGCTTAAAATCTTCTGTATTAATAACGTACTATGAAACAAGTGTAGACGTTCACGTAGAAACTATATATTCGAGTCTTCTGCTTCGAATATTTCTTGTTTCAGGATCAGGCAACATTCGAGTGTTATTTGCTTTAAATTGCAAATGCCAAGCTATTGTTTTTTATTTGTTTCAAAGCTGCGAATCTGCGACACGAAGATTTCCAATGTTATATTAAGAAAAAAATCTCGAGTAATTTTTCTCGAGCCGTGAAATTGTTGTTCAGAAATTCGCACTGTTTTAATTGAAATTTGAACAATATGAGATGAATAATGAATTTCGACGTGATTTAAATCGAGAGATTAATAAAATAAGTTAAATTTTCTAGTAAAATATTTGGAAAATTAATTATCTCGTCATTCTCCGCCTCTTTTAATTATAAAATTCGTTGCCGATAAAACTTTCAAGTCGACGCGTGCCTTTTTTTTTCGAGATTTACCAGAACCTCATTGCGGTTGTAAGTCTTAGCAAATCGGAACTTGTCGGAATCTTTGCAACTATTTAAGCTTTTTGAATTTAACTTCAGATTTTTAGCGCCCCAGTGGAATAGTTTACGAGTTTACAATTCTCGAGCTTTATGAAAGGCAGTAATGAATTAAAATTCTCCCGATGTATTACCACTTGGAAAAAGTCAACGCTTGCGTTTATAAATTTAAAACGCAAACATTGTTGAAACAAAGTCTGATTTCGGGCTGCTTCGTGACTAGACAGGATTCGCAGGCCACTACTAGTGCTCTATGTAATATGCATGACCGCGTCAGTCGAATGCGTTCTTTTATCCTCCAGGAATCCGACCCGGAATATCGATGAACTCACCGCCGACAATTACTCCCACTCTTTCGATTAAATCCGGCTTTAATAATTTTTGTGGTGGTGACTTCGGGTTGTTCAATGGTTTTGTTAAACCGCAGCTGTAATGTCCCGTTCAGGGTGAAAGAGGGCATTAAATACGGGAGTGACCCAGGTGCTACATAAAGTCGCACTGGCTGTTACCCGAATTACTACATGATAGATGGTGAAAACTTTAATTATCCCCAATTATCTTTCACCTGTTTTTTGGTAGTGTCATCACTCTGATGGGAAAAAACTTATTAGGGGGCAATAACGTAAGTGGTTTGCTATCGCTAAGTGACAAAGAAGAATTGCTGCGACAGAGGTCAGAGCCAGGAAGAGTATTTTTTTCCGCAGTATTATTAAAATAGACTTAAAAAACAAACTCAAACTTAACAAATTTTAAGGTTTGCAAAAAATTAACAAATTAATAATAGATAAAAGCGTAAATATGTCAAGTGTGAATGTGAATGATTGTGACAAAAAAATTATTGTCAACACTGAATTATTGTTAGAGTTTATGGTCTGTGATAACAGATTGTTTCAGGTGACGGCTATGAAAGGGGGGCCTTCAAAAACGAATGACAATTGACTATAAAATTATGACATTTAAATGGTCAATGTTGCCAAATTAAGATTTCAAATTTGTTGCCAATGTGCCGACAGAAATCATAGCCTTTGACAGTCACTCGGTATTTATAAAGTTGCTGTATTATTTGCAGTTTCTTATTTTAACAACAAATTTATATGTACCTATTAAACATACAGGTGAAGTATCACAAAATACTTATTTAGCATTGCTGTAATAATAATAATCAATAACCTCCTACACGCTGTACTATTTTTGAACATAGAATAGCATGTAAAAGCTAACCTTATACTATTTTTGTTTCACATTATGTTCTAAAGAGAAAATGCTCTACACATTTCTGTTACTTGTACTATATCCATCGCCACCTCGGCAAAGTCGCAATTGCGTTTTTTGAGGTGAAATAGGTCAGAAATAATTGATTTCTGTATAAAATAAGAATCTGTGTTACAACTGAACCCTAGTGTGGCGATAGATGTGACAGACATACAAGGTATTCAAAAATGTCGGACCAACTCTCGAATGGTGATAAAAGACTTTCAACTAAGTATAAAATAAAAAAAATGTTTTTTTACAATTATTTAGCCAATTTTGGGAATAAAAGCCACAAATAACATTGAACAGAGTGACAATTTAGGGTACAGCTTCCTTGTTTCCACTTTTAATAGCCTATAGCAAAAAAACTTGGAAAATTATTTTTCCAACAGTAATAAATAGAGTCAATGTGCAAAATTTAAACTCTCAAAACTCCGAAATCTTTATAGATAAATTTTTTTTTAACATTTTTTCTATGTTCCTGACATCTTACTTTATATGGCATTTTTCTCTGGGGCGCGAGTTCTGGCGCATTCTGTATGTAAAACTTGCGATTGTTGTGAATTTGAATTAAAGGAATGTTTTTAATTAACAATGGCAATAACAATATTTTGATTTTAAAATCAACAAAATAGTTGTATTATTACATTATATGGAAGTTGAATTTAATAAAATTATTGTTATGTAAGCTAATCAAACTGGAGATAACAAATTTAATGTTTATTCGATGATTTAGAGAATTAACTCTGTGAATGTCGATTTTATTCAAACTCAAATGGCTTTAATTATCAAACTTTTTCAATTTATACAACTTCTCGGTATCAACCAACAAGTTTATTTTGTAGATATGTATTCGTTTAGAGCAGCGTTTCATTTCCTGGAGAGAAAACGTGGGTAAAGCCATAGTAAAATGGGTAAGAAACGCCGCAGTAAGTCGGTACCTTTTATTGGTGCGTAATTGTGTGTGAAAAGTAAAGTTTCCTTTGAAGAGGCCGCTGTCAGCCGAAACGAACTTAATTCTGTAGCGTTTAAAAAGTGTGAACATTTTCTTTGAAAAGTTATAATGAAGAAACTTGAAGCAATCTTAAGAAAAAATCGAAAATCGTGCCGTGTCTTGTAGAAAGGCTGCGATCAGAACGAGGGCGAAATTATCCAGTGGAAAGGACAAGGAAATTAACAATACAATAACGAGACCGCAACTTACCTAACCTCTCAAAGTTGTGCCCATTCAAGCGATGTTGTTTCGTGCAAATAACCAGATGGTTGAGACTCGAGCTTTGCCTCAGCAAGACTGTATTCATGTGCATGGCACATAGTTTAGTTGAAGGGGTGCACAACTTTCCTGCCACTGCTGTGACGGCCGCTCGGCTTTGCGGCATTCCTGCAGCGATTACTCCGACTATACTTTCCAGATTAATGAAGTCCTCTGCAGGGAAGAAATCTTTGTCTGTTTAATTACGGAGGCTACATTTCAGACGCACGAACACAGGACGACGAACATTCGCAAAATATCTAACGGTATTTTTTACAAACTTAAAACATCTGCAAGGTGTTTTAAAACAGTTAAAAACTCTGAAGTATACGTAGTTATACCTGGAAGCTATTGCGACGTTACCTCAATTTATAGCCGTTTAAAATTCCAACACAGATTAAGATAAGAGGAAAGAATGGTTAACAGCATTGTTTTTGCACATAGAACCAGTACTTTACACCTTATATTGTATATCTATAGAAAAATACACATTTATATTTTTTTGTTTGATTTGGACTGGTTTTAATTTTATTTCAAGTCATAACCGACAACTCCATGCACAAGTAAAGACAATAAGAACGTCACATTTACTAACTGAATTTTTATTTATCACGCTAACAAGATTTTTTATAGCAGTGACTTTCATTAATTTTCACATTTGAAGGGTTTGGTCTCTGTGTTGCTTACACTTTATTTACAAAGCAAAGGTTTGCTGTTGAGTATTTTGCACCACTTTATCTTTTATGTGCGGAAATATTATTTTTTATAGGTTTTGTACATTAACGAAAAATTACATGATTGCGTTTTTTAAAATCTTAAGTAACACCAACAAATATATTATACTCTACTTATGTGCATCAGGTTATTTTAAAAATAAAGATATTGATGAAAAATTACTGACAAAGTAATGCATATTTACCTCATTACTTTTTTATACAGAAAAATCTATGCTTATTTTAAATTGTGCATATCAAAGAAATGAGCGATAAAAATACTAAGCTTCTTTCTTGGTTTAAGACTTTTTTGTTGGGTTTTGATATTGTTGGAAAAATCTGTTTATTATTAATCTTCTTGATTAAGATTAAGAAAGCTTAAAAAAATACTAATAAAACAAAAAAAACCGTTAAATAATAATTTTAGTCATATTCCACGACTTTTCCCTGTATAGTTTTCTGTTAGAAGGCAACTTTTATTAATTAAAATAAAACATCAACGTCAACTTTGTCAATATCAAATATAAAAAATATTTTATAGTCGTAGATAAAGCATAACATTCTACTTGGATATTATATGCTCGTTGAATAATATGCTTTTATATTGATCCAAGATTATTAACAGTTTCTGTTTGTGAAACACATATTACTTTATACTATCAAATGTAAACTAAAGTTTGATATATGGAAATAAAAGTGAGTCTAAAGGAATAACTTGTTTACTAAAGTCTTATACAGAAAATAATCACTATGAAATAAAGTTTCAAAGTGGTTTTGAGAGCTATTAATAATAGTTACCCTTAACGATCGATAGCAATGTAAATAATGACGATAAAAGCTTTGTGCTGTTATTATGAGCATCAATTTGATTTAACATAGAGTATATATAAGCAAAACGAGATGAAAATGTTATTGGCTAAATGCTGGTTCCGAATTTCAGTTTGTTTTAATATAATCCACCAAATCTACAAATAAGTCCAAAGCAATTAAAAAAATAGCTTTGTGCAAAAAGCTTAAACCTAATCGCGGGTCACCCACAACCAAAAACCAAAAAGTGTCATCCCAACTAGGGTGTTTTTAGAACCATCCGATATTTTGCGTTAGTCTAAGTGAGCAAGCATGTGGTCGAACGTTGCGATTTTGTGGTAAATTGAGGCAAGTTTTTGCGTTACGGCTTCCCGATAACGCATCAAGGAAGCTGGTTATTTATATAATATAAGTATTAGTAGTCACGGGCACGATAATGCGTAATTTATAGGCTGTTTTGTTATTCTCGGAGGCATGTAAGTCTTCGCTTAAGCTGACACCGTGCCGTATCTCCTAATCTCCAACAAACAGGTTAAGGGCGGTTTCCACTGGGTTATGGTTATGCCTCTCCACAGGCAAATCGGGCTAATGCCTGCATTACGCTTGTAGCTGATAATTGGAGTTGTTTAGACGACGAGGCTAACGCGGCGTGAAGAAAAACAACTTCGATTAGCGAGTTGATTAGCAGGAGTCGTGTCGCAAACTTCACATCACAAGAATCTCCGCATAAATGGTTACGTCTAGCCTCGTTACGATCTTCGTATGATCTCGCATGGTAGGAGATGATTCCATTTCATAATTGGAGTGCGCTCCTTGATTAGCTTATGACTAATTAACAAGCCAAGATTCATTTCCACCGGATTTATGTCTTGATCAAACGCGACTAAGTTTCACCAGGGACGTAATCACTTGTAATTGTAGCAAAATATCTTCGGCCAATTTAAACGATTATCGGCGCTCGAGGCACGCTTGCTACTGATTTTAAATCCGAAGTCGGCTAGTTATTTAACCGTTTAATTAAAAACAACTCAAATCAAGCGGACGATGAAAAGATTATTTTGGAAGAGGTTTTAGCTTTTAATAAAATTCCGTCAGATTTCAGATTACGTTTGATGGAAATTACGAAAATTTGCTGATCTCGATCTTTATTATCCTTCCCTTATCGATTTTTATCCAATTTTGTACTTGATTTCGCGTAACGAATGCACGACAGCTCCTCATTTATCTATAAACTCTTCATTTTATTAAAGTACACAAATATTGGTGCTTTCATTAACTAAGAAAAGACGCAGTACTAATTTTACTCGGCGCATCCACCATATTGTACAACGATAAGAGATATACAAGGTGATTCTTTTAGGACCTACATTAAAAACTTTTTAAATACTAATGCAGATAGGAATTTGAAATTTTGTACACAACCCAAATCAACCAGTCTGAGTTCAACTAAATTATTTTTAAAATGGCTGAACTTCCGGAACTACGAGAAATTGGCGCCAATTTTGAAATTTTAAATGGTAACCACTTATTTTTATTGCATTTTTCAATTTTCCTCTTTAAACTAAGTAAAATGTACTTTTGTTAATACTTATCTGTAATAGTTTTTGACATATGTCAATTTTTGGTCAAAATTTTTATTTGCAGGAGTTCATTCAAAACATGACAGCTCTTGAACCCTTTGCGATAAGTGAATATTTTTTTTGCATTCGATAACCAAAGGTTCGAAAAGTTTTCTAGAATATTCAAAATTGTCAACTGTCAAATTGCAAGGCTAGTATGATTTTTTGAAAATGATCATTAACAAACAGCTGTAACTCAGTTTTTTTCAAATGAACCAACTCTATTTTCTCAACGGCAATCAAAAGTACATCAATTTGTAGAAGGACTTTTATCAACATGTCCTACACCTATCTCTTACAGTTTTTGAAATTGTCACAAAAAACATGTCTTTGTTTTATTTTTATAGTTAATCACGTAGGGTAAAAACTGAGTTATAGCTGTTTGCTAAATATCATTTTCAAAAAATCATATTAGCTTTGCAATTTGACAGTTAACAATTTTGAAAATTTTAGGAAACTCTTCGAACCTTTGGTTATCGAATGCAAGAAAAATTATTCACTTATCGCAAACGGTTCAAGAGCTGTGATGTTTTAAATGAACTTCTGCAAATGAAAATGAAAATCATCTTGTAAAGCGTTTGTGAAATCTGTAGACAAAATTACAATGAAATTTTTACACTATAGGCCTTCTTGTGTGCTCTGAATGAGATTTATAGTCACATATCTCCCAAATCAATCAAAAACGTATGAAATTGATAAGTCAATTTTTATTTGGTAGTAGTTTTATTTTCTAAAATTAAAAATTTTAATAGTAAATTTTGTTTTATTTTAACCTACTTTAGTCTGCAAATTATTATTACGAGGATTGTTCAAGAATTGCTTTTTACTATTCAGTCTTTTGACGACAAGTAGCAACTTTTTACTCAAGTTTTATTATTTTAATTAAATTCAGTTTTTTAACAATGTTGTATTTAATTTGCTTTGAAATTTGAACTAAATATTTACAAAGATGTGTTGTGTTAGACTGTCAGATCTTTCAACTTTCGGGTTAAACTCTTTTTGTTACCGTCGAGAATTTTTTGCAGCGAATAATCTGTCCAAACAATTTTATTAAAAGAAAATGTTTTATTGTGTATCTCGACAACGTTATTATTGTTGGAGTTTTTTAATTTGTTGCGTAGGCCGTTGCTAATAAATAGATTTTTCCGTTTAGAGTTGCACAAAGGCGGTGATTAATTTTTGTTCCATTTATTTAACAAAAGCAGTATACAATTTAAAAGCAATGATGAAGTCTATTCTTTCGTGAAAAATATTGGTGTCTGGCCATAGTGAAATTCAATTTGTGTTCTCCGACAAAGAATAGCCCGTATTCTCCAAGCTTGAGACCTTCAACATATTTCTGACATTCTGCGCGCTCACGGCTTTCACAAAGGCGCCGTTGACCGTAATATATCAGGTTGAGAAACATGTGTTCGCAGAACGTCACTCTTATTAGATACTACCACTCGTACGGCCATGTTACACCGGCTTTTTACGACTGGAATTGCTCAATTCCGGCAAAGAGCCCGGACCATGCAAGCTGCGCCATCAGGAATTGCATTTCAACTGTCCATTGTCCTAAATCACTTGGACAACCCCAAGAGGTTTCTAATTCGACGAAAACAGCATGCAACTCGAATCCGACTCGTGTAGCACAATTAAAAACAAAACAAATTAGAATATATCATGTACGGGCGTTTAAATTTGCTTTTATTCCCATTTTTACATGCGAGTGAATTGCTACATTAGTTTACATTTGCATTTCATATTTTCATTCCTCGTTTCAACTAAACCCGCTCGAAAACTCCTGGGAACGTAAAACAAGCGGAAAAAGATTCGACATATATGTTGGCAAACAGTGCCATTGTATTAAATTATACCTGCATAACAGCCATAGTGAAAATCAAATTACCGCAAAGGATAAAACTTGATATCCCAACGTATTTCGCACCCAATTAACGATTGACCAACGCACCTTAAAACTAATAACCGTTGTGACTTGTAGATGGCACCAAACACTGATACGAGTAGTTAGTCGATAACAGTTAGATTATTTTTGTTACTGTTACATATTTGAAAAGGTTTGTTTGACACGAATGTATGGGTTTTGTTTGTTTTGTTAGTGGAGTAGCGAAACAATGAGCGTACCGGAAAATTCGCAGTAATCGAACAATTTATTTGCAGTTTTTTCGCCATGGTTGGTACGAATAAACGATGGAATAAGGAACGCGATAGAAAGTTTGTTTTATCATTTTTAGGGAGAAAATCAAGTTCGGAAATTTTCTAACAAACGCATCTCGTTTATTTCGTCGAGAAGCAAATCGTTCTTGCATCGTCTGTTTTGTTTCAGTTTATTGTGTTAGAGCTGATGGAAATTTGAGACTTAAATTCGGGGGTTAAGGTGAATGTGTTTGATCGACAATTGCTTCGACTTTCCGGTAAATATTTAGCAACGGAATTGGAGTTTTTCGATATTGGTTCTACTCAAGATTAAACCGTAAAATATTGGCGGTGTATAGACGACTTAATTCCAAGCAATTTTGAGCAATTAGTTGATTACCATACTGTGGCCTTTTGCATCGAAAGTTTCGTGCTGTGAAATATTAAAAGAAAGCTCCCGATGCAATCATCAGCTATAATTCAATTTATTCATTTACATAAACATTAATAATTACCGAACTACAAGCCGTTTTAATAGAGTCCCGTAATTTCGAAGGGGTGGATGATAACACGTGCCGAGGTTATTAAATTACGTTCAAAATTACTAAATTGTCGAACGTTATCTGAATCAGCAGTCGATTATAATACACAGTCAATTCCGTGTGTCTGTATTTTTCTTCTAATAACTCCATCGCATGTATATTTTATTAGTTCGGATTAGAAATTATATTGGTCAACTCTTAATTAGTGAACTGTCAAGTTTTTGATCTCACACACCACGCTACATCTGTAATTATTTTCTAATTTGCGGCAAATTTGTTCGGCACACGAAATTTCAACCGAAACAAGCTTACGGAACTTGCTGGTTTATCAACATGCCCAGGCCTAATCTTTTTGGACACACCTAAACCTGACTGATGAGGACAGAGGATTATCTCTCATTTTCCAAATGCGAATGGTTAACCAATTTTCACAATTATGCTAGAAAAAAGAGGTGTTTGAAACGTTACATTCCAAAATAACAAATTTGACTTGCTTTATTTATTTCAGACTAAACTTGTGGGTAAAGTGTTCCTTTAGAACAAAATTTAATTTGTAAATGGATATTTTGCTGCTTTCAATTTTATTTTTTTATGATATTATACTCACTTGGGTTTTAAATAATATTTTGAATTTTGAATTTACTCGTATTAATGTTTATAAACGTTATGTTTTTTTTTGTAAAATATATCATTTCAAAATAAAACTGTTTTCACGTAAATGTCACAATATGTCAATAAACATTATTTTGGAAAAAGAACAATTTAATGTAATTATATAGAGTGGAATTTTTAATTGGAATTAAATTTTTAATTTGAATATAAGCGATTTTTGTAAAAAACTCTGAAACAGGTCAATTTTTATTTTTTCTTGTGCATCATTTGACACATATGGCTTTTGTTTATCTACTTTCTGAAATGCACAACCACCTATAACTTTTTTTTCAAATGTAATTATATGACAAGTGACACCTCTTTTAAAAGGTCGTTTTGCAAGAAATACAATGTACTATTTATTTTCTGATTATTTTCAAAGCCTTCGTGATAAAAAATAAAACCAATCTTATAAGATGAATCCTATTTAATGCAACAAATATTTAAAATGGGTATCGTTCCTTTCCTGACAAACTGCAAAACGACAGTAACATGTATTCCTCTCGTTTTGCAACATTTCCAGTGTGATTTGCAACAAAATCGAATAACATTGAGGACCTTAAGAAACGGTTTAGGAATTAAGTTAGACAAATCACCCGAAATGTTGCCAAAGATAATGCATGTTACTTTTGATTTGCAATTTGCCCGAAAAAAAACGGTGCCTCTTTTAAACATTTATTGCATTAAATAGTATTCAAGTTAAGAATTTGTTCTTATTTTTCTATTACGTAGACTTTGAAAATATTTAGAAAACAAATAGTGCGTTGTATTGCTTGTGACGTGGGCTTTCAAATGAGGTGTCACTTATCATACCATTACATGGGAAAAAAGTTATAGGTGGCTCTCCATTTCAGATGAATAAAAACCATATGTGTCAAATGATGGGCAAGAAAAAATAAGAATCGACCTGTTTCAGGATTTTTTTACAAAAATCGGTTATATTCAAATTATTCAGTGGAATTCAAATCTCATTCTGTATGTAAAAAAAAAAACATTTCGATGTAAAAAACAACAATTAAAGTGACAATTTTAGTTTTTATTATTGTTACTTGTACATACAATACCTACTCTGTTTCACATTTATTGGCATTTAATTTTTTAGAATTTAATTAATGTTTAGCAAAAAATGTTTAGGATTTTTGTAAAATTTGTCTGGTTATTATTTACGTTATGATTTATCTAATATTTCAAATATGAAAGAAATAACATATCGTAATGCTGAAAGCAGAATTAAAGAGTGTATCAAAACTTTAAATCAATTTTTCTTTTGTTCGAAGATATTTCAAATAGTTTAATTGTCGATTTTATAGAAACCGACCAATTTTGAAGCAAATTTTCATTTATGTTTAGAATGTCTTTTGACATTTGGGTTCTAGGTTTTTATGAGCTGTTGTTAAAACTATTTTTTTCCTTTTATTTACATTTTAAGTCAGAAAAGTACTACAAATTCAAAATGATTTGTGCCAGCAAGATCACAACAATTGTTTCGTTAAACTAAGAAAATCTCTTCTTGTGAAACTTGAGATCTTATGCCTATTAAAAGTTAGATTGTTAGAAGAACCTTGATGTATTAACAACTAAAATCAATAAAATTTATCTCAGATTGTACTTATTTCATGCGAAAGCTTCATTATAGATTTTAATTTAAAATAGAGACCTTTTCAATTAGTTATTTTGGGGCTAAGTTACTTCAGTCCCGGTGAGGCATTTCAGCTCTTTCACAACAAATCAGTAGGATGAGATTGTATATCGAATTACCGACATCAACCTGACAAATCGTTCATTATCACCCAACATAAAGCCTTTATTGCAGATAAGGTAATTAAAAAAAAGGTAATGTGGGTTAAACAGACCGGTTTAAATAGCAGAATGCGACCAAAAGCCATTTAATCAGCTGTAAAATTGCAGTAAATACACTATAAAATAAGAAAACCTTTTCGAAAAGTTCCGACAACCTTCGCGTTCGCTTAATAAAACCCAAAACTTATAAAAGAACGAAACTGTACTAATCCAAACGACAAGATTACCAATTTATAGACACACGTATTAAACATTGTCAGTGAAAACTACGTGCGAAGAATCCAATCGAAAAATTCGCCATTTCGTAAACTCAAAGAGTTTTCATGTGACCGGATTAATTAATTTTAATGAAGTTTGGGCCGGCTGGGATGCATCATTCGATGTGTACAAGTTAACTCGATATTTCCGAGTTTCAAGTTATAAAAGTTGCGCTGTTTGCTGATTTGGAGCTTTAATAAATTAAAGCTGTTATTCAAGGTGTGTGCGGTTACACAATTTAGCCGCAAGTTGATGGTGGGTATTTTTCATTGTTTATTGTTGCAATACCCTGAGAGTGAGTTGTAAATGCTGAAACATTCTTCCTTGCTTAAATCAAGATAGGTAATTACTCTCAGTGGAGCTCTGAGCTGCGAAATAAAGACTTGAGTATTTTTGTTAAGTTTTGATAAAATTGCCGGGCTGTTTATGGACACGCTCACGCGTGCAAATTCAGTCTCATTCGGAAAAATTAAGTCTTAGGAATCAATAGAACGCGTCCCGGGCCGGGTTTCTCTCCGAAGTGATAGATCAAGCGGCTTAAATCACAATCTGACGTTACATTCATGTCTGCCGTCTTCATCCCCGACAACCCCGTTGGTTGTTTAAGTGGATTTGCGCGGATTAAACAAGGAAAAGCGTATCGACTTAGACAAATATGTACAGAAGTTGCCGGCAGGCGATGAACATTATAAAACAAATCGTCTCTGCCGCTCATCTTCGATGGTCATCCTGCTTGACTTTCTCCACGATCGCAAAAAACAAATATTTAGATTATTGTGTGCGGAGAGGTAAATCGCTGATAAAAATGCTGGTTCTCCCTCGTTTTATTCATTTTCCAATTTTGCTTCTACATTCAGAAATTCGCATGTGAACATTAAAAACCTCATTTTGTAATTTTACAATCCACAATAAAGGTTATGTGTAACACTGTCTTTTCGTCTGTTTAATTAAATTTTACACTTGCTACGTTATTTATAATTGTGCTAAAAAAAACACGTCTCGATAAATTCCACGAACTTATCCAATTTTATTTTAAAAAGCACGAACTGAGCTTATTCGTGCACTATTGGAAACAATCTTATGAAACTTTTCTACCGTCTTCTATAAAATGTAATAAGGACGAAGTAATCCTGTCAACAGTAAAAATTTAAATTCTAAACTTATTTTCTGTCCAAGGTATTACGGTTTTTTAGTGTAAACAAAATTAACTACTAATTAAGAAGATTTGTTGCGACTTTAAGCTTTAACAAATTAATCTGAATTAAGTACTTAATTCCTGTTTATGAATTTGCCTCTATTTCTTTATATATTATTTACAATGTTACCAGACAAAGCTCATGTGCAACAAAAACAAAAAAGGCGCTTACATCTGACGTGACGTGAACTTTTTTATTTTATGCTAATATTTGAGCTCTATTTTTTAGTGACAGCTTAATTCCATGAAAAAAATGACATGCATCAATTGCAGAAAATAAAAATTGTATCACTTAATTGTTGTGCAAGTTATTTTGGAAGTAGCGGTGATTGGTTTTTGGGGCAGGGGTTTAGAGAGAGGCTAGAACATTCAAATCATATTGAATGCTTGCATAACAGTCTATAGTTTAACAAGCATCTAATTATAACCCTAAGCATTTTACGTTACTAAAGCTACAGTTGTGCTAAATCAAACATAATGAAAATTTATGTTTGATTTAAGCAATAAAGTTATTGTATACTTATAAAACATTTTCGAGGAAGTAAGTGTAAATAAAATGAATCATTTTGAAGTACAAATACCTATTACTAAACAATATATTTTCACCAATATATTAATAAAAACTTTGTTTATAATATACTAGAAAAACAAACCGCTATAATAAATGTTTGTTAAATGGCCCATCACCAGACCTGAAAATTGTGCTGTAGTGTAATGCAGAAATTATAGTGTGAAAAAATGTTGGCCTGTGCTCCTCAAAGATCTATATTGTTTCAATATAGCAATGATTTTACAAAACAATAACTAGCACGAGATACTCGATTAAATATACAGAGTAATTTAAAAGTGTCGGACCAACTCTCAAATAGAAAACTTTCGGCTAAGCATAAAAATGAATGCAAACTTTTTTCAAGCTTTTTTTTCTGAGAAAAGACGGAATTGACAATTTTCATATTATCATGTGTCAACCTTAGCTCTTTTGTTTCCGATGTTGTTGAATTTAATTTATTGTTGAAGTTTATTAAATGTTTTGAAACCATAATGCGCAAATTGGTAATCTTTGTTGTTGCAATATCTGCCGTTTCCGCTAATTCAAGAATATATGATCAAAACAGCTAAAAACTTAACCCCAAGATCTAACCTTTAAAGAGCTATATTTTGTGAAAAAAAGCTCAAACAGTTTATTGTCATAGGAAATTTGAACTCATTTGGATAAGAGATGGTCCGAGACTTTTGAATCTCTGTATGTGTTATATTATACCGAAATAAGAAACATATTCTTGTAGACGTTAAAACATTGGCAGATCGTAGAAGTTCTGTTTCATTTTTCTGAAAATCAATTTTCTCTGTTCAATGTCTCGTAGAAATCCTGGAATAGCATTAACGAATATCGTGCTGTGAATCGGGAAAACATAAATGTCTCGAGAAGATGATTGCATTAAGGCGGCATAATTTCTCTGATGAGATAAATAAATAAAAGCAAAATGCAGCGCGGGAAGAACTGATAATAACAGAAGTAATTATAAAGTTTAGACGACTGAAATAACTGCAATCTGTGTATCCCTCCAGCGCGACGAAGAAAATTGAAGGCGACTTTTCTTTCGCCTCTCGGATTTAGACGATCTCTCATTAAATTCGGACTGAATAAATGCCTTATTTATTTATAAGAGGTTGGGAGTTTGTAATATATGGACTCTCATTGAAACGTGTCAGGAAATAAATTTTTTATAAACTTTTAAGGTTAAGCATTTGCAAGACGCCTCAGTGTGTTTGTTTTTGTAATCAAGGGAGCACTTTGGGGTCTGATAAATTATGCAAGGCTCCGTTTTATTATGTAGAGTGTTAAAGTGAAATCGTGTCCACTTTCGAAATAAACGAGACGAATTGTTTAGATTTATTGTTATTATAGTGAAATTGCTGATTGGAATGCAAATCATAGATTTCAGTAATTAGACCCGAAGTCATTGAATAATGGCATTGAACGAAGCAAAACTCTGACTTTATACAACCAGACGTCTCAGCTAAATTAGTTATAGAAATTCTAGCTGTGCTGAATTAAGTGCACAAGCCAGCTCCTAACTTAAACCGGCTAACGTTCCATAAGTCTCAATTACGATAGCTCGTAACTTTATTGAAACTGAAAACTATTACAACTTTTACGAGTGAAGTGTGCGCTCTAAAACTTTGGCTAATTTTCGATAAACTAAACCAAAGGCTCACCTGTAGATGGGTTTAGTGTGGGTGTCTCTGTACCATAGCACCATGTATACCCGATCTTCCCTGATTCCTGGGTCAATGTCACATGGTAATGTGGCACTCCTACCCAGCACGGCGTCCACCGATGAGACGATCGCTGAAAAACAGACATATCTTTAATGCAAAATCTGCGCTCGTGACAATTCGATTAAGTACAAACGAAGCTATTTTCCTGCTGACTGATCATCTGACATAATCGCTCGTTGGAATATAACGAATCTGCGTTCTCATTAGTTGCAAAATAGGGGCGAGTGATAATCGAGTTACTGGCAAAAAAGAAGTTGTGGCGAGGAAAATGGAGCGCTGCTACATAACGGTCATTGATGATTGGGACAAAGGTGATTACCCATTCAGATCAATAGTCATTTGTCAATATGGGAAAAATATTGTGTGGGAAAAACACGATTGGTTTACAGAAAATTCAAGATTTGGTTTAATTAACAACATTATTTACATTTTTCTAGACTATACTTAGCAGTGGCAGATCTAGAAAACACTGTAAGAGGACAGTGGTTGGGTGGTCTAACAATACACTAGAAAACAGAAAAATACAAAATAAATAAATAGTTTTATTGAATATGTACTTACAAGGAGGTGCATTTTGGATGTACAAATAGAGCAGGTTTTCAAATTAGAAATAAACACTTTATACAAGCACTTTTTGTGTACAATTTAACATCGTAGTAAGTTTTTCAGTTACTTTTTTAGCTAATAAGATGAACTTATATTTTTTCAAATTAAAATTATAGGTGGTTATGGCATTTTTAAAGCTTATTATTTTTTGATATAAGTTTCAAGTCGACGCGGCTTTATGATGCAAAAAAGATTTATCACTTTTTCAACACCTACTGTAACGTTTGTATGAATGTTGGCTAATGCCAATCAAGTTAGTACTTCCGCGCTAAGATTCAAAATCAAGTCAACTTTTAAATAAGCGAGTGGATTTCCAGGAGGGGGGAAGTTGTCTATAGCCCCCTTCATAGTCCCGCCACTGGTATCTAGTCTTGGTATCCGACGCGTCATACAAATGCAAATACCTCTGCTCTGTCTTGTCTCGTCGTTTTGCCTCTTGCTGGTCAAATTAAAGTTCCCAATAGAGATTAGTGTGTCAATTTCGCTGGGAAGTAGCAGTTTAAATGGGACACTTAGCAGTGTCTATTGAATCTTTATTGCATAGGTTGAATCGAGTATTCAGGCAATCGTTGGCACAAAGAAGACAACGTTCCGGGCAATTACCGTGAAGAGGCCTCAGCCTCGGCACAATGACTTGGGACAGCTCATCCCGTTTTCTTTGTCCCATTTCGGAGCGCACTTCACACCACATGCATGAAATAACTCACTTTGGACCGTTTTGCAATTTTAGAAGTATAACACGTCAGATGCAGGTCCATCAAATTATTACAACTTGCTACAATTGAAAAGAGAGTGGAAAAAGTACAAAAAATGTAATTTTCGTTCTTTACCGTTCTTCTTTCGAATCGTAAAGGAAATGCAGCGAGCAAACCGAGTGATGTTCATTCAACTACAGAAATACAAACAACTTAGAACAATGAAATCTTAGCAGATAAAATATTCACAAAAGGAGATTGAAATGATGCGAGTTGGAGGAAAAAAGCTCCTGCATCCGGCAACTTGCAAAAAGAAGAAGCTTTCGGACGAGTATTCGTTCCGTTTTCCGATAATTCGATCAAACTTCACGGATGTACTTCGACGATTTTTATTCAGCCAACTACGTGAATAGTTTTGTTAAATACTTTACCTATGCAAAACTCATTATCATATAATCAAAATATATGCATTTTGATGCTAATATTTTTTGAAATGAATTCGTTTACGACAGACATATGGTTTGGTAAATTGGTCCAATTAGGTCGTTTGAGTCTAAACAACAATTAATTCGAAACGATCGCTGGAATTGTCGCGCGTGATAGAGAAGCAATAAAATCGCTTATTATAAATCAATTAGAGATAGAGAGCTTCGTTATGTTTGGTTAATTGATACCAGCAGATTGTACGGTTGGAGAAGGGAGAATCAATCTGGAGGTTTCCGTCTTCCTCTGCCGCAGGCAAACGCCGTAATTAACTAACTCGGTTACGATAATTAAATTTATAGTAAGGAATACACCAAAAATAGCTCTCGGCGGATAGCTGTTGATATATACTTCTCGGAAATTAAATTTGCGCCACTGATTCCCTCAAATGATAGTTACGTATAGTTCCCACGCAAATCTTTTAAGTGATACCGCCTACAACTTCCATCGAAAAAAAGCGACACAAATGAACAAAGTTTTTAATTAAGAACGGAAAATTTACGCTCCTAACACAAGTGGAGAAACTCGACTAAATTTCTAATTTTTTAAACCCTCTTCGGGAAGTTAGCTTTCGGTTAACAGAGAGTTAATTCGGCAGTTCGTTGGAATTCGAAAAAAAAATCAAATCACAGTTATTCGTCGTAATTCCTTATTTATTTTGCCTTACTTTTACGAAATAATAAATTCAAAGTTTAAAAAATCATAAAAATTGTGTTTAAACAGAATTAATAAAATGAGCAAAAAATAGACATTGCAAAGGTGTCAGGTCTTTCCAAATAAAAACTTCGGAAAACCTATACAATTATTATAAAATCTACAGAACCAGTCCATTAATTGTATTTTTACTTATCATTAGTGTCGATGTTGTGGGTAGGTGTTGACTCATTAAATTTTCATCTTTACAAGCGTAGAGGCGTGAAGCAGTTAATAAGTGTAAATTTTGAATAGTGTTAATGTTTGTCGAGGCCATTCTGGCCCGAAAGCAGGCCGTCACAGTGACGGTTGTGATTAGACTAATCCTTGCGGATCGGTTAGTGCATGGGTCTGAATATAACTCTGTCAGAGATTGCAGAAAGTGTTGGTGGTTGTTGGGGTTGACAGCTGCTACAGTTCGAACATTCCAACAACGAATTCCTGCCACTTTTATACACACATATTACATATTATTCAATACGGGCGTCTGTCTCGTGCAATTTGACGACATATTTGTGTGGCATGAATGAAATTTTGCGATCTCAAGGGTCGGATAAAAGAGGGCAAAGTGCTCGTCTGCCATTAGACCGAGAGTGCGTCGAGAGCAATTAAGCCCAACTATTTGTCATCAAATGTTAACAATCCGTACCATTTTAAAGCCCGTCGGTGCATTTGTAGTTTTGTTTACTTGTTCACGTGCAAATGTTAAATGTCATCTCAATTTGTCCTTTTTTAATTATCAACGTTTCAATGAAGCAAACAAGCTGTGTGTTCAACTGTTGATGAAAAAAATCGCGATTCGATTTATTCCCTCGACCCAATTCAAAACATCCGAATTGGGATTTTTTGCCGCCTCGCTTGTATGTACCAACTACTCCGAGTTTATGTTTTATAGTTCCTGGCAAACACTAGAAATGTGAGTTGTTCGAAAAGTTATATTAGTTGAGAGTTTGCAAGCGGTCGTATAAGATGAAGATGAAATATTTAAATGAACCGATACAAGGTGTTGTGATTTGAGGACGCTGTAGACATTTGCATTTATACGAGTACTTTTGGGGAGAGATAAACTTTCTTTCCGCCGTTTCGCCGATATGCTGAAACATTTCACATGATCGTGTCACCCCCTCTTATATTAACGCAAGTCCGAGATAAAAAGCAGAGACGAAGGGAAGGAATTGGAGTGATTTAGCACCTAAATAACAACAGCCAAATCGCCGAAACGCCTGCCTTTTCACGGCCAGTTCGAAGTGTTCATCAGGAAATGATGTTAGAAACACCTACTACAGGAGGCGCAACGAACATCAATAACTCACTTGAATTTTTTATCGCTCATCCGGGGCGAACGCTGACTGAAATTTTAGGCAGACGAACTGATCAATAATCATCGGGGTACAGTCACATTTTAATGCTTGTTTAAATATCAACAAAGTCAATGAAATAAAGTTTTGTATTACTCAAAATGCACTGATTAAGTCATTAAAAAGTTGATAGTGTGAGTAATTGTAGCCATTAAGTGTGGAGTAATAATTTTGTGCTTGTATTGGTGCTGATAATAATAATAATAATGTATGAGTAAATCACCGAATAATGTCACGTATCAGCCAGTAAATTTAATTAGATATATTTGAAAAGGCGCTTTATTTGAAATTTTGATTAATTAAACTTTTGATACAAATTGGCGTTACAAATGATTATGGCGGCGCAGTCCGACATTAACAATAATAATTAGTGACATTTCGTTTATCCGGGTTGCTAAAATTGAATCTGTGCATTTACGACAATAAAACGAACGTGTTTATTAATTAAAGTAAACCCAAACGTCCGTTGGTGCTCGATATAAGTAATTATATATTCACAGATACATCGGTATCGAATGAAATTTGCATTTAGATTCAGCAATAGGAAAAGTGGGCGATAGAAGTGTGGCAATCTCGGTGTTCGTTTAACCATAAAGTAAGATCAATGGTATGCATATGAGTTCGGAGCTGAGGGATTTTGATTTAAATTTTCCTTTTTGGATGCAAAGTGTTTAATTTGAGATCTGAAAAGTTTCGAGGAAGTAATAATTTATCGCGGCTTGTAGTTATACAAAGCGCTAGTATTATGCAAAATGCGTCGGTTTACCCTACCTGCACCGGGACTCACATAATTCATACCCCATCCGCCGCAATTGAATTCGACTTGTTTGCTACTTTAGGTCAAACACAAATCTGACCCTTAAAACGATTAAATCTTTTGTCTTTTTCAGAAAAACGTCCTTCAAAAGTTGCTAAATATATAGGTTGGTCCAAGTGTATCCTGTTTTGTAAAAGTTTTCAACACAACACACTAAACATTGAAAACATTGATTCCAATATTTTTGCAAAATTTTGAAATATTATGCGCAAACAGTATTGAGGTGTGGCTGGTTATCTATTGTTTTTCATTTATATTCTTTTATGCGTCTAAATGCAATTTTCTCGTATATTTTAAAAACGATTGTCGATAAATTGTAGACTTTATACGTTTATTATATCGACATTTTGTATGTGCAAATCCTCATTGGCGGTGTATTTTTCCAAATAAAATAATATTATTTTTTGATAAAGAATACATTAATGTTATTACAAATGCCGTGAAGCTTAATTATTTATTTAAAATATAAAATGATTAATTAGGTATTTAGCAAATATTGACAGTAATATTTTACAATCTGCGATAAATATAATGAAAATCTTTTTGACAAAAATAATCTAAATAAACCATTAACAAAATTCAGGCATAATCGCTCTGTTCCAAACAGTTTGAAATTTTAATAAACGTTTTTACAACAGACGTATATTGAATAATTTATGACGTTATAAATTATAATTACAAAATGTGTAATTATTTTCATTAGGTCAAACGCAACACACGACAGCCAAGTTTATTAGCTGTTACGTCACCGTATACGCAAAATTACCATGTCACCCTCCTAAACGCTTTGAAATATTTTTCCCTTGGACTAACAAAAAACCGAATTTTTGTGTTAGTATTACAATACGCGGTTTGTGTAACAGCTTTGCCCGATTCTACTATCTTAATTAGAATATATCAGAATCCTTAAATAACAGAAAACAGAAAGCTTCTACCGACTAACCGAGCGTTTTAATTATAAGCACAATAAAGTGTACAATTATATTACAAACGGACGTTTCTCTCGTCTCGAGTAACAAAACTACCTAAATGCGGGTTTTTATCTGCAGACTTGCGATTTTTAAAGACAAATAGCAACGACGCTCCTGAAATTGATTCTTTTCAAAGACTTAGTGTAAATCCTTAGTGGAAACGAAGACGCGCGACCATCCACCATGCGAAAGTCGTTTGTCACGACTCCGCAAACTTTCATTCCTGGTTTTTACGAAAAATATTTATACGTAATGTGAGCACGAGGTGATGGGTCGAGATGATCCTTCCGGCGGTGAAACAACTGTTGACATACACAAGAGCGAAACTTACAAAACCAAGTAACGAGTTAATTGAAATTTGCATCAAATGTTTAAAATTACCTTAAGAATTATTGTTGTTTTTTTTTTTAATATTAACGTTCGCGCAACTTAATGCATCAGTGTTGTTCGTTCTTTATGCGCGAGCTTCATCATTACAAATTGAGTTTATTTACGACGTTAATTTCTGCACCTAAACATGTTTCCAGACGCGAGCTTTACTCTTCAAAATAAGCACAACTTGCAGAGAAATTAAAACTTGAACTATAACATAATTTTTCGACTGCTATTAACACTTCCAATTAGAAATCACAATTTTTTGTTACTTTGAGTGAATCTAAAGTGAAAAAGAAAGCGGCAGTGCGTAAAATATACATAAACTAGTTGATAAGTGTATCCTGGTTGGTTGTGTTTTATGGTCCTTTGTGGTTGGCACCCCGGAGACACAATGAGTTGTGTGTTGGAACCGGATGCTGCTCAAAGAGTACGCTCTACATGCAACCTGATTATTTCCTACGAGTGACCACGATGAGGTGAAACCCGAGGGTTTTGGCAATTGGATACTTAAAAAAAAAATAGTTTCAATTTGTATTTCATTTTTAAACAGCTTTCTTTTTCAATTCAACTTGTTTTGTAATTTCTAACTATATCTGTATTATACAGGGTGAGTCATATACAAGGCTGCGCCAAAACTTGCGCCCGAGAGAAAAATTCCATATAAGGCAAGATTCCAGGAACATGGAAAAAATGTTAAAAAAATTTTATCCATAAAAATTTCAAAGTTTGAGGGTTTAAATTTTGCACTTTGACTTGATTTATTTCTGTTGGAAAAATAATTTTCCAAGTTTTTTGCTATAGGCTATTAAAAAAGGAAACAAGGAAACTGTATCAAATTGTAACTCTGATTAAGGTTATTTGTGGCTTTTATTGGCAACATTTTTGTACTTTTAATAAATAATTGTAAAAAAACATATACAAGATCATCAATATTATTAAATAGACATAAAAAAATGTCAAATGTCAAAAAATAAATGTCAAATTTTTTTAAACTTTTTTCCATATTTCAGGTATTTCACCTTACTTGAAAATTTTTTCTGGAGCGCGAGTTCTGACGCACCTGTATAATAAAGATTCTAACCGATTTTCAGATGCAACCCAAAATATTTTCTCACAGCTAACTTGGCTTTTGTGGCGTTTGCAAAATTTAAATTTAAATCAAAGTGATATGTCATGCATTAAATTTGACAGTGTCATCAATTCTACCTTTTTCCCTTTGAATTCGAAATGTAATCAAACGACAAAAAAATTAACATGATCTTGATATATGGAGAATGCCACAAAAATGCTGTGGCTAAATCTGTACCGTCAAAGGTACACCGTAGTACGCAAAGTTATAAAAGCTGTTAAATCTTTCGCAGATATCTATGTTTATATCTTTGAAAAATTTCAAGCAGTACATCTGAAAATGTATTTTTGGTTGCGTGTGAAAATCGGTCAGGGTCTTTATTTGTTTATTACATGTGACTCCTGCATACGAGTTTGTTAAGTAATGTTGCAAATGCTATTGTATTGCACTAACAATAGCAATATGTAACTAGTTTTATAAACGCAGTGAAGCGAGTGTTTAATAAAACGAATGTCTAGGGAAGTTTATACACGTGTTACATACTATACTTTTTCTACGACCACCACAAAAAAATACTTAAAATAAAAATTAAATAAAATGACAGAAAGCGCACTTCAGCCCGTGACTAGTACTACAGTTGCTATTAGCAACGTAACTAATACGCATTTTAGTCATGGCATGTCAAAACGTATATAAAAGGTCACTTAGCGTCATGGAAACATATACGATAATACGTGTTTTAGATGTGGGAGTAGAAAAAATACATTACAATATTTGTACATTCGGTAAACCTCTTACAATAGAACTTATTACGATATTTAAAACTCGGCTCCTTTGTCGTGTCGTTCTTAAACATCTCGTTCGTACTGTAATACTTGACTTACCGTACTTATAAACAAAATGTACTATCACGTTAGAAGTTCAGTACGAAATTTTAATGTTTCAATTTTTTAAGAAAGTAGAAAATTATTAATACCTCTGTAGGTATGTTGCTTATATACGTATGCGTAACACAAACTAATAATCGCATGAGGAATTTTCCTCTCAAACTTCAACCGCAGCTGAGACCCGACGAAGTTGATTACTGGCAAAAACCCTACGTTGGCCCCACATCCAAAACCAGAGGCGTTCGGTTGTATCAATATAAAAAATAGCAACATGGCTGTCCGTTTCAGGTACATGAAGCAAATTAAAGGCGAAGCGCGGGATACGGGACCGAATTTCACCCATGGCCGACTTCAAAGACTGCAAAATCGCTTCATGTCGTAATTCACACTCGAACTATTCCCTGTAATTCAAACCCGAAAGAAAATTACCTTGAACGGCCATACACCTCGGATTTAGTGCAAATCGTAAAAGGACCGGGACTCGATGGCGGTTGTTACGACACCCCATAAAGCGGGAAGTGAGCGGGGGAGACGCTAATGGCCCCGAGCCCCATTAATGCCGATCTAATTACGGTTCGACCCGGAGAACTAAAGGGTGACACCTGGACCACCTGGACTCATTGATGGAAAGTGAGGGAATAAGGAAAGTGGCGGTTGTGGGAGCCATTGATGGATATGCCAAATTGAATTCCAGATAATTGAAAATATCAATTAAAATAGCAATATTTCTACCTGACAACGTATATTGCTGTCGTGTTACTCCATATGTCAAAAAATAATTTATAAAAATTACAAAATTCAAAATTATAGTTAAACAGTTAACCCACTTATCACCTAACTGTCAATAAAATTTATAAATCCAGTTATATTTTTCAATCAATACCTTTTTTAATGTTTTATGTAAGATTTATATTACCTCAGCTCTAAGATGTAAACAAACCAGTGGAGGTAGAGCAAAAGAAGTTAATCCAGATGCACTAAATATCAATTTGCTGATAGAAAATCCAATTTCAAATTTATAAAAATATATTCGTTTTTCTAAGAATTTTTCATTTGTAATAATTTAATAATAATAAAATTGTTTCACAAAGCTTGAATATTTTTATTTTCATTTGTATCTTCTATTAATCCAATTTCCCGTATCTCTGTCCCTCAGTGCAGTTGTTTCTCGAAAATGTTGCTATTCATGGTACAGGAACGCTTTAGGAAAGTGTAATAACTAGTTACACTTTTGGAGTATAATCTTGACGCAACGTTTCCGGGTGCTTCGCTTCTGTCCGCTCGCTTTTAATATAATTTCCATGTTTGCACCGAGCAGTCCTACATTGTAAGTTAATGGCAGAGTAAGATGGTTTGCAATTCAAAGCATAGTCGTCGAGACGCGCGATGAATAAAGATAATTAAACCGCTCCGGGGATCATTTAGGCGAGCTGGCCGGCAGCTAACAAGTCACGGCGTCACCTCGCAACAAACGACTCCGGGAACATCATTTATCCGAGAACCCGGAGCGGCCGCGGCCTACTACTATGCACCGCTAGCTAAATGGACATCATTATTTACCGGAGCCAGTAGTTGATGTCGGAGCGCAGCAACGCTGACACGGCTCCCCAATTAGTTTTAGCTCTAAAGGTGCTTGTAAAAAACTAATTTTTCAGTTTTATTGGGGGCTTTTATGTTTTCATTGAGCCGAACATTTTCGAGGACTTGTTAGCGATCCTCTCTTTATATTCAACAAAACACTCCAAAGTAAAATCAATACACTTAAGCATTTTAAAAAATGTAGTCTTTAGGAATCTACGGATCACGGAAAAGGAAGTTGTGTTTAGTTTTTGTTTAATGTTTTGCGAGACAGGACTGAAGGATGCGTAGGAAGACACGTTTTGTGAAATGACTCAGTGTCTTGACGATGAATTACAGGCATTTGTTTACAAGCTCAACTACAAGGATAGAAGACCACAGTGATAACAAGAAATTCATGTCTTAAGGTGAAAATAAACACTTCTTTCTTCTAAATTAAGATTATTCACACCAAACATGTTACACTAAAATAAATAATTAACATTAATGATTTTATTCATTTGTATGATTAAATTAATAATAATTTTTGTTTTTGTGTGATCATTTGATTTATTTTACTTACCTATTTATTTTGACATCTTTTTTTTTAATGGATGAAATAGTGGGTATTTTTTTACTTTTTTGTGCCTTTTTTAAGTCGATCGGAACAAATTCTAGTGAAATTATATTCTACATAATGAATTCGTTTAGATTATTTAATTAAAGATTCTACAATATGTCACAAATATTAAAATAAATAATTATTGATTTTATGTCGTAATAAACGGTGTTCGTTTTTCGAGCTCCACAATGGGGATCTCAGTTATTATAAGAGATACGAGTTCGGTTAAATTAGGGCAAAGTTGCGCATTTTGATGCTGAACAATAATCTAAAAGAAAATTTAATGTGTCGCTTTTAGTTTTTGAAGTATTGGAAAAAAACAAGAAATTTATAATTTTCATTTTTATTTTTTCAAGCGAAAACTAAAAGACCTAGACGTTTTTAACTAGGACATTCTTAAGGCACTTTCTTACAAGGAATCTAAATCTGTCATCGTATTTTCCAAGGCGCTCTTGATATCAGAGTTACAACACTCAACTTTGGATTTTCTTATATATGTATCACACAATATGATCAAATTTTACATGCTGATCAAAATTTAAAAAGAGCGTTTTTGCAAAGAGAGCTTTGGAAGAAATGCCACCAATTGTAATTAACAAACTAAATTTTGAAAGGGGTGCATTCGAGAGCATCTTTTGTAACTTTGTGTTGTTTTGTTTTGCGAAGAATTAATTCTAGTTTATCATTTTGTTCCTGTTTCAAAATCTTAGTTTTTAAGAAGGTAAGCTTGACGGAAATGTGACTTCCAGATCCAAAGTCAACTGAACTGTCAAAATCTAGTTTCTTATTTTTTTTTAATTTTGATCAGCATGTAAAATTTGATTATATTGTGTGATACATCGTTGTAATAAGGAACAAAAATTCTTTTCAAAAATACCGAAATCAAATATGGTGTCCATAAGAAAATGCAAAGTTGAGTGTTGTAACTTTGATATCAAGAGCGCCTTGGAAAATACGATAACAGATTTAGATTCCTTGTAAAAAAGTGCGTTAAAAATATCTTAGTTAAAAACGTCTAGATCTTTTAGTTTTCGCTTGAAAAAATAAAAACAAAAGTTACAAATTTACGTTTTTTACCAATAATTCAAAAACTAAAAATGACACATTAAATTTTCTTTCAGATTATTGTTCAGCATAAAAATGCGCAATTTTGCCCTAATTTAACCGACCTCGCATCTCTTATAATAACTGAGATCCCCATGGTGGAGCTCGAAAAACGAACACCCTATATATACATAAATATTTTACAAAGCCTTAAAGGTTTAGGTATATCAAGTTTTTGCTTGGATTTAGTGTTGAAAACATTCAAGGTTTGAGTCCAAAATGAAAGCATAAAATTATGAAGAATAGTTAGAATTTGATAAGACTTTATTGTTTCAAAAGCTCTAACATCTGAAGCTTTTGTGTAAGTTTGAAATAAGATGTAAGATTATGTTGTTGCAGGCTGACAGCAAATCTTTGTTTAGCCGACAAAGGATATAATCTCAGTTTAATCAACTCCACAAAATTAATAATTAATTTTATGTTAACATATTTCAATCAAGAACTGAATAGAGTTGCCCTACAAGGCAAACTTTTTACATAACAAAACCCAACTATTGACTAGTTCACATCTCGGAAAATAAATCCACATTAATTTTCATGTAGAGATTCTTTTCTTTTATGAAATGCATTTGTCTGAACCTTGTTTCAAGTTTCGCACATTTCTCGTCACATTTCATTCTTTCTCTTTAATTTCATACGTGTCATAAAACGCATTTTGTTTTTTCTCCAGCCTGAGGTTGATTGAAATAGATTTGGTAGAATAAATTGTTGCATGAAGAAGTGAACGTTCTGCCAATCGCAGTTTTCGATTAGCTGATTCTGAAGTTAATCAAATATTTTCAGAATTGTGGTTTATGCAATATCGTTGGGAACCGATGTTTAATTTCCTGGAACCGCTGATCAAAAATGTAGTGCCCGGGATGCCAAAACAGCACATTATGTTTTGTAAATAAATTAGCGTAATATTGTGGAAACATTTTCAGCTTGACTGGATTTAGGAAAATGAGCTGCTGAAATGATTTTTAGGTTTTTCACTGACCCGTAATAGAATATTATTCCGCTTGATCTTCGCTGTAATTTCGTTATGACGCTTAAATTTATTTTAGTATATGAGGCTGGTAATGATGTGATTTCTGGTCGGCCACGTGCCCAAAAATCTCCCGAAACTGAAATCAATTGTAATAGTAGATTTAGCTTAAATTGATTTTTGTTTGTCATGAATATTCTATCAGGCGCTTCAGCAATATAACCAATTCCTTGCCGTAAATAGCTGCATACTCTCGGTTCGCACAACACGGCCGATAAAGTTCCATAATTTGCGTTTCAAGCCCTATTTCTCTGAGTTAGTCTTAGCGTCAGATTCCAAACAGATGGCTACTTGGCCAACTTCAATCCATAAACATCTTTCAACAATTTGTCAGCAGTAAACCAAATTAAAATCAAATTTAGCTTCGCTTAAATGGTGCGGTTCGCTTGAAAGTTGTCGGAATTACAAACAACAAAGCTGCACTTTACTGAAATAAGCTTTCATGTTATGAAATTATTTGCAGTTCAAGTGAATGTTGGATTGGAAAGGACGTTATGATATGCTCGTTATGCGTTTGCATTAAGGGCAGTTGCTAGTCTAGAAGCCTCACCATCGCTAAATTAACAATTAATTTAAAGTTTGCGATTACGTAAAATCTAGATGGGCTTTGGAGTTGATTAGAGCGCTGTTTGCATGCCATTGTAAATAGGCGGAGGCGGCGACAGAAGTTTACAAATGCACTAGTTAAAGCCTGGATCAGGGCCCAAGTTTCAATCAGTTGAAAAAATAACAACTACCTGCCGACGGCTTACAAAAGGGATAATAAAGATTGATGAAGGAAAATTACCAACATTGAATCAGTCTTTTTACCAAGAGGAATTTGCATTTTATTCGATTTTATTACAAGAGAAAGTAATATTTTCAGACGTTACTCATTTCTAAATTAATGACCGTACTCTTGACTTTAATTTATACAGAGTACAACTAAAAATCAAATGGCCCAAAAGTAATGTATTTTTATAAAAAAATTATAGCGTTTGTGGCCACGTTTTTTCTTTGCATTGGTGCTTTTTTATTAACGATAAAAAATATATAAGTGGGATATGTACTCGTAATTTATAAAAGTTTCAGTATACGGTAGTGAAAAACGAAAATATAATTCTCATGGACAAATCAAAATAATTGAATGAGTTTAAAGGGGTTGGGGTTGTGGGGGATGTTTGGTGCAAAATCTGTCAGTTTATCAGTGCAGGTTTGAGGTACGTGATTGTAAATTTAATTAACTAATTGATAAGACCGTCGAGGATAGGTTTGGTTAATTTAAGTAGTGGCCAAGAGTCCGTTCGATCCGAAGGGTTTCGGAGCATTTCGGCTCACCACCTTGTACTTGTATCGAACTATAGCCACAACGCCCCCCTCATGGCATGCAAACTAAGTTCGTTACGATTTCATAGCGATAATAATTCATTAATGCGTTAGTAACAAATCTCCTTCTACTCGAATGGTTCCTTTCGTAGGCAGATCCCGAACTTAATTAAATCCTCCACGGTCGAGTTTCACTATCGGAAGAAAAACCCATGCGAATAGGAAATTGCAGAGTTAATCAGTTCAAAATTCGGGGGGGCGTCAAGGAACGAACCATCGCAATTTACATCATCAGAAAAATAATGATACGAATTATCTCGAATCGATCGACGCATTAATATTCAACCTGCAATATTTTACACTATCCGCCATTTAAAATTCGAGCTGATGGCCCCAAAGTACAGGTTGTAAACGGATACATAAATCAAGGTGGCCTGGATAACGGCGCCGTGGAAATTACGTCACGGCACCGACATTAAAATAATACGCCAGCTACTCTCTTTATATTGCTCTGTGTTAGGAATTACTGCAGAAAACTGCGAAGATTAAATCGGACCATATTTAACCGAATCCTATTCTGGCGCGGCAATTTTATGCACCAGCTAATTCAAATTTTATTTCTACCATACACACAGATAGAGACTAAGTATAAGACTAGGTATAATACGAGTACAAATCTTGATACTGTTTGTAATTTATAAATAAATTAAAGAATTCTTGAAGAATTAAAAAAACAAACATTTTACTGTTTTCATGCGCACAGTGTGAAACTATGTATTTTTATGTCTTGATGAGAAAATCACAGAAAGGTTTTAATTTCAGAAATATGATTATGTTTATTTGTAGTATAATTTAATTATAATTAAGATAATTACTTATGGCAAAATATGTACTTGATAAAAAAACTTGCTGTGATTTGAAAATATATTTAAAGCTTATAGAAAAATCGTTTTCCTTAGACCTACTAAAAATTTTATGACACATTATAAGAGATTAACCAAACAATGGCTTTAATTTGTAACCCTCCATAAATGGCACGTTCTTTTGCAAGTGTTGCTGCACCCACCAGAATAAAACAGGGCCGTATTTAAAACCAAAGTATTGGTAGAGTTTTACCAAGCTATTATTAAAAAAAAATCTGCTTTATTTAATAATAATAAGTATTTTAATAATAAGTATTTTAGACAAAAAGAATGTAAATAATCCGGCCCTGTTAAAAACTGACCTGTTTCAGGGCCTGGGTGGGTTCCACTAATTTATGATTTGTTTACCCTCTGGTTTACTCTTAACAATACCGCATTTAACTTAAAAGTAATAAAATTTTTAGTAGGTCTTAGCAAAATGATATTAGTATAGTTTAAAGTAAGCCGAAACCGTAAGAAAAAACTTTAAATTTTTAAACTTTGAAATTAAAAGCTATTTAACTGGCTATTAACCAGCTAACTGCACCTTTTGATTTGAAACGTTGACTCGAGCATCACTTGTAAGGAATTGTCGTGCGGAACTGCAGTTAGGCCTCCCTCATGAAATCGTTCTTTGAGTGTAATAAGCTTCACAGCAATAATGAGCTTTATTATGGCCATAAACTGAAATTAGTCTCTATCAGCGTTTTACGGAGATGTTAAAATACCTTATAATAAATCTATGTTACGTCCAACAATTCTATTATTTACAGCTTGTAAATCTCAGTTCCCCTTTTTAATTTTTATCGTCTGTCGAACACGTAATAACGCACTCTTTATACTCGCTATATTCAATAAAGCCGTCGTCAAAATATTTAAAAACTCATAAAGTACCAAATAAAAGCATATTACTTTGTCCGAGTCAAAAGCTCATCTCTGTAAGTAGCCAGGATCATAACGAGAAGCCATTATAAAACTTTATATGGTTTTTATTGTGTCTTTTGTTTTGTGGGAATAATAAAGGCAACGATAAAGTTTGTACTAATAAACTGTTTCTCGTTGTTGGTTTTTTCAACTCGTCGTTCAAAATCTACTAGCGGAAATCCCAACAAATTGCTTTTGTTTCTCGGATTATTTGATTGTTGCATCGTATTAGCGTTCGGACTGTAACAAACAGGTGGCAGCAAAGAAAACAAATTTGGCTAATTCGGAGCTTTGCCATTATTTTCGAAAAACTGCACAAGCGAAAGTCGGCTTAAATAGGGTCGCTGGAGAACTTTATTGGATGTTAAAATGTAACAAAACTCAAAAGTATTCTTTAACAAGTATGATATACTTTTTTAATCTTATTTCAATAACAACAATTACTAAGTAAACTTACAATGTTAATTTGTTTAAGATAGATGATGGATACTAGTTCGTTTGGTAGGTTGTACATTTTTTAGGACACTTTTAATGATGTAGTAAAGTAGAAAATTCAAAATTCAAAAATAACGATTTAATGACATTTTAAATAGTATGCAGGTATTAGGAAGACAATTATGTTTTATTTTTTATTAATAAATAAAACTTGTTTTATTCTTTAATCAAATGTTACAGAAAGATATAGAAAATTTGGAATTGAATTACTTAAATTTGCCTGGAAGCAATTTAAATTATTTGTGAAGCCAGATCCAAATCAATTGTGGGATCTGGATGTAAAATTTGTGGATCCGATATAAGATTTAATTTTACAAATTTTGATTGGAGTACCGGTGCGATTAGAATCGGACATGCCACAAAAGCTCATCAATCCGTAATACGCAATGAAATACAAATACATATACAGTGTGTGAGTGGAATCAGTGGTAAGGTTCAAATTTTGATGGAATGTTGCTAGTACTTGAAAATAATTTAGTTGTCATCGGGTTTTGGTTGTAGGTTTAGTTACGTTTTAATATCGCTGGTAGCGTTGACAGTGTTGGGTTATCGGTTAGACGAAACGGCTCAGTTGGCGGTGTTAATTACAACCAACAGAGGGGCAGTGCGTTTCTGTAATGATGTTAATGATCTGTCGGTTACATCATCGGATCAAATATAACGCCGTGATGGACCACACCGTCATTACGAACGATACCAATATCGAAAATGACTAACTTTCACTCCCCGATGACCGATCGCTCCATTTCCGAATAAATTCCAACATTTTTCTTGTACACGAAATATGTCACTTACCGTTAGTACAACTTTTCGACAGTTGTAGTAATTGATGGGTGGATGTTTAATTTTTTAATAAATTTTGTTTTGATTAAAATTGATGAGTGGTACAACAAACACAGAGTTGAAGGCTTTGAAAATTATATTACTAGGGGCTATTTTTTGTTCAGCATGCGTGCATCAGTTGGCAATTTATCCATGGGCTGTCAAATACGGTTGGATAACCTTTATCTATCTTAATCCGTCCTCTGTGGCCAAGACGTCTTATCTGGTCGCTTCCTCGTCAAGATAAGTCCTGAAAGATGACTGCAGAAGCTAAAGTTCGACGTTCGACTCTTTAAATAACGATAAAGCCGCCCTTGGCGTCTCCACCCCTCGACGCACAAGACTTTATTTGACAATAAATTGGCCAACAATGGCTTAGTCCTATGGAAACTGCTTATCGACGATATTTATGACTGTTTATTAAAAATGTTGCGGCGCCCGCTCTATATACTCCAAAAATATAAGACCGGTCAAGTTGTAAATAAAAACAAATATCCACCAAAATGCTAGATATAAATTCGATTTGAGTATCTACTCTTCAGTACAGCTCAACTGAATTCAAATTCAAATTCAGTCTACATCCACATGAAATGGAATCCAAAATAAACTATAATACGAATTATGGGGTAAATTTTTTTATGTTTTGACTCAAATCTAGAATTACTTACAGTATATTTTCCTCATAATTATAATTAATAATTTTCTGGAGGTGTAAAAGATATTTTTCTGGTATCGATTTTCTCCCAAACTTTATTGTTGCATGTGCAAAGATTGCACTGTTCAAAATTATAGATTTCCGGGGTTATGTACGATACAATAGAAACACTAATTTATAATTTTCCGGACAATATGCAGTTTTGAAATCATTCAGCAAATAATGCCAATTTTTTTAAATACATGTTTTACAGTTTTATTGTTTCAAGACGGAGAAGTTTGCTGAAAGACTGGTGCAATTCAATTATTGTTTGGCGGCATCAGCAGGCCGAGTAAAGCAGTTGAAACTCCCTGGTGTTCATCATCCACATTCTGTCAAATTTTCTCAGTTTCGGTGAAAACGCAACCTATAAATAGGCCGGTGAGGTAGGCAAGAGCGGCAGCTTTTCAATTTATGACGGCACAAAGTGGAATCAATTTTCTACGGACTCATTTCAGCCACTCGTATTAATATATTTAGGTAGATGAAACAAGATGGCAACAATTGTTGGATGAATTAAGAGAGATTGCCATGAAACTTTTCACGTTTCTCTTCTTCCTTCAGTAATGACAGTGGGTAAACGATAGTGGTATTTATCGAGTGATTAACAAGTTACTTGGCCGCCTTGATCCGAAGTCGCTTCGGTGTAAACTAATCGTTCTTCACTCTGCTTACCTGATCCGGGTGGATCGATCTTGGGGAGTGATCGATGGTGGGGTTTAGGCGCTAAACGGTTGCAAGGAGTGTTAAAATTAGTAAATACTGAACGTAAATAAGTCACAAAGAAAATTAACAATCGGGATTTCAAAAGTGGGATGTTTAGTAAAATGGTGGATGCGCCGGGCTAATTAATAGTGACAAAGTCTTTCTTTTTTCTAATTTTTATTCTAATTTTTTCAAATTTACTGTAATTTATTAAATTATTATAAGTTTAACGAGTTTTAGGGTTGGATGCACCAACGCTAGTTAAATTTAATCTCGGATTAAATCCACAGTAACCATTGTTATTATCATAGTTACAATTGTTCTTAATCAGACATTAAATTTAACTAGTGTTGGTGCAAACCACCTATAGTGTTACTCGTATTTATAAAATAACTCAAATTATAAAACAAATAAACTGTTTCTTTCTAAAATCGGTTTACTTAGTAAATTTATTTAATAATACGCAGTTTTTCTTAATTAATCTTATTAATCTTACTTAAGTAGTACTCTAAGTATGCATTATTTTTATATTTAATTTTGCAGTAAGAATGAAAAATTTGGATAGATTTTTTTAACTGTTTTTGGAAATTGCTTTCATTTTTCCGCAGGTTTTAAAAACCCACTCCTCCCTCTAATCGGCTTTCAAATCATGATTTATTTCGATGTTTATACGTCGTATTGACATGTACATAAATCTTTTAAAGCTCCTATTCAAGAGTTTCTCGTATTTATACAAATGGAGAGATTATTCTGTGATTCCGCCCAATCTTCTATCGAATACCTTTAAAAGCATTATTAGACGTTATTTTTGGTTACATATTCCGAGTCTAAATAAAATATGAAGTCACATTAGAGCAATAAGCCGTCTATTATTTGCTCGCTGTAATGCCATTGACAATTAGCGTATTTCGTTAGCAGTGATTTCTGGTTTAATTCTAGGCAACATTGTTTCGGTTTGAAATAAAGCAGCGCAATATCAAACCCGGTGTCAGTCAAAAGACCTGAAAGCGACTGAAAATTTCAGTTCGCATTTTATATGCAAATGAATGGAGATCTGTTTCTGTTTCTAACGTGCGGAACATGCATATTCAATAGGGCGGTTTATAGGTGGAAAAGGCCTACCTCGGACGTGTTTAAAAATGCAGCATTACTCCGCGCGCATATATTTATGGCTATTTTACATTTTGGCCAATGTTGCGCACTGTTTTTCCCACATTGTTTTGCAAATCCGGATTTTTCGATGGGAATTTTTGCGGATCGGATTGCGCCATGAATATGCGGCCTACATTACAACTAGTCCGGCTCTGTTGTCATCGCTGCGCTACATAAATATTTATCTGATGCATTCTCCCGTTCTATAAATTTAAACAAACTCAAATGCGGAGGAAAATTCATAATGAGAAGTGGAAAAGCTACCGACTTTGACTCAAACAGAAACAAGAATGTGGAGCGGCTGCAGATGTTGTTTCAATCAATAAAGTTTACTTGAATCCGTATACCTACTAATAAAATTTTACTACATTATCAAATATTCTTAATCTGTTTCAAGCATTACTCACGTTTTTCTCAACTCTATCTTACTTAAAGACGGAGTTCACCAACACAATAGAAAACGATTTCTGTTCACAACTTTTTATTGAACGTCACACAACTTTTTTGAATATTACTTAAGAAATATTGGAGAGCAATCTGCATTTCGGTGCCAACAGCTATATTCAGATAAAAGTGGACGACTTGGGAGGTGGATTTTCGCTGTTTTTCAACCGAGTCTTTGAGGCATTTACCAATTTTATTATCTTTTTCTGTTGAATAGAAAAACCAAGAATAGAAAACCACATTTTGTTTATAGTAATTATTTGTTATAAATACTGAAATAATGAAAAAGTGAATGTGATTTTTTTGTTTTAATTTGTTCTATAAACTCAAGACTATAAAGCTCGAAAATAAGTTGGACGATGTCGTAAGTGAAGTGGATGTAACAACAAACAGCAGTCATCACGCTACAAGTAATCTAATCTAGAATATATTCCCGTCGTAAATAATTTATGCACCTGGCATAAAATTGCCATAAACGCTTGATCGGCCCGTTCAGCAAGCCAATAAAAAATAGAGACAATATCTTTATATTTTCATTTTACGAGTTCAACTTTGGGTCGGCGTAATATTTCCGAGCACACGAAACTTTCAAACTCATTTGATCAAATGCGAGTATAACAACAAAAATTTTTAGTCCGCGGGCTGAAGACGCTAGATAGCGCACCATCCGCTGTTCAAGCACGTAGAGCTCGTTCGACCCGAGATGAGGGTGTTAGCGGTACGTGGGCCGAGATAACGCACACGACCCCCGTCCTCAAATTCAAACTCTGTCTCTTGCTCATGTTACAAATAACCACAAACGAAAAGATGGCGTTTATGAATATGTAATTTCAAGGGGAATCTGGGTGCCAAACCAACAGTTTTTCTTATCGCGGCCCGAACTCGAATGTGGACAATTTTATCACGAAACAATTAAAACCGGTTTTGACTAAAAAGCATTTCGAATTCAAATTTCGGGTGGCCGCAGCACGGATGTGGATTGCTCTTCAATATTTTTCAGAGTAACATATTTAAAAAGTTTTATTCTTCTGATGTTCAATAAGGGATAGCGAACAGAAGTCGGTTTTTTATTGTTGTTCAAGTTGCAGACTTCTGAATTGAAATAAGTTCCAGGTAGAGAAGTAGCTAAACTTGAAATATAACCTGGAGATCAACGTCTCATATGAGTATAATTATATCATTATTGCTGAGAGAAAAGAATAACTTAAGAATTTTCTAAACACGAAAATAAATTCCTTCGTATTTCAAATTTCTTAAAATTCATGCTACGAGTACTACTTCGATTGATTATGATATTGCAAACTTTTTTCAAACAATAGTACGTAATAAAGTGTTAAAAATGAAGAAATATGTAATTATATACATTTATCAATGATTAATCTTGTTTAAGTAATATATACACAAAGAGCAGCATTTTATACATTTAGGTTGCTTTAATTAAAAAGAAAAATATGTAAAAAAAGAATTAAGACCTTTTGCACCTATTGGTAATAACTAAGTTTGTCTGGAAGAAAAAGAACATTAAAAAAAGAGAAAAGTTAAAGTTAACATTTAGTTTAATAAGTTAATTTAATTTTTTTGTATACAGGGTGTTCGTTTTGATTATTACAAATTGGAAAAAAACATTAAAAAACGCATCCTTTTCAGAAGGTTACATATTACTTTTCTCTACATGTTTATAGGAAGCTTTTGTCTTAAAATTGAATATTTTATCACCTGTTTCAATTTGGAACAATAAAAACGGAACACCATGTATATGACTTTTATATTTTTGCTATAATAAAAAATTGACAATAATTTAGTTTTTTTACTAATACAGGGTGCGCCAGAACTCGCGCCCCAGAGAAAAATGTCAAATGCCGGGGGCAATAGGTCGCCAAAAAGTGCAGCCGAAGAAGTAATTTTTGCTTGCATAAGAGAGTTATTACACTCTTAAATCCACCAATCCCAGAAGGGCACCTCAAGGTGTGATTGAAAAATTATATCCGTTGCTAGGTTACGAAAATAATACCAATTTGCCCAGAATTTTCATTAAATAGCTGGTCTACTGGAATTTTTAGTTTGACATTTATTAATTTGTGGGTGACATTACCTGCTAGTTTGCAGTATTTTTCTCGCATAAGAGGTTGTACACGAGTATAATGAGACAGAATCGTTAATTATTATCAAAACTTATTTTGAAACATTCTGGAAATTCCTGATGAACCGACTTCTTCACAGGTATTGTTCCTTCTCAACTTTTTCTTCGATCTGATACAGATTAACAAAGCGATAAATGAATTTTAGAGCTTGAAAACTAGTGCGTTATCTTTATGAAACAAAGAAGCAAGTGAGAGTGAGACCAGAAAAACATGAAGAAGTACGCAAGTTTCTTTATTTACTTTAATGCAAAATTAACAGAAAAATGTACTTTTTAGAAAGGGAGTCACGTTATGTTGAAATTAGTTGATATTATTGACAAACCACATGATTCCTCGAAAGACCAGCCCACAAATTCACCAAAAAGAGTTGCTGAAATGCCCTCGGAATTAAAACAATTGGATTTTACTTTTCAGCAGCAAAAAATGCTCATTTTTCGTACTAAACACAAACACCGCAACATTCTTCTGGATTTTTTAATGAAAAAGTAGCCAAGGTTATAGTAAGCTCATGTGAGTGGAAGAATTTACAAAATTTTGGAGGTTAGAATTTCTCTACTGGGCAAAAATGCCTAAATACGAGAGTAAAACTACATTTTAATATTAAGATTAGTAACCTGTTTTATTTAAACACAATTTCTTATAAAAAGTACCTCTTTCTGTTAATTTTCCATTAAAGTAGATAAAGAAACTTGCGTACTTCTTCATGTTTTTTCTGGTCTCTCACTTGCTTCTTTGTTACATAAGGATATTGCACTAGTTTTCAAGCTCTAAAATTCATTTATCGGTTTGTTAATCTGTATCAGATCGAAGAAAAAGTTAAGAAGGAACAATACCTGTGAAGAAGTTTTAGAGAGAAGTCGGTTCATCAGGAATTTCCAGAATGTTTCAAAATAATTTTTGATAATTGTTGATAATTAACGATTCTGTCTCATTATACTCGTGTAAAACCTCTTATGCGAGAAAAATACTGCAAACTAGCAGGTAATGTCACCCACAAATTAATAAATGTCAAACGCAAAATTACAGTAGACCAGCTATTTTTTAAAATTCTGGGCAAATTGGTATTATTTTCGTAACCTAGCAACGGATATAATTTTTTAATCACACCCTGAGGTGCCCTTCTGGGATTGGTGGATTTAAGAGTCTAATAACTTTCTAATGCTGGCAAAAATTACTTCTTCGGCTGCACTTTTTGGCGACCTATTGCCTCCGGCATTTGACATTTTTCTCTGGGGCGCGAGTTCTGGCGCACCCTGTATATAGTAGACTAGCGACTTGATTTGATTTCTTCATATTTTTTTTTGTTAAGTCCTGCTACAAGTCGATTGCCTTTGATAGGGTCATTTCATTTGGAAAAACTCAGTTATAGCAGTTTGTTAATCATCATTTTTAAAAATCATACTAGCGTTGCAATTGGACTCTTAGAACATTTGGTTATCGAATGCAACAAAAATTATTCGCTTATCGGATTCAAGAGCTGTGATGTTTTAAATGAACCCCTGCAAAAGAAAATATTGACCAAAGAATTGACGTATGTTAAAAACTGTGACACATAAGTACGAGTACTAAGAACTAGGGTACATTTAACTTAGTTTGAAGAGGAGAATTCAAAAATGCAATAAAAATAAGTGGTTACTGTTTGAAATTTCCAATTTTTCATAGTTCCGAAAGTTCAGTCATTTTGAAAATAATTTAGTTGAACTCAGACTGGTCAATTTGGGTTGTGTACAAAATTTCAAATTCCTATCTGCATCAGAAAGTTTCTAATGTAGGCTCTCAACGTATCACGCTTTAAAATACCAGATGAATAAAAAATATGGAACCAAAAAACTATTTCTTTTTTGGAAAAACTAATTGATGCTTGATAAAGTATAACAAAAATGTGATGTTTTATCAATACAATTTTTCTTTTATTTTTGAGTTCTACAAAAAATTTTATTTCTTTAACTGGCAACCCATTATATAACCATTTTTTTCTTGAAGGTTATAATCTAAGGATTACGACTATCTACTTATATTATATTTTTTCAAAGAAAAAAAATTTACACAAATTGCAATTTTGACAAAAAACAAAACAAAATTTCGTTCTCAAAATACGATCATATTACTTCATAATTTTCTGGAGGCAAATGTTTAAAAAACCGCTTGATTCCATACTTTATATTCACCCTGTATGTAGGTTAAAGATGGGGTTTTAACTCTTTAAATAACTCTAAAAAAGACTAAAACATTTTAAGGTTTTCAAGCTGTAGGAAGTAATGAAAACAGTCGAAAGGAAAGCAATTACGTAGCTAATTTAATAAATTTCAACCGTAGACTGAAATGTTTAACAAAAATACTTAGATTGGATAGTTAAATGTAAATATATCAAAGACGACTATATTCCACCGGTGTTAATAAATGCAAACATTAGTCACTTTTAAGAAATAGTTTTCATTGTCTTTTAGTCGATTGCTGGTCTCTCGAATTATAATAATATTTTTACATCATTTGTTATCTTTAATTAAAAACGTAAATTTTGAAGGCGGTTTATTTATATTCTACTTAGATACAGTTTCATTAATTACGCTTTAATGAGTAATACTTTTGTTAAAACTCTAAACTGTTCACAATGCGAAGAGGTTGGAGATATTAAATATGGAGTAACTAACTACACACCCTAGGCTTTTCTGGGAACTCACACCTACAACATGGCATATATTTTAATAATTAATCGATTTGAGAAACAACTCCCACACTTAACACACACTGTTTTTCGCGTAACCAAACAAAGAAATTCAAGACGAGCTTTCATTTAAATCAATTTGTTCCGCGCGGAAAAAGTAATTTCTTTAATTTTGCTTTTCTTTTTATCGTTTTATTTAAATTCCTCGTCCTTGGTACTTTCAATCTCTACGACCAGATTTCTGGGTGATTTAGAGTTATTGAATTTGCAATGTCAAAAAGCACACTTTCCAAAGGCAGTTGCGGCTAGACCTGATTAGGATCGTGATTGGTGGCAATTTTATTACCCGGCATGCATTTTTAGCAGGACGTGCAATAAAATATCCTGCTCTAAAAGTTCTAAGCTTGCGTTCTCAAATCGTCTCGCACTGCCGTAATCCTTCCGAAAATTTATGTTTAAAACTAAATATTCATGCGCCCAGTTTGCATTTCCAGCACGGCAATAGCTCTTTTATCTGCCCAAAATGTCGATAGTAGTTTAGTTGAAGTGAATAAAATGACATTTCATAATCCGCTAAATACATTCAAAATGGGTGTATAGATTACAATTATTGTGAAATGCATCTGGCACACACGAAAGATTAGCTTTCACCGGCTGCGCTGATAACACTCTATCTTTTTATATTGTTGCTCGAAAATGTTCTAATTATCGTTTTTCCGGTTTTGTAAATGCCTAAAATATCCGCTTTTGTGTAAATTTATCGGTTCGGTTGGTATTTTTCCCCGGTGAAAAATGTGTAAATGTAAATGGCAACCAAGCAATTCATCGGTGTGAAGTTAAACAGCGCTAACATTGGGAAGAAATAATAGTCGACCGGTTGAGGAAATTGAATTAATTGCTAATGCGTTCACATAAATTTTCCAGGGGTTGTACCGATTAAATATCGACATATAGGTGTGTAATTAGTCGAGTAATGGCGCCCTCTAATTACATGTGAAAGGTCGCATTAAGGCAGTACCGATGCACGCCCGAATCCGGCGACAATGTAATTAAGGCTGAATTAGAATCCGACTGCTAATAGTTGGCCTCCATCCACCTTCTTTCGCAGGGTCGAACTCGCTGAAACGGTCCTCACCTGAAACAAAACAAATTTTATTCAGCTTTGATCGACAGTTACAATCTTTGATAGAATATTTTACCGTTTACGACCTAAGAGACAGACGAATTTATGCTCAAAAGTTATAAAATAGAAATGCCGTTATTTATATACTCTTGACACAAACTCGTTTGTTTTCTTGCATGCAGGAAGCTTAATGCTTCTATTCGAGAGCCAATTTTGAAATATTCTCAAGATAATTTCATGACTTTACATTTAAAGTTATTGCTATCCCAGTCAATGTTCTTTCTCTTTACGATTTACACAGCAGAATGCGACTTTAAATCGATCGCGCACCGAATGAAAAAACTGAAACGTTTAAAGAAAAATGGCTACAAGTACAATTTCTTTTATTAAGATTAACAATTGCGACCTTATATGAAGCTTTATGAGCTACAGACGATATATTTCTCAAAATCACCCCACACCTTATAACCATGCAGAAAGCTGCCAACATCCATAAAAACGTCAAAAATTTCGAATTGCCGACGGAAATAAAGGAAACACGTGCTCTAAATGCGTTTAGGTTTTTCTTTGCTGTGCGGTGTTCTTTACAAACCCACACCTTCTGAAAATGTTAAACGGTGAAATTCACTCAAAGAAAACTACCGTACAACTGCTTTGTAATTTCACAAAAGTTTTTGAATGCTGCTAACTTTATTCTTTATTATTCACTGTTATACCAATGACCTATCACATAACATGTACTTGAATATTCAATCAAACCATTATACTATTGATTACTTGATATATACCAGTCAAGCAGGAGTTAAGTTAAACTAACGTATTTTAATCTTTCAGAAAATCAATGATTCTAAAAGCTTTCAACTTTTTACACAAAAGTTAAAAGCACTTTGTTGAATATTGTATTAAAGGTGTGTTATATTAGTTTCTATTAATTTCTTGCTGTTAACTTAACTCTTTCAGCCACACATTAAATTCTTTGCTGAAAGAAAAAGAAACATTTGTGTCAATTGCTTTTGTTTGTATTTCAATAAATAAATAATAAATAATAATATTTTTTTTATTAAATAAAACTATAAAAAATGGAACAAATATTTTTATTTATATTTCTGTCTCTTTATTAAAAATAATCATTCTGTGTATGAATTTTTGCAATGTTCTAATATGACAACACCTTTCTTAATTAAAAAAAATCTTTTGTCATTTAAATTGACTGGCACGATAGTTAAAGTCCAAGGAAGCGCCCACTGAGAGTTTGAGAATGTGATTAATAGCGATCTGCAGCGATTGACCCTAAGCATTTTTGCATCCGACCTTTGACTCGAGGTCGATGAAGCAATTTTTCAACGCACTTGCGTTTTTCTTCACGAATAAATCTTCCTTTTTGCCTCGACATGAATATATGTTTGTTTGAATAATTCCAAATCACGTTCTATCAATCATTACTATTATCTTCCCTAAAAGACGCCCGTCCAACGTCCACAATCGATTTATTTTTTCTGTCCTTTCTTTCTGGCTTGTCTTAGTTATGACATACCAGAGGGTAAAAAAGGAATAATGTTTGAAGAAATTGCTTGTGTAATAGTGGCAAGTGAAATTAATTTATGGTTTGATATTATTTATGCAGTGGGTAGGTAGCTTTATAATTTTATTCCTCACATAAAGCATGCACAACCTCATTATAATTAGCCATTACACCATTGATAATCTCTTTGCGTGCACTCTACCGCCAAATTAGAAAGCGCGTTATCAAATTAAGCCATAACGATTATTTATTAGACAAACCGATTTTTCTTTGAGCTGTTTGAGACAAACGCGTACACGAGTGAAACTAATAAGTTGCCTGAATGTGACCACGTGCACAGTGAAAAAAAGCCGAAAAATCAAGAAGTTGGATGGATGGGAAGGGCGGAAGAACCATGAGGACAATAATTCTGAGCGGCGGAAGTGGGAGAACGATAATGCACCGCACCAAGCACCATAAAGAATGACTTGTTATCCTGGCCGGTCGTTAATTATATACCAACGCCTTCGGAAGGCAAACACAATTATCCGGCAGGCCGGGCTATTTTCGCACGTTCTAGCCTTATCCTGGAGGTACCATTATGCGGAAAATATTGCTATATTTCATGAAACATCGGCCACACTTTCGAACTTGGCTAGATTTAGTCGCTGGCTTAAGAATTTATCGCGCTGTGGAAAATCTAAGAGGTCGCAGTTTCTCATGAGAGACGATGCTGGCCTATTATTTTTTATAGGTATTATGGACGTGTTTTTTCACAATCTAAGCATTTATGTGCTTAAATTTACTGTTGCACTAATTTGTTTTAGCGTCGAAAAATTGAAAAAAATGCAATTTTAAAAAGACATTATCAGATCATACAAGCTCATCATTCTTTAAGAAAAAGTATTAAAAAAAATGTCTTTGTGTCATATTTTCTATAAGTTACATGTTTACAGCAGCCTGTTTGCACCTGCTCTTGAACCGATTTAGTTAAATATGAAATAATAAGAGCTTTCAAAAAAATCCTATTGAAAATATTTTTTTAAACTTATTTTTGAAACAGTTGGTATAACTTATTTTTTTTAAGATGTATTAAAATAGTTGTATTTAAATGTGCAGCCTGCGAAGCGTTTTGTAAACATTCATAAATGAGAATGATGTCGGTCTTTTCGTCATCATTTTAGTAAATCTCACTAAATTCACCAAGGTTTAATTTTTAATAAATTAAGTGATGTCTGGTCACTATGTCTTATTTTTAATTTATTAAAACCAAATACTTTAATACCCACGTTGTTTTTGAAATGTAATGTTAGTTGCTTCAAAAATATATTTAGACTCATTATTACTCGTGGGACACTCTGCATATCGAGTGATTCAAATAGCACAGTATTTATTGACCCATCTCAAAAAAATAAAACAATTACAGCTTTTCAAAAATTGATGAGAACAAATTATTTTCTGGCAATATTTTTGTCCAATTAGTATAAAACTTTGCATGTGAAGGGACACTCTTTGATATGATACAAACGAAAGTCTTGTAAACGCTATACATTCTGGAGGGCAATGGGGCCCTTCCAGTTTTTGGGCCATAACTTTTTTTGGTCTATTAATTCTTATTTTTGATACCAAAAATTGAATTATTTTTCATAAAAAAAATACTTTCGTTTCATATTGCCAAAATGTACTGTTTTCGAGTTACTTAGATTAAAACTACATAAACCCTACACCGCAGCAAAATCGGAATTATTTATGAATTTTGAGCGTACCGTTACCTTGGAAATAACCTACCGCAATTGACATCGCTGTCAATGCTGTCAATGCTGTCACAAGTAGAATTGTTTTAATAGTTTATTTTGTAACTAGTACTATAAACGCCACTTTAGACATGAGTTCTATTAGGCACGAACAAAGCGCAGCAGAGCAAGTGTTTAATAAGACGAATGTCTAGAAAAGTTAATACACGTGTTACATACTATACTTTTTCTACGACCACCACAAAAAAAGTATTTAAATTAAAAATTAAATTAAACGACAAAAAGGTAACTTCAGCCCGTGACTAATACGACAGTTGTTATTATCAACGTAACTAATACGCATATTAGTCACGGCAAGTCATTGAGCGTCATGGAAACATATACGATAATTCGTGTTTTAGATGTGGGAGAGGAAATTTTTATTTGTTTCTGGTATTTATGGTTAAAACTATGAAACACATTTGTAAATCACTCTATATATTGACATTAAAATTAATAATTTTAGTTTGAAAAATGGTGGATGCGCCGGGCAAATTTTTATTATATTGCATATACAGGGTATTTCACGAGTGATAATGACGGAATTGAAAATACAACCCACAATACATTTGCAAAGTTAACGTGGATATTTTAGATATCGCATTGTTTGAAAAACCGAATTATGAATCCACGATAGCTTTGCTTCGATAATTTTATTTGTCACAACCATGTCAAAACTGACATTAGCAAAATTTCAAAATGCATTCGAACGATGAGAAAACAGATCTGATTTTCATTTATGACGAATTTGGGAAAAATACTTCTTTTGTAAAGACAATGTTTCCTGTATAGAAAAGCTCCAAAAAGGCTTGAAAGTGTTTTCCAATGGTAGATAGACAATAACCTTAAAAATTGTGTTTCCAGTCTTGTCAATTTCTTTGTGTCAGTCACGCGATAACTATGTTTTATTAATTTTAAAATTCATAATCAAAATCCATGAAGCCTATGCAAATGTATTGCTGGCTGCAGTTCAAATGTGGTCAGGCTCATTATCACTCGTGAAATACCCTGTAGAATTTATAATATTGCATCTTTCATTAAGTATTACTGTTTTAACATTTAATGACAATTTGTTAGCTGAATAAACTTATAATACGTATGTTTAAGTAGGAGTTTAAAAATACATAAATAATTAAAAAACTAATGCTTTATCTACATATTTCAAAATATTAGTACCTTTCTTCTTCTAATTTTTCCTTAAACTTTTTTGTCATCTATTATATTGTTTAATTATAATATGTTTCATGAGTTTAGTAAGTGTCACAAGAGTTTAATGACAGCTAATAATTTCCTCGTCACGAAAATATTTACAACTTGTAATACCGGTCATTTCATTTTCCGGTTTATCTTTGATAGACTATAATTTGTCCGCAGGTGTCCATTTACCCGCAACTTGTTTATTTAGTGAAGTGGTGTTCATTTCGGTAATTTAGCGGCGAGAAAAAAAGAAACAATGACCGTGGCGCGCGTAAATATCAATTCGGAGCTTATTGTTTTAGATTTGTCATCGGCAGAAAAGTTTTTCCCCTTATCCGCTTTCTCCGTTCGCCCTAACTGCGATTTATGCCCTTCGCGCATCACATATATTTCAGTAATCTAGCCCTCTTCAGATGCCATTTTTCTCAATATATCTGCGAGCCCACTAAACATCTGTGATATATTCCATTAAACTTTTGGCTAATAACCATCTGGCTCTAGATTTATAAGGCGTTCGGAGTCGTTCGCTCCGTTTCCGTCCTCAGACATATTGCCCGAAACATCGGAGATGACGCCTCAACTTCCATTCAAACGCAAGCGCTGATTACAATAACTCCACATTTCCCTCTATGAGCTTGATTTTTCTCGCATTGAATCGAATTTATCGAGCTACGCATTGGAACAAAGCAAATTTTTTTAACATTGGATTATGTATTAATAAAAATTGAATTATCAGTGCGTGTAATTGCGCATTTACTGTTGGAATAATTTCAGACTTTTTTCACTCGTGTCGATTTTTCTTCCGACTAAATCGAACTTATTGAGTTACACACCTGAATGAAGATTCCGGTTATAACACTTAATGTTCGGCTCTTTCGAGTGCACTCTGGGCTTAATGTACGCTCATGGCATGCCTGCGTTCTTCCCTTTTAGTATATCTTTTATTTCTTCGACGTTTTCGTCTAATGGCAACTCTAATCGATAAGTACTAGACGACTATTCCAAACACATTAAGGACAAAATTATTAAGTTTTATCTCTTGGGATTAGACGACGGCCGCTTCTATATGAAAAAGTACATAAAACGAAGAAGCCTCTTTTACAAGAGTGCGGATAAAAGAGCACAGTGTGTAATCAAATCGGGTGAGTTTGATGGTTTGTTTATTCGCTTCTTGGGGATCTAAGCCACCGGCTACGACCATACGACCGATGTTACATTAAAAATGAAAGATTGTGAAAATCAATAACTGTGTCTCTAATGGTTGTGAAAATTGAATTTGGTGCGAGAATTAAATTTTGAAAGAATTACAAAAATGCATGTATAAAATTATTGTGGAGGTAGAGCGTTTGTATGTATGTATTATGTAGCATATTTTTACCATTGCTGTGGTTTATACGGGGTGAACAAAAAGTATGGAACCAAGCGTTAACATTTGTTTTCAGAAAATAATAATTTATTTTTTTTTATAATTATAATTAATTAGATCATAGTCCCTTGTAAAAAAAAAGTTTTATAGTTGGTTGCCATTTAAACAATAAAATAATTTTTTTTAAAACTCAAAAACAGAAGAAAATATCGAAAAAATTTTTTTTTGAGGAACGTGACATTTTTATAGTATTTTAACATTCAGCAATTATTTTTTTTTAATAAATAGTTTAAGCAAAAAATGTTTGGTTTCATACTTTCTGTTTATCGTCTGGTATGTTTCTTTGAGAATTAATATTTACGTAGGTAAGCTTTTTTTTAATTTCACATTTTACTTTATTCGTAGTTTATTTTGACAGAATGTTAGTCAAGACTACGTTTAGTAACTAAAAATAACAAATTGGAATTTTAGCAACTTTTTAATTTCTTTTACTGAAATGTCGACATTTTATGGCTATTAGTACAACAAAAGTTAAACTTATGTTGTCTTTAAATTTTTTTCTAACACTAATATTGGATCAAAAATTTTACTAAATTTAGAAATTGTTAGAAAAAAATTGTCAAAATAATGTCAAAATTGACTAAGAGCCACGATAAGTGTATTTTATGTACAAAAAATACGTTGAGATTGACGACGTATTTTACAGAAGAGCGTATATTAACAGAAACATAAGATGTAAGCTTGTAAATGCACCATAGAAACAGTATAAGATATTAATGTCGGAAAAAAGTTGAAAAAATCTATAATTATAATTAAAACGTTAAAACAGGATTATAATAATAGCGTATTATGTTGTTAGGAGTAAAAGTGATAGTTCATGAGGCGAAGTTCAACGTTTATTTTGTCGAATGCAGAGAGACAAATAATTCAGCGGAGCCACATAAACTCACTTTTACTCCGAATAACATATACCGTGCGAACAAAAAAAAAATAGAGTAGGCGGTGATTGAATCATTCAGATGGCAATCCTGATTTTTGACATCAAATGTCAGCGGAAACTTTGCCAAGTTTGCGTTTTATTCATTTTGAGTGAAATAATGTTCATTTTAGAGCAGAAAATTTTTATTGTTGCAAGTTATTACAAAAATGCTGTACAAAACGAAAACGATCAATGGTCTATTTTACTTTCAGTTTGTGTGAAAATTTTCGAGCCCAGGTTCCTAGCCAATGTGTTGCTAACTGCAGAATTTAATCGACGCCTACTCTAATTTATTTATTTTTTTTGATCGCACGGTACTATATTTTATTCGCAAACGTGTTTAGACCGAGATTAAAAAGCAACACTATAATTGTAATGGCCATTTTTACTACAAGTGGTGAAAGGCATTTTTTTATTTACTAGCAGTGTTTTTAGTACTGAATGATAAACAGTCGAATACTAAATTACAATCATAAGTGTAATACAAATTTTATTCAAAACCTACCTCATTTATAATTTTTTAACAATAGGTTTATTATTAATTGTTTTACCAATATTGTTTATTACGTCAAATTTCTTGTTAAACGTAGTGTGGTTTATTAGAATCGAATTAGTTATTTATTGGTCATCCAATCATCTATTAAATAATTATGTATAATTGTATAATTTTTTCGTTTATACCTCAATTTTGAGTTTTTAAAATGATCAGTATTGTGAAAAACAGAATTAATAGTACATTAGGCATCGTAGGACTAAAATAAGTAATTTAATCCTCGAGGGTCCAGTTTCTCACAGAGAAAATGTCATGTGAATAATTATCTCTGGTGGGAAATATTTTTTCAGCTCAATAATATTTTTATAACTACATTTTTTACAGTTCTATTACAACATTTCATTTTTTTAATTTGTTAAGAGGGTAGGGTAAAATGTAAGAAGTCAAATTAAATAAGAAACAACATTTGACTTTTTACTTTATGTATAAAAAGTTGTACTGTTATCATTTGTCAAACAAAAGACAATTTGATCTATCATTTAGAGCTATATGATTTTATAATTTTCCAAGTTTTATTATTATTTGCAATTAAAAATAGGTTGTTGCAAGACAAGGGTTAAACAAGGTCTTTTGGAACCTAGCAGAATTATTTTGAGGCTGGCAAATATTGACCTTATATATTTTTTTGAATCAAGCATAAGCTAATTTTTTTTTTCTCAGAGGTAATTTTGATTACACATTTACTTTTTCATAGGATTTAATGGGTGTTTCTTTTAAATTTTGCCTCAAAGGTATTTATGAAAGTTTGATTGTGAACGAACCGTCGAATTTTTAATAAAAAGATGTTAATCTGACATTTGACACCTTACAGGGCGTATTAAAAATTGTGGTTCGTTCACAACACACTCATAGTCACCGCCAACCATAACTCTAAATTTGCAATTTGAAAAAAAAACCACGACTTACTTTTAACAATAATTAGTAGTTACGAGAGGATAAATAGCTTAAAAATATATTTTAAAAAGAAAATTTAATTTGCTAACAGCGTTTTAGATTTAGTCGTGTTTTCATTCTGGCTTATTGTTTCGGTTAAAATCCGTCTTGCGGTTGGCACATCACGCCTCGAGTCCTCTTCTGTCAAGTAGATAAGAGTCCAGTGTCCGTCACGTCCCGCCTGTTAGAATGTTGGCTTGTCAATTTGGTTGGGACTCAATTTCCATGCATGAGTCGCCTCTTCATCGTCATAAAGGCTATCGCCTTGTGGTATATCCAGTTAAAGATCGGTTTACACAAGCGCATCACGCTTTTGGTGTCCCTTGGGCATTAGCATATCTTCTAAAGCTGCAGTCGAGACGCATTTCTCTTGCCTCTAACTTCTTAATCACAATCGCATTAACTCGAGTGGTGTTGTCATCGCTGACGTGTCGCCTAAGGAGGGTTTTCATGTTGCCGACTTATTGGATTAATATGAATCAGAAAGCACATGCAAGCGACATTAGGCCAAAGATGACTATTTGCTAATTAAAAGTGAAATTGTTGGCTGTTCGTCTAATTGGTCGTAAACATTCGGTCGTAGTGTCATCCGGGAGAGGGCGCCCAACACAATTACGGACGCTGACGTTATTTTAATGGAACGCGCTCTAATTTTCTTACTAATCGTTTAAATAAATCCCTAATTAGTATAATCTCGTAGTTGAGTGTCATTCCTGCTGAATAATTTCACAAAAGGAAATACTTTTACGGGGCGCTTATCGCGAATCGACCGGATCTTTTACCCCTCGAAAAAAGGCCGTGATAAAACCGAACAATGGTATTGATCCGACTCTGCTTTTTTAATAACAGACATGTTGAGCTTGTTACACGGTTTTACAACGGAAATTGCCCCAAAACGAATTGTTTAATAATTTATTTGATTACTTTAGAGGGGTCGACACAATTTACTTTGGTAATCGTCAAATGCTCGACTTTTGATACGACGGAATTGACTTCTTTCGGAAATACAGAGGGATGCTTTAACAGGATTGACAAACGAAACAGATAAATTGCCAATTTGTCTAGGCTTTTGTGATGGATTTTAAAATAAGTAACAATCAGACATTTACTTGTTGCAGTCTGTTCCTTACAATCTAAGAATATACAGAGCGTTTCACACAGAGGCTTACGCCTAATGTACGCACCCAAATATACAAAAGTCACAAAACACTAGGGGAGGGAGGGGCAAGTTGACGAGGTTAAAGAAAATTGCCATTTAAAAATAAACACACTCTTTTTGAAAAAACAAAATATATTGGAAACATACATATAATGAATTCACTATAAACCAGTGATAACAGAAATCAATAATTCTTATAAACATTTCTACAAAAAATTAAAAACACAACATATGCATTTAAGTCATCTTGCCKCACCTAAGGGGCAAGATGGAGAACACATTGGGYCAAGATGACGATTACAAACATAATTCACATTTAAATTCGCCTCGCCCCTCATAACTCGTYCACGATTCATGCCACCAAGAAAAGCACTTATTGCACTTTATCCAGTCTTCAGACGGAGGATCGGAATAAAGTTCCTCGCATCCTGGACACACAGTTTCTTCTTTTTTGGAGGCAGTCTTTCTTGCTGAAGAAGATGTTTGAAAAACATTGCGTTTTACAACTTCATATTTTCCTTTCTTGCTCACGCCTTTAATATTTTTTGCCTTCTCTTTCTCCTCCAGGTCTTCTTTATTAGGGGTAGAGGTTATCACAGAAGCTTTTTGCCTTTTTCTGTTCGTTATTTGTGGACGATTATATTTTGGCAGAGGTCTAATTTCAGTAAAAGATATATCGCTTTGCTTTGATGAGGATGCCCTGAATGTTTTGCTRGACTGCAGTCCAGAAGGACCAGGAATCGGTGATTTTTTGTGGAAACTTTGTTCCTTGTGCGATTCGGAAAGCTCTAGCTCAGAAGGATTTGGTGTTAGCGACTTTGGTTCAGGATTGACTACCAAATTAATTAGTGGTTCATCGTCACTTGTTGGGTCTTCTCTACGTGCAGTTCCCATTTCATTAATTTCGTCTACTTCATTAGGATTAATACGTTCACTCATTGAAGCTGGTGCAAAGTCGGCGTCATCAAACACTCCAGGGTTAAACGGCTCAATTCCGCATTTTTCAAAACTTTTGACTGCAATCCCTACAGTTGCAGCTTTTAAATAAGCCTGACCGAAAAGTTTTCCAATTTCTTTGTCCGAAATTATTTTTTCCGGGTTATTTATAAGAAAATTTTCACAAGCTTGACTATAATAGGTTTTCAATGGTCCAAAAAATCCAACATCAAGGGGCTGCAGTCGGTGTGTTGTGTGGGGGGGTAGTCCAATCATAATAACTCCATTGCTTCTACACAAATTTATTGCTTCCAACGAACAATGAGACGAATGATTGTCAACAATTAATAAAACTGGGTTTTCCTTGGTTGGATGTGTAAATTTAATAAAATGTTTTAGATAAAGCACAAACGTGTCAGTGTTCATCCACCCACTTTGCTGGGCTATGGCCTGTGTGTTAGGAGGGCATCCAGTTAACAGTTCGGGTCGCATTCTCACTCTGGGAAAAATAATAAACGGCGGAACATAAGAACCTTGTGCATTCATTGCACAGGCTACTGTAGTATTTTTCCCACGTTCCCCACTTGCAACTMTTGCAACTCTTCTGRTACCTTTTGGAGATAAAACTTTTGGTTGTCTATTTGGAACTGTAGAAATCCCCGACTCATCCATATTATATATCCTATCAGGTCCGAAATTATGTTTTTCCTTGAGGTTCCTCAACAAATCGAAAAATTTGCCAACCTCAACTTTATTAAATCCCATCAAACGCCCTAAAGATGTCGACTCTGGTTGCCTTAAACTAATGTTTTGCCGCTTCATGAAGGYAATTAACCAATCTTTACCAGCAGTTTTGCTTGTCGTATTAAACTGGTGTTTAATATTATTCTGTTCAGCGTATTCATACGCTAACTTTCGGCATTCTACTGATGTAAGACCGAAGGCTCTGGTATTTAAATCAGTAAGATATGCGGCCAATTCTCTTTCTTGTACCTCATTGAAAGTAGTTTTATGCCTACCTCCGCTACTGGGCAGTGTTTCGTTTTGTATGCGTTTCTTAAAGTATCTTCGGAGAGTAGGTTCAGGTATTTCAAATGTTTGGCTGGCAGTGTTAATGCTCATATTTTCTTCTTCTACAGCATGAAGCGCTGCAATTAAAGCGTCTTCGGACCAGGATCGACGTTCAGTCTTCTTAACGTAGTGTCTCACCATCTGAAAAAATCAATTACCGGCCTTAATTAATATTTTATAGCACAAGAATAGCTAAATAGAAGTGAWGGGGCATGTTGACAAATTCGTCATCTTGCCCCCGTCAACTTGCCCCACGGTTAACCTAAAAATGTTTATTTACTCTTTAAACATAAAATCAAGTATTTCACATTATACAATAATGTTGATTTGTTTCAAGGAGCCCATTATATGTGACAAATTAATCAAACATCTGTACTTACCTTTTGATTTTTTAAAAATCCTTATGTTTTATCCACATAATATTACAGTGAACTGATCCAATTCACTTGATCCCTGATATTTTTTTTATGGTTGAATCCAACGCCATCCATTCCTGTAGGTTACAACTACAAGGTAGGCAGCTTTTAAATGTTAGGTCACTGTACGATCATTAAATGTTTGTGTCAAGAAAAACAAAATTCGTCAACTTGCCCCGTGCGTCATCTTGCCCCACCCTCCCCTACACATTTAATTATTTAATTTTTGGAAATCCATAACAGTAGTTGTCAAACTAATTTCTGTTTCATTAATAGTCATTAGAGTTCCTCTAATAGTCATAAACTGCAGTTTTTCAGAAACAATTATTATTTGTTCTTTCAAGAGACGGCTTGAATATGACTGTAATTTATCTATCTTCATCACTAACTTTGCCTGATTTCGTGAAAGATGGTATATAGGACAAAGGACATAAAACCATTAAATTGGTCGCGACGTTTCGATACCTTTTTTGTATCTTCTTTTCAGGCGAAGAATTTTCGTTGGCTGAACATGGGAGGCATGGCAGAGTCTTCCTGAAGAAGACCTGAAGAAGATACAATAAAGGTATCGAAACGTCGCGACGAATTTAATGGTTTTATTTTCTTTGTCTTGTATACCATATTCCACAAAATCAGGCAAATACACTTCGTCGCAAAATTAAAGGATAAGTCTTATATTTTCAGTTTTGATTTAAAGTTCTTTATAAATCTACTTCTCATTAAATAAAATAAGTTGTTTTTACTAATTCTTATATTTATTTAAAAATTTCTGCTTTTTAAAACTCGAATTTAACAAAAAAACCCAAATTAAAATAAATGCATAGGTACAGGTGTCAATTGTATTATATTAATTTTCCAAACAAAAAACACGGAAACGTCACTAAAAATACACGTCATGAATGAAAACATCGTCATTTATCTGAGATCGAAGTCATTAAATTAGTGACGCTTGTTGAAGAAAGATACTCTCAGCAAGAAGTTGGCCAAAGACTAGGTGTTCAACAATCAGTGTTCAGTAGAATTTGGCGAATATATAGGGATTGGCAGCTACCGTAGGAGACAAAGGCAAGGTAGAAAACGTAAAACATCAAATGAAGAAGACCGGTTTTTACGAATTAATGCTAAAAGAAAACGTTTTTGTACTGCAAGAGAATTAAAAAATGACCTTCAACATGCTACGGGTACCACAGTTAGCTTAGTTAGCTTAAGAAGAAGGCTAAGTATTGTTGGACTAAAGCCATGTCGCCCTGCCACTGGCCCAGTTTTAACGGCAACTCACAGAAGAGCTCGATTAGAATTTGCTCGAAGGTATGAGAATTGGCAAATTGATGATTCGAGAAATAGAGCCGTTTGGTGGCGGCTCTATTATGGTATGGGGATGTATAACTCTTGAAAGCCGCACAAATCTTATCATCGTTGATAGAGGGTCAATGACTGCTTTAAGATATAGAGATGAGGTTATAATCCCCATTGTGGAACCAGTTGCTGCTCTACGTGGTCCAGAATTTATTTTAATGCATGACAACGCCCGACCACACATTGAAAATATTGTAAGACAAGAGCTTACCGCAGCAGGTATGAATGTTTTAGAGTGGCCACCTAGAAGTCCGGATCTCAATTCAATTGAACATGTCTGGGACAAGTTAGGAAGAAAAATGAAAGCTCTTGAATTTTCTCCTAGGACATTACAAAAAGTCTCTTTAAGATTGCAAGAAATTTGGGCCACAATACATCAAGAGGAGCAAGAGGCGGTCATACACGTTATTAGTATTTGTTTGTAGTTAAATTTTGTTAATTTTTTTTAGTAAAATGTAAGGTTTTCTGTTTTATGAACATCTGGTTAAAAATAAATTAATTATAAGTAATATAGTGCCAGACTAAAACGTACTTTTTTCAAAATATTAAAATTTAGTTTACTTATATCCCTTAATTCTGCGGCGAAGTGTATATTTCAAAGACAAGCATCACAAAATGGAAAATTTAATCACTAACTAACTAAAAATGTAAATTTTGAAAACCAGAGAAAATTATGCAATTTTCTAAAATTTGTAATCGAGTTCTTATCGGAATATGTGTTATTGATTGCATCTTACAGGTGCAAGCCTCTTAAAATTATGTGAGACACTTGTATGTAGGTAATGAAAAAATCCTTTTCCAAAAAATATTTCATTCTTTAAGCTGAACGCTTTTAATAATACTACTTGTTTTATTTCAGTTTGTTTCTTATATTGAACATTCGCAGTCGTGATATTTTCTATGATTTGTGCTATTGCACTTGTCGAGAGTCGAAGTTTGAGTAAAATCCACTCTCTTAATTATTTATTTGTCTTAGCGGCCGGTCCGCCTCTGGGCTTAGACGTTTGTGTATTCGAAGCAAACAAAGTTGGAAACCAGTTGAAGCGTGCATCTCCGGACTTCCTCAATACAGGAGTTTGATAATTGCGCTGCGGTTCACCGGATATATACTTATTCGATATATGATATAGTTTGTATGGGCGCACATATAGCTTTTAGTTGGAGGGTCAGCTTCCGAACATATTGATCAGAAGCAAACCAGCGGAACAGATTTGTCCCAGGTGAAACGTGTGTTCATATAAAACACGCACGACACACACGTCAAACCCGGTGCTGATGCTCGATTGTTTCAATCCATTTTTGTTCATTGTAATAAAACGGAAAGAAACAGACGAAGGAGTGTATCGCAATTGCTTTCGTGTTCGGACTCATCCATCTTGGACTCCATGCTGCAATATCTATTAGGTGTGCTTTAGTGGACCCGGATTTCCGGCCAGACTAGCCGACATTAAATAGCAAAACGGCGGCTCTGTTGGGGATTTTATTTTTATGGTAAGCGGCAACAGTGTAGCCAATACCGGTTAGAGCAACACTGTTATTTATGTATATTTCCTAAGTTTGATTTTTATGGCAACGTGCGATTTTGGTTGACAACGCCGTTATTTATTCCGGTTTGCGCCTAACTTTTTTACCGAGTTTAAAGCGCAAAATTCAACAAAGGCCGTCACCTCCGGGCGATCACAAAGTTTCTTTTTCTCGTAGTGCTATCTCGTATTTTTGTCACGACACAACTCGATAAACAACTAGCTTTGAATTTAACATGCTTTTAAACTAAAAAAAAACTTTTCTAATTTGCACACTCGATGAATACCCGAATGATGACATCTCATGATTTGCATGCCGGCGCAGATAACTTTATTACCGATTGCTCTAAATGTATTTATTAGCATAATTTATTTAAAAGTGCTATGTTTTTTTTTCAATTCGAGCGGAGGAACCCGCCATAACTCATTGTTTTTGCGTGCCGAAGGTACTTCGCCGGTTTTTAGCTTTCTTGGTAATTTTGATGTTACCATAAACGTTGTATCTCTCTCTTTATCGCGCTTGTGCTTGCGCAACGTGTTTTCAACATGTATTTAAATCAGACATTGTAGTATGTGAATATAGGTTGCACGATAGCTCGAGTTCAAACTCGTATTTACTCTCAATATTTTAGATTTTTTAAGTGTAATTAATAAGTACGCTATTCAAACAGAAACATGTTTAAAAAAAAAACAACTAATAGCACCGCTCACTAAATACTTGTTAAAATACGAAAACTCTAAGTTTAAATTTAGTCAACAAAAAAACCTTAAACACTTAATTAGGTCATAATACTTGTATTATGTTTTTTAATAAAAAAAATATCTTGCAACATTTTTACATGAAGAAATTTTATACTCATTTATGGTGGGTGCGCCGGGTCAGTCAATAAACCATTGTTTTAATAAAACCAATTTTAAAGAAAGTGAAAATAAAAACTTTATAAACTGCGAAAATTTCCAAAAGTAATTCTTTATTCTTAATATTAATTCTAAACTTATTGGAGACAAAAATACAGAAACCAAACGGACAAGAGTTTAAAAATAATTGTTGTTTCGTTTTGTTTTTTTACTGCACGCAGTGCTTTCTTGTTTACCTTTGTGTAAACAAACAATTTTATTGTAATAATTAATGAACAAAACAAATACATTCCTATCACAAATTCTTGGCAGTGGTGTAAAACCGCAAACACTGGATTGAATAAGTCAACATTTTGAAGCTTCTTGATTTGCATACTATAATCCACCTTGAAGTGGGTTCGACTTCGATCAATGCGGTTTAAAATTTTTCTTATTTTTTATTTGCTGAACAATACAAAGCAATAACACGAAGGGAGCTTTATTATTTTATCGGCACTTGCTGGGAAATATATGGGGACTATAATTAGGCTTCCCTGTTTTATCTTCATTATATTAAAAGCTCATAAATCAAGCATTTTTCTACCAACATTAAATGCAATTCTGGCCGTTTTAATGCCAAGAGACTGTGACACACAGTTAACGAGCAAGTTTCGGAAAGGATTATTTATGAGAAAAGCATTTTTTAAATCATTTACTCGATGAGAGTTTTATTTCGGCGATTGCAAACCTGGTAAATGATTAAATGAACCAAATTATGACGCTACGAAGGAAAACCGTGAAACAAATAAATTAACCTTCCGTTTTAATTTGTTATATTATCTCAGTAAAGGGAATTTATGATGAGCTACCAAGTACTTTTTCGTAGTAGACTACTTACTTATTTATTTTCTATAAATTTTCTATGGCTACCAAATTTTTCAGTTTTGGAAAGCTGAGATAGGTCAGTAAAATACTATATGCCACTTATTATTATTTGTAGAAGGGCATACCGTATTACAATAATTTTACGCAGCACTGCTTTTGTTATGAGTTGGAGGGTAATAGATATATCGAAGAGATAAAAAAAAATAAAATGACAAGTCGAAAACGGCAAAATGGGCTGTAATTTGTCGCCGACTGCCGACATAAAATAATAGGACCGCTTTTTTTTTGAAGGTAAAATATAAATTTAGTTATTAAAATCATTATCTTAATGATCATGCTATTTTATCTTTTGACTTGTCATTTTATTCGATGTTTCTCAGACCTACGATTTTGGATCTAACCATGACTTGATTACAAATTGTCTTGATCTCTCGATACAAACAATAGAAGGATCAAGATAGATTATATACGTAGGCATAGTAACAACAAAATGGTTTCGGGGTTTCGCTGAATAGCTCGTCTTTCTCTTTCTTCAGGAAACTCTATTGATTGCACTATTCTAATTTATAGAATTTGCAATGTTGCGTAAAAT